>NW_020194709.1:1554930-2097441 GCF_003025115.1 Trichoderma citrinoviride | reverse complement strand
TGCAACCGACAAGGACGTAGTTCGTCCGTCCCGTCTTTCCCCCGTGTTGTTAGTTTCGTCCCACGGGAAGAGAAGTCGGACTGAGTCCCGAATATCATCATGTAGAACTACGATACAACGCCGGTAGCCTAACGTGAGTGGCCCGGTTTCTTCCAAAGCCCCTCGTAATCTCGAATGCTGTAGGTTGCAACGTAGCGTTTTCTGAGCCTTGCCAGCTGGTTCTTTTCAAGGGTCGGACCACAGCCCGACTACTACGTTACAACCTTGGGTTAACCAAAGACAAGCAGGGGGGGAATGAGCATGAGGACCGACCGGGGGTTGACAGTTCTCCGAGCCAGAGAGAGTCCGGTACAACAACCAGACGTTTAAGACGAGAGGTAATAGTTTTCTACCTCTTCTCTTTTCAAGCCCCGGGGCGTGTCTCGAAATGGAAGAAGTCCAGATCTAGAACCTCGCTCTATACCTGCTCATCTATAGGCATCGACGCTCGTGTGAGTTGCCTAGTTCATGGATACGTCTCCATTACCGAGCAACTTCACGGTGGGATAGGCGTGGTTACATTCTAGTGCTAACTATCATTCATCTATTGTCTCTACCCAACCTCCGCCGAGCCCGCCCGCAACTGGCAGTCGAAGGTTGTCACGGATGAAATCGGCTGGAGAGACATGGGGGAGCCCGCACCCACTAGAACCTGGCAATAGGGGGTAATCGGCGGCCGCAGCAGGAGCAGAAGAATAGCTCCTCCTTGGCGCTCAGCGCTTGGCCTCTGCACGTCACCATTGAGCGTTATCACGAGCGTTCACCAGGTCGGTTCGTGTTAACGGTTGGTTACCATCGAACTACGGCTCCGCTACCGGAGCCGATAGCGTACCCCCTTGAGCGAAACATGCAGGCCTGACTACGAACGCGACGAACTGTGTACACTCAAAAGAGAGTACCATGAAACATGCTCGCGTCTCAGACTATTACCGCTATCGTAAGGAACAGTGAGCACGTTCGATTGATGAAGATTGGAGGGGTTGTCACACACACACACACACACACACACACGCACACACACACACACACGCCCAAAAGGGAGAAGGAAAAAGGAGAAGGAAAAAGGAAGGAGGAAAATCAGAAGGGGATCTCATCCACCCCACGGGGAGGAGGCGAGTTGCGATAGGTGCCACGATGTTGGGGGTCAACGGGGGCTCTGGAATGTTCGGCCATCCAGATCATGCCGTGGGACATGTTTCGGCGCTGCTGTTTGTCTGTTCTGGTTCGGCAGTCCATTGGCTCGCTGCGAACTGTCTGTTGTCATACGAATACAGATTGCGACGACGACTGGCACCACGTATGAGGAGCACCAACAACGCTGTGCGAAGCGTACAATGACGAAGGGCAGGGGAGGGCAGGGGGGCCGCGTCAGGAGAAGCCCAAGGCAAGCGATTCGCCAAGCAGCATCTCGAAACAAAGCATCCGCAGCCTACCATTGCCAGATGTTGGGGAAACACGGCTTCGGCTTCGGCGTCGTCACGTCGTCGACTCGTCACGTCGTACCGCCCTTGCAGCTGGCTGCAGCGAGCCATAGCGGTCCCAATGCTACCTACTGTTTGCCCTGCGATTTGTCCTTAGGCTCGCCCAGCCCAGCTGTCGGGCTCAGGAGGTTCTTCGGCGTCGCCGCGCGAATAAAAAGGACTCGTCAAGTCATGGAACGCGGAAAGAAGGTCCATTGAGCCGAGAGAAAAAAGGGACCCCGTGTGTGGCGTTCTGGAGACCCCACACACAGCCAAGCCATGGCGGAGCACCTTTTTGCGGGTTGTGAGTGTGTGTGCGTGTTTCATGATCGTGGTGTCTGTGGGCTGTGCCTTTGCTGGTGTTTGTGTGCGCAAGCGCCTGCAGAACTTGCAGCGCGGCACAGAGCTGATTGACATGGGCACGGCGTAGGCCGGCCGAGGGACGCTCGAAAGATGACGCCCGTTTGGGGCTGTGAGGCGAAGCTCCTGGGTCTCCCTTCTGGCGACCAAGTGCATTACAACTACACACTACACGCCCTTTGCTTGCTTTTGACGCTCGGTGCGTTTTACGATCTGGCTTGCATCTTCGCAACGAACAAGGAAACGACGTTGTTCTCGGGATACTCTGCCAGGTGGTATCTCAGCTGGAGTATGGCCGCTCCCCCAGATCCGGAGTGGAAGATTCTAGACAAGGCACTGGCTTTATTTCGACCACCGGTGGCTTGACTCCGGAGGGCAGGCAAATCTTGACCCCGACGTGTGTGGCTTGGCCGGATCTCATCGGCCCCCAGATCCATACTACTACCAAATTGTACCACTGGGAGGACCCTTCGGGATTTGGCAACGGAATTGGTATAGACGAGCGACGCCCTTCTATATACGTAACTCGTCATTTTGCTCAACGTCCGTGAGTATCCGTTGTCCAAAAGGAATTTTGCTCATAGATTGGGAATGTTGTCGTTTGAGGTGACGTCAAACGGCGCCCTCTTGAAAGCCGTTGCGTAGGGAGTCTGCTTCTTGCTGCCTCGGCTTCGGTCTGTATTGTCATTCTCCATTCTCTGATACGAAGCCGGTGAATGAGCAATGTAACTGATGTCGTGATTGTAAATACATGTATCAAACACACATCGTATCGTAGTTACGATGGAGTCGAACAGACAGTTAAATATCACACCACAACGAGGACACATGGCAGGCTTTAAAGCCCTATAACAACGAGTCTCAAGTTGTTTTTCGTTCTGATACGACATATCGCAAGCATCAAGTAACCACATGATAAGCCTCAAAGTCAACAACCGACGCCATGCCTCTCCAGACGGCAACCCTCCGCATCGCTCGTCCGTCCGACAACATCGACGCCCTGATCCCCTTCTACGTTGACGGCCTAGGCTTCGAATTGCTCTACCGATTCAACCAGCACGAAGGGTTCGACGGGATCATGTTGGGCCACAAAGGTGCAGGATATCACCTCGAGTTTACGTCAAAGACGGGACATACTGTTGGGCGTGCGCCTACGGAGGATAATTTGTTGGTCTTCTATTTACCTGAGGGAAACGACTTTGAGGATGCTGTGAGGAGGATGGAAAAGGCTGGGTTTGCGGCGGTGAAGAGCTTCAATCCATACTGGGACCGGTGCGGGAAGACGTTTGAGGATGCGGATGGGTATAGAGTTGTTTTGGTGAGCACTGAGTCGCCGTTTTGAGGCTTGTGCTCTTTGAGTCCTTCATATGAGAACAATCAATACCTATCTAGTAACGATGCCATGGTACACAGCGTTAGTGCAGTTGACGTTTGATGTTAACGAACAATGACTGGCCTTGCTCACCGAGGCTCAAAAGGAAATGCGGCGAAATGCTCGGCCTTACGCACTCTTACTCGTACATGCAACCCTTCAATATGTATCTTTCAGCTGTATCCGCTCGTGTCTGAGAATCATGACTAAGGACTGAGCTATTGGGTCTCGACTCTTATGCCTCGTGAAGAGCGAGAAAGGGCTCGTGCAGTGCATGGGGCTCATACAAGCCCTGGTAGCTCAAATTCCCCGACGCGAGGCCGCAATTTCTCCGAACCCCTTGACCGAGAGGTAAATGGGTGAGGTTATCACGAAATGTTGAAGATGCACAAGTACAGGATTGTTGATGGTGACTTTCCGGTGAATGAATTATATCTTGTAGGATGTAAATGAAAGGTTTGTGAAAGTAAAGTCGCAGCTTTGTGATGGAGGTGGAAAAGAATGTTGATTGTCGGGTTCGGAGAGTCCGATGAGTCTGGATTAACGTCACGTGCCTTCGCGATTTACCGTGCGCGCTCCGACTCGCTGCCTCAACACGTCAACCATATCGCGCAGCTTTCTTGGTAGCCTCGGCCCAACGCAGGGCAAAGCTATGGATCATGGATTATCATGCCATCCATGGCCACGACATTGCCAGTTTTGACACATCGGAATCAACACGTAGGTTCTCCTCCTCTGTCAGGGCAAACAGTAGGCTGACTCAAGGTTCTCTCAGATCGCCTGCCCACGGTGCCGGCCTCACAGGCCTGGGAAGAGCTGAAGGCCAACCCGGCTACTCACATCTCGACGGGACTCGACGCTCTTGATCGTGCACTGCTGGGGGATGCGGTTGATTCGCAGGATGCCGCGGCCAAGGGCGGCATCAAGCGAGGCCAGGTGACTGAGATATGGGGACCCCCTGGTTGCGGCAAGACTGCTCTGGGGTAAGAGATCGATGGGATGCCATCTCGGAGTATGACCTTTTGGATGCTGACGAGGGATGAAGAATTCAACTGGCCGCCAATGCCCTGAGTGATGGTAACGGCGTGGTCTGGGTAGGTCGGTTTGACGACTTCATAGGCCATTCTCTTCGCCATCATTACCGTCACTAACGCAAAATTGTCGGAACGCAGACTGCTTTCAGAACCTACAAACACAAAGACTAGCGAATGTGCTGAAAAGCGTTCGAGATTCGCGAATCTTAGCGGGTTCGGGGGAGACGCAAGATGTAGACCCAAGCAAGCTGGTGCACTACACTTGCATGACGTTGCCGCATCTGCTTGCATTCATCTCGCGGCCGACGACGACTACTATTCCTCCGAATGTCTCACTCATCGTTATAAGCTCTCCGACGGCCTTGATCAATTCCTTTTTGCCGAGATCACTGGAAGGGAAAAGGAACCCTAAGCAAGCAAAGGGTGTGTATTCATGAACCGAGCTTCAACAACTGTTCTGAATTCTCTTCTCATCGCGTGCTTCTTAGGTCCCACTGCGTCTTCGAAACGCCTGCAAGGGCTACAGTTCATCATGAACACTCTGCAGAAGCTGGCCGCAACTAAGGACTGCGCCGTCGTCTTATTGTCGCAGTGCGCAACCAAGATGAGAAGTGAGCAGAGAGCTACGTTGGTCCCGTCCATCAACACCACGGTCTGGGAGCAAGGCGTATCTACAAGGCTAGTACTCTTTCGGGACTGGGCGTGGCATGCCAATAAGTCATCAAGCGTCTTTCTGGCTGGCCTGCAAAAAATTGATGGCAGAGCCGTCCAAGACGCCTCCGACCACGTATCCGCGTTTAAGATTGAAGCTGTAGGTTACATCGACGGCACACACCCCCAAGCGTCGGCATTTGGCAATGCTAACCTCGAGTTGGAAAGGCCGGCATATCGAGTGTCCACTACAAGGCCAGCGATCCGGGTATGGAGGTGGCGGTCGTGGCACAGCGACCAAAGCGGAAACTGGGGCAGACGGAGCTGGAGGTGCCGGACAGCGAAGACGATGAAGATTACGGCTGGGCAGACGAGGACGAGGACGCATTGCCGCCGCCGCCGTCACAATGGCAGGGGAGCGAGGATCTGATTCTGGGCAAGGACGCGGGCCTAAGCGAGGACGAGCAGGAGCCGGACGACGGGATCCAGGAGTACTACTTTGAAGACGACGAGGCCGGGGAGGGCGACCGAAGTAACAACGAGACGGATTGGCGGACTTGACCTGCGCTGGGCTGAGCTGGGAATAAACCGGGGGTGGCTTAAGCGCCGGCAAAACGCCGAAAGGACCTTTTCGCCGTGCACACGCACGCTGACAGAGAGGTATCCCCGACTTTGGAGCAGCGAGATGGAGCCGCATCTCCACCGGGCGGCCGTGTCATGACTTTTTTGAGACAGGCCTAGCAGAAGGGGAAGAGTTTTGCTGGTGCTCCAGACCGAGTGGCGTACCGGCCGGGAAGCTGTTTTCGGTTAGAGGCATTGGACCGATTGACTTTGTATATTCACGAGTTTGATATCACATCTCAGCTGCCTCAATACGAGCTGTAATAATGGCATTATCTCCTCATGATAGAGGTGATTCAGCGTGGCTTCAGCATATCACTACTCCTTGGCTTCTGCTGTATTGCAATTCGCTAGCGAGGTTCTGGCCATCCATCACAATTGCTGTGCAGTAGGACCGGGCCTCGTAAGACACAGTTCGTTAAGGTAGGAACAAGCATGGCCAGATGTCACTCTATGCATCGCAGATAGGTAGGTACGTGTAATACCAGTAGTATAGTAGTAATTGGTAGTTCTCGCACGTATCATTCCTGAGTACTTTCTGGTATACATGTCTCAACCTCCTAAGCCATAATCTCGGCTGGGCATGTCTCCGTAACAGCGTGCTGCGTCTCCATCTATCTAGCGAATCCCTGGATCCATCCTGAAAGTTCCTTTTTGCGGGGAAATCTTGCCATGAAATTCATTCATCGTCCCAGTAAATGGTGTCCAAAGGCCGCGAACGAGCCGTAGGCACATGCCTATTCATCATCACAGTTCCCCGTGACGGCCGAAAATACTGGGCAGGATTCGCAGGGCGAGTCCAATTAGGATGACAATAGTCGCACTCGTGGTTGCTGAAGAAAGAGCTAATGCCGTCGGGCCCCAGATCCGTGACACCAAACTCTCGGCGTCGAGACAAGATGACTGGGTCGGAGAGGACAACCTCATGCTGGTAGACGCCACCTTGGAGGTCGCAGAGGACATAGAAACCGCCGGTTGCGTGGTAGCTGAAGTGGCTGAGGGCTTGCATCACCTTTCCCCACGCCGTGGACTCGTTATTCCAGCCGGTGTTGCTGTTGAACTTTTGATAATTTTGGATAAACGGCTCGACGAGTGAATTCTGGCCCGCCCAGTTGTCGCTGCAATCGTCCTCGAACTGCCACACCTGCGGCACATTGATCTTGATCTCTCTGTTCACGACGCCCAGCTGATTGAAGCGGTTGACAATCTCGAGAGCTTTATCAACGGCCAATATGTCGTATCGAAAGAAGTCTTCTGAAAACACGGCACCGGTCTTGAACCATTTCGTCACGCAAGCTTGGTTGAGACGAGGACCGGTTACGTATTTGCCCTTGGCAACCCATCGAAAGGAACCTTCTGCGATGGGGTTTGCCAGTGCGTGGTGCGTAAACGTGGCTCTACTGGATATGTTGTATCTTCCCGCATCCGTATTGTCAGTGGGAAGGTCTGCGAAGCCCTGGACGCAGTTGAAACATCGTGACAGACCGATGCCCCTGGCCCATTGGGTGTTGGTGTAGGAGGAGCGGTCGAGGGAGCGGTTGCATTCTGAGCAGACGCGGTCAGGCATTGCGTGAGCCCCAATGGATGCCTCCAGCGTGGATTGGGCTTGAATTGAGGTCGAAGGCACGGCAGAATCGACTCAGTTCGCGTTGCCTAAGGTATGACGCGTGGTTCAGCCATGCCGTGCGTGGAGGGAGGCAGCTGCCAAACCAAGAGCACTCGCTTAGGTAATATTTCTGCTCTGCGCCTTCCATGTTATCATCTTCCAAACATCTACCAGGCAATTACTTAGTAGCTTCTAAGACTCGACGATGAAGCATCACAGGAAAGCATTCCTTTTACAGTATCCCAATCCCGATATGCAACTGACATTTATCACAGGCTCAGGACGATCAACGCCCAGCTGCACGTGCTGCAGGCGTCCCCAGCTTCGGCTCGGAGCCAGCTCGTACGTCCTACGAACCCCGTTCCGTACCTTGATGGCCGCTGGTCCTATTTCGGCCACACTCTGTTCTCGACTCTTTGACATTTCGCCACCCTCAATCCCTTTTGAGCTGTCACGGCCGTGACCGTCAAGCCACGATGCCTCGGATCTTTGTGTGTTCCTGGCTTGACTGTCAGTTCCTGAAAACGCCGAGAGCAGAGGTTCTCCTTGTTTGCCCGGGGACAAGAGCGCCTCTCTTGGATCCGGAGCTTTTCCCTAATTCTCGGGCCCTGCATTGTTATCTTGGTCAATGGTATGGAATCCTCCGTGCTAAGCCGGGCAGAGCAGGTCACCAGTAACCACCAAGCTGGCACGGAGTTCGGATTCCAAAGCTCCCTCACCAGCTCCAATGCCTTCAGTCCTCCAGGTCCATGCGTTTGCCCACATGCTTCTGGAAGCCGAGTCAAAGGCGGGAAAAATTCTCCTAATTGCATCATGGCTAAACGGAAGCACTCACCCCCACCGTTATCTCTTCTCTCCTCTTCTCTAACTCATCCCACGCCAAAAATAACGCCGGTTGAGAAATTTTGACGATCCACACCCGGTCTGGTCTCGAAAGGCTTGATTGTACCTGTGGGGAAAAGATACATCGCTGGAAATCCCCCGATCTGACTCCACGTTTTTGTAGGGACACGCCTCTTCAGCAAGTTTTTCCCGCCCCAAGCAACTTTTTTTTCGTCTTTTTTTTTCCTCTGGCGTTTATTGCACCCACTTTATTTTTCTTAGGCTTCACGGAGCAGGGGAGGGAGCAGCAGGCAGCCTTATTTCTCCTTGTGCCTTATGCACAAATGTGGACTCCAGTCGACTGGACGCGGGCGGCCATGTCATCATCGACTGTGGCGAACGCAGACACGCAAACGGGCGCAGCAGGATGGATGCAGCGCTGCAGAGGACGTCCGAGACAGGTTTCTAGCCGACTTCTGGACGCATTCCTTGAGCGCGCTGTGTGTGTGTCCTTACTCGTACGGACGCGCCAACATCGCTAAGCAGCGCATTGAGCTGTTCCAAGGCCATGGTGCCTTGGCTGACCCGAAGCTGAGACGTTCAAGCCTCTTGTGGGGTCCGTGAGGTTCTGGGGTCTGTATGGGGTGATGGTTCGAGAGGGAGAAAAAGCGCTCAGTACCACCGTGCGCAATCTGGCCGATACAACCCCTACGAGTATTACTGGAGCATGAACATGGGGGTTCCTGCGGCCCAGACTTGCCTGACAATACGGAGTACATACAGCAAGCGGCCGACGATACGATTACGCCTGAAACCTGCTGGCCTGTTTGTGGCATTGCATTAGCTTTTGATGATTTAATGACTGCCCGGCAGACGAAAAGCTTACGAGTACAGACTGATTCATGGCATGATGAAGTCAGTTGTTGACGACTTGTTCCAGTATATGACGCAGCTGATTAGCATCCCGAATCACACAAGCAGTCTTCCGAGCACCAATGGGGGAATTGCGGAAGGGCATTCCCCGTCGCTTGTCGTTATCAGTTGCCAAGTGCTGAGTGAGATAGGGACTGTAAAGTTGCGCCGAACTTCCCCATGTTGTCTCTAACGCGGCGCATCCCGTCCACACAACCGTCAACGTGGTCCCCCATGCCGGATCGACGGCTAGCACTCACAAGCGTGCTGAGATAACAGACCTCTGGCGACTGAGCACGGGGAGAAAGGCAGCAGAGTGGTATTGGACGAAGCCGGCCTTGCACGTCTTATGGTGCAGAGGTTAAGCATGTGAAGCTTCTCCAGCGAGTGCCGCGGGTGCTGGACGTCAACAGGTCAGTTCCGTAGCATCGTCAATATTCGGAACGCTTCTTCCCTCGGAAGTTTGCGGGCATACTTGATCCTGGCCACGGCTGCGGCCTTGCAACGTTTCAATTTGTCCTTTTGCCATTGCCAAAACAAGACTGACAACACCAACCAACATCCGAGAACAAGGGTGAAATACGCCACTGCCGGAACGCACCGATTGGATTGATGATGGCCCCATTGCGAGACGTCTCGATCCACGATACATTCCGACGATTTATATCAAGCACCACCTGCATTTATGCCTCACATCCCTCATCAATAGGCGTCGTTCAGATGGCCACAGTGATTCCGATAGCCCGAGAAAGGCCCTTGATAGCATCATTGACTTATATGAAGTACAAAGGGAGTACACACAACATAGATTACAGCCAAGCTGCAACATATCGTTCAGCCAAGGCAAGGGATCTTGTACATGCTTGTACATTCCCCATCTTCATGCAGTCCATCACGGGAGCCTGCATTCGGATGCGCATCTGGCGCATCCGTGGGGTCACAGCAATGGCCTGAGCCAAAGGGGGAAATGGCGAGGACAAGCACGGACGGTCCCATAGAGATCGCCATTGGTCCGCTATTAGCCATGGGGTTGCGATAGGTAGTATAACGGCACCAACTTCACTGGGAGAGTCTGGGGTTGGTTATATGGTCATGGCTCTTATGGTGTAGGTAAGCCAACGTCCATTGGCACCGATAGACGAGGGCGACGCTGGTGGTGGTCTTCCTGAACCATGGATCGTGCTCTGGACCGGTGAGACGTGAGTCTGTTGGGTGAGGCTTGTGGGCCATGCGCCGGCTAAATTGCGATGTCTTTGGCTATGCTTTAGCCGCAGTGGATTGGGTTCCTTGTTCCTTCGTATAGGAGAATAGGCATCTCGAGCCGGATAATGCGTACTATCGACAGTGAGACAGGAGGTGCTAAATAGGCGAGTTTCTCCAAAGGGTGACTTTATTTTTCCGAGGATGAGCGATGACTTTCGATCGTGATAGATTAGGATATAGTATGCTTATTCTTCGCTCTGGGTGGTCGTGTGTATATACATATGTGTGGTGTTGTGTGCTGCCAGGTTGGCCTGGCTTGGCTAGAGTAACTGCCGACATCGCTCTGAGGCTTTACGATGGGTAAATTGGAAGGAGAAAGATGATTCGCTTGAATATATCATTTCCTGAGACTTTGAACGTGTGGTTATATTGCACGAGGAGCGATTATTACTTCTTGATCGATTCGAGGGGAACTCAACTATGGTATCCTATTCAACGGGACTACCTTAGTCTTTCTTCTAGCCTGTTCAGGGTATATTTGCGAGATGCTTTTCTTTGTTGAGAGCTTGATACGATAAATAGGCTATACTTGGGAAACGTAAATGAGGGTGATGACCAGGGGATATAGACTATCTACATGTGCACACCTGGGCTCAAGCTCTTTGTCCGAGAATGAACGCTATGTGTTGGCAAATTGACCTAAGGGGTCTTTAGGCATGGAATAAATGTAGTTCAACTTGGCCATCTGTACGATGATTAGGAGGAGTAGGTGCAGAGAGCTCCCAGACTCGCGGGGGTGGGGGGAAGGAAGGGGGTGCCTAACCTTTCTCTCCTGAGATGTATTATTGGAGTCGGTGCTTGAAGCGAACATGAATGTCATGAGGTGACTTGGATGGATAAATTACGCCCCGTGATGATGTTTCTGGGCAACATACTCGTGACGTGAACTCCACTAGCTTTGACATAGAAGGTTATACCGTTTGTGAAGAAGTCTGTTGTGATGGTCACTTTATGCCTAGCAGGTTGCCGAGTACAATGGCAAGCAGTTTGCGGATTCTAGCTCTTTTCTTGGCCCTCACAGCTACTGTGCATTCGCTCTCACACTTTCTCAGTACGTGCCCTGCCAAATATTCCCAGCCCTTATTCAGAGGTAACTTTCGAGAGGGCGAGACTCCTTTCAAAGCTCAATCACTCATGTCTTCTATCAAAGAGCTATTTCTCCAATAATGGAAGCAACTCGGGGCCAATATTTGATTCTAGTTGATTCATAAATGACAGATCAGGTATGTTACCTAGTATTACCCAGAGGAGTTATTGCCCTTGGTACATGAAATTGAAGAAGCATGGAGATCCTGACAGACGTTGAGCGATAACCTACTGGTCTGAACGAGTCTGAAAACTTCTATTTGCAGCGCTTTTCTTGCTCGAGCAGTTTGACTCTGTTATATATTGTGTCACCAAAAAGTGCGTATATAGCATGCCTTCCCAAAATGAACGAGAAACATGCTGTAGACCGTAGTCGGATACACAGGGGATCAGCTGCTTCTATCATTCGTTAATATACCAGCATCAAGTATGACAAAAAGTTGTCAAATTAGAGCCTGCGAGCTTGTAATAGAACTCAGAGGGTTTTGAACAAACTCATGAACATTTGGTAGAGTGTCTGTTTCAAGCAAAAGAGAAAATTGACAAAAAAAAGCAAAAAGGCGGGACAGCCGCCGGTTATCGAATCGGTGCCTTCCTCGGCCGCCCAACCTCCAACACATTCTTTCGATATACCGTTCGACTGCCCCCCTGATAAACATTGCCGGACTTTTAGTATATATACCTTAGAGGCGTGTTGGGCTGGCTGGCACGTGGCGCCAGCTGTGAGCAGGCCAGGAGTGTTGACGGGCGAGTGGCACTCCGTCTGCAGATGGCGTGGCATGGAGGAGGTTACGAGCCTGAGGATTTTCTTGTATTCTCGGAAAGTAACCGTTCACTGAGGCCTTCGTGTTTCTTCCCTGATTCTTAGTCTGTCATGTTGGATATAAACATTACGCTTTTAGCTTCTTTTCTATACCATAGTGTTGAGAACTGTGTCTACCACGAGTGGACACTACGAGCCTCGTCCCTCTTCAGTGTCATGTATTTGATCAGATGTCTAGGGCTATATCTAGCCCAGCCTCGCTTACGGTTATCTTATCATGGGGGTGTATGGTATGTAAGTTCCAGAAGAGTCTTGGCCGAACTGGTCGAGTGCTTGAGACGAATGCCTACATAGGTCTCTCAAACGATGGAGATTCCCATACGAGGGTCTCATTTCAAGCTCAGGGCTTCTAGCCAGCTGTAAGACAATAGATGCAGTCTCTTTGATATGAAATAGAGTCGCCATTCCTAGAATTAGTGTTGAAGTGATGGATCTGTTGAGGGCCGGTCACTGGCCAGACAAGACGATCAGAAGGGATGGGTGGCTACATCTCCGGCAAATGTGCACCATTGATACTTGTAAGGGCCTGGATTTAGTCCTCCAGATGTGATGTTCCTTTTACAAGCTCACTGGTAAACTCGCATGAGAGGGTGGCAGCTCGCCATTGGACATATTTATCGTATCACCAAGACACTTGGAAACCGATTGCGAGCTCGACAAAGGACCAGAGACTTCCATCTGCTACAGCGTGGAGAGATTGTAGCACGTAAATCCAAATGTATTTTGGACACTAGCAGATGACTGCCATACTCTGGTGTCGTTCGTGTTTGTCGAACTCCGTTTGTGCTGAAATGGCCGGGTGACTGTATGTAACTCTCACTATGTGCTTCGGTGCAACCTTCTCAGCACCGCTGGGCAATGTTGAAGCGTCATTTCGGCCACAGTTGCCGCAAGCAAAGCCAATCCATCCCAGAGCCCTTGAGTACCCAAATTTTTCTAGTAAAAGCACTTGACAACAATTCAAATATCCCAAAAAGGCAGCGTTTTCAGCATTCGAAACGAGATGCAGTCATGCAGGGTAGCAGTCGCGCCTTCCCAAGCCGGTCCTTACATAAGCGGGGACACGACATCAAGCCACAAACGCGCCACAAACTGATGCTTCAGCTCAGGAAAGTCGCCTCACCTTCTGAACCTGCCAATTTCCCAGTCGACCGGAAAAGGCCAAGACTCACGACGGTCAAACTCTGAACGACGAATTGCACCTCCACTGAACCAAATCTTCCTCTCTCGACATGAAGGATTGAAGCTGCGTGCCGTTCAATTCTGTTATATCAAGTGCCGCGCAGTTCGGAGGTCCGGAAGCCATAAGGAAAGAAAGAACCTCTCACGAAGTCGTGTTTGATTGGTGAGTCTGCTGAGCATCGCATTTCTTCGTCCCCTCATCGTTTGCCTCATTCAAGGCCCTGTCGAGTCCTTCTGCCGCGAAAATCTCAAATGCTTAGACTACTGCAATGACTTTCACATGGCGGTATGGTCAATGGCATGAGCAATTCCGTCATTTATGAGATTCCACACACTCGGTTGCATCTCCCAGTATTGACCAATCGTCAAGTGCACATCATAATATCCATATTGATCACTCCTTTGGGGAACAAATCAAGTACTGACTGTTCTTCAACCAGACGATAAATCAAGATGACTTCCGAAGCCCCCCCTCAAGACGTCGCCGCCTCACAAGACGCTCCCAACGCCGCTCCCAACGCCGCTACAAACGGCACCGCAAATGGAACCGCAACAGAGAAGAAAGAGAGGAAGCCATTCTCATGGACGTAGGTTGACATATTGCATACCGGTAACCATTTATAGAGATACTGACGCAATCTATCAAGCCAACCGCATCCCATCTTTGTCATCGTTTTAGTCGGGCCCGATGAGGAGCCGTTTGGCCTGCAAAAAGACTTCCTCTGCGATCGTTCCGAGTTCTACCGCAAGTATTTTGAGGAGAATGTCACAGAAAAGGCGCTGGAACATATTGTAAAACTCCCAGATGCGACTGTGGAAGTGTTCGGTCTCGTACAAAGCTTCCTCTACACTGGCAAGATCACAGGCGAAAATTCCAGCGTCACTTCCTACGAAGCTCTGGTTGGCCTCTGGAACCTGGGCCACAAACTTGGCATCAAGGGCCTATGCGAGCATACGCTCGAGGCCATGGTGGAATGCCGACGAACCACGGGTCGGATCCCAGCGACGCCTCTTCTCATCCAGGTCTGGCGAGATACACCCGAGGGGTCGTCTATCAGAGTCCTCTTGCTGTCTTGGGCCGCCGAGTACATGAGGTCTTCAGACGCGCGGGCCGAGTTTGCCAAGTCTCTACCCCAGGAGGTGCTCAGCGAACTCGTGGTGACAATGAGCTCGTTTGAGACCACTATACTTCCAGCTCCTGCTCCTGCTGCCCCTGGAGCTGCGACCGGGACCTCTGGGCTCCCTCCGAGTGCTATCAAGTCGCTTCCTGAGTCTCTATCGACAGGGCCGAGAAAGAATGTACACTACCTAGACGAACAGCTTGACGAAGAAACCCTCGCCGCGAAGAAGAACAGACGATCGCTTGGCTTAGCAAGCGACCCAGGGTCGGCTCGCAAGTCGCATCGCAAGTCTGGCTCTTCCCCACCATTCAAAGCACAGAAGCGACGCTCGAGCGCAGCTATGTTGGAGGGTAGGACGTTCTCAACTCAGCAGAAGCTCGACTTTTGTGCAGATCTGCTGAATAGGATGCTCTCTGGGCCCGGTAAGCTCCCCCAATGATGGTCTTTGCATTGAGACCGTGTATTTCAGTCTAACTAACCCATTATAGGCTTCTGGACGCGACTTGTTGGGCCCTTTCGATCGCCAGTCGATCCCGCGGAAGACGGCGTGCCGGACTATTTTGACAAGGTCAAGAAGCCAATGGACCTCAGCACAGTGAAGATGAAGATGGATCAGAAGGAATACACGACCGAAGAGGAGTTCCTCGGCGACGTGCGGCAGATCTTTGAGAACTGCTTCACATACTGGAAGAAGGGCGATCCAATGTTCGCAGCTGGCGAAAGGCTGCAGCGCACTTTTGAAGAGAAGTACTCGCACATGAACAAATGGATCGCTAAGCTGGGAGGCGAAGAGGGCGAGTAGGATACCACTGACTCTGATCCTCGCGGGCAAAGGGACTGGAGGCGCGCGTAAATACGAAGCCGCCTGTGATGTAGCTGCGACGAGTCTCGGCAGAGGACCGTAGGAGTCTTTGTGCATGCCGTTGAAGCTCGGAGGATCCGATTGCTGTTCTGCTCACTTTTTTTCGGGGTATCTCTCAGCAAAGAGCATCGGCTATTGATGCACTTTGGGGCGTTCATGGATGACTCCTCGGGTCGTTTTGGAAGCTTGTCATGTTGGGGGACCAATGTAATAGTACTGGACATCTCGAAGCCATGGCTCAGATGAAAAGGTGTAGGAATAGGATTGTATTAGTATTAGTATTATGGGAATTGATACCTTGATCAGGAGATGGGGTGCCGTGACGATGTGGTAAATGTGAGTAATGTGACATGTGGTTTGGGGTTGCTGGAGATGTAGGATTTCTGGGTAACGGATCTCCCAGCACATCCAGCGCCTTGCTAACAGCCGAAACCGAAGCCGCCTGAAGCATTGTCAAAGAGGAATGCATATCGGCAGCCCTGTGCTGTGAGTTATGAGCGATAAGTAGTACTAGAGTAGATCGATGAGAGATGATTTGAGTTAGTTCTCTATTGAAGATGGTTGCTTTCGCCCATCACAAAAAGCATATTCGTTGGCTATATTTATTGTGACGCCTATACATGTCCCATCACCCATGACCTTGCTTGAGAGTGAGGCTACAGTCCATTTTAGACGTTCAGTCAGACAAGAAGCTCAACCAGACATCTAGTCACGACAGCACCGGTCATCGACGCTCAACGAGCTCGGTTCGATGTTCTGCTGGCTTGGTCCGACACTCACCAGACTAGGTCTGACGCTAAATTCTAGGCAATGATGAACCAAGTCGAATCCCAGCGTGCTAGCTTTGATGCTTGTCTGTAAGTTATGGGGATTGCTGTGTCCGATAACTAGCCACGATGCCTGGACGCTTCGACTTGGCAACTGGACGCCAGGGGAGAGAGACGAGGTCTGATGCGCGTGTTCAATCACTGAGAGGTAACTTCACTCCACGCGAACACATATGGAAGCTCAAGGTATGCACTTCTAGACCTTGAATGAGAAATTACGTTCCGACTGTTAGGCGTGTCGACTTCTTGACGGGGAGAGGCTGCACCCAGATCGCTAATTATACACGCCTTGTCGATTCATTGGTGAATCGAGTTGAACACTTGCCAGACATCTAACCAAGCACGACTTGTAGGATTGGCGGATGGGGTAGGCAATCTTGCGAAGGGCATCCGATTCACAAGCGATCTTGCCCGTCACAACTAGCATCGCCTTAGCAGCGTGGAATCTAATTCGGAGTCTTCATGTATAGGATATGGCGAACGATATGGTGACATCCAAAATGGAGAGTATCTGAAGCAACACCCTAAGGAGGGGACACGCCGCAGAGAAGAGGACATTTCAAGACGAGGTCTAAGAGAAGGCGAGGCGATATACCTACAACTCATGGCGATGCGCTGATGATAGTAGCTGCGGCGCGGCGGGTGGGGTTGTATCGATCGACTTGGCCTTATGTATAGGCTGTAACGATTTACCTGAACAAAGATATAGATCATATAGAATCGTGAGGAAGTGGGACTGTGAGGCATGTGACAGGTGGTGGTTGAAGTTGGTAAAAGGTAGGTAAAGATAGAACTGTCATGGAATCATGTAAAAGCTTGGTGTAAGGGATGCATCAACAGATTCAACAAGTTGGCCGAGATGGATAGCTGAAACCAAAACAGTCGAAGGTTTCGACGGTGCATATGAACAGCCCTGTGCTGCGGGTTGTGTGGTACGCAGGCTGGGGCAAACGATGAGATGATGTCGTTGGTATTCCAGAAGCTGGCTCTCATATATCACATTCCAAACACCACGTTGGTTACTCTGGTATCGATCCGATGCATGACCACGTGTCTCTGAGAGGGAAAGCTACTATCAGTCGGGTGACATTGCTTCCTGTGCTCTTCAAGATGGAATACAGGGTGTTACCCGATGCTATCTGCATCGCATACAACGCGCGCGCGCACGCTCATGCTAATGTTTTGTTTCGCCTTTTCTTCTAGGCTCTCCAAACAAGTCCCTTCTTCCTCCTCTCCCTGGTCTGGGCGTGCTTCGTCGGCGGTCAAGTGACCGGGGTGGAAGATTGGGCATAGTGAGACAACACGTGAAGTGGATGGGAACAAGCCCTGGTTGGTGATGAGAGCGAGATGCGGCAATGTCGGATGCTGCGCTGGTCTGAGATCTCCACCGGATGAGAGTCTTGTAAGACTTATGACGAGTCTCCTTCATCGGTCATGAGAGTAGACGTTGCTTTTCACAGTCAGCCACCACCTCGTGGAATAAACAACCTTATTTTTTCTCTGGTCATCGTGCATGACATGGATGAGGCGTTAAAGTTCATGAGCTGCTCCCCCGTCGACACTGGTGAAACCACGAGCCGGGCGCCATGACAATGGGCGACAGAAAAGGGCGAGCAGTGCGGAAGATGGGCTCCGGAGAAATGAGACACCGGTATTATGGCATGGGATCCAATGTCGTTTGCTTGATTGTGTAAGGTGATGCTTGGACAAGCAGAATGAGCAAAGAGAGCGAATGCCCGACTCGGCAGTTCTCCGCAAAATGACCGACGTCGCTTAAGCAACCCTCAAGTGTCTCATCACAACGATCTCGACGACAGCAAAATCACTCGAAGAAGCAAAGAGGCCTTTCGTCACCGACAAGTCGAGGAACGCACACGCCAGAAAGCGCCCCTTTCCATATCCGCTTGCTCCAGAGAGAGAAGCCACAGAGAGGATACTGAGAGGATACTGAGTGAAGAGAGAGAGTCAGCCAGCCAGTCTTGGTGGGCATCGCGAAGTGGAGTTTCACAGGGCCAGGGCGGGAAATTAGCAGCCAAGCACCAAGCAGACCAATCCATTTTGCCCATTTGCGCTGGCGCTTGCTGAGTGGTCTGGAGCGGGTTGAGGCGGTTTGGGGTGGCTTGACTCTGTGCCTGGGACCTTGCAGATTCGGGCATGGGCTGGCAGGGGTCCGATGGACCTTTTTAGCTTCGTGTCCGTTGCTTTCAAGGTGACTCGTCTGGGATGTTGGTGCCGGGGCTCGAGGAGCTGAGCGGCGAGGAGCGGATGAGGCGCGAGTAAGCAGCGGTTGACGATGCCCTCTCTTTTCTTCTGCAGCAGAGAGCACAAAGCAGTGCGCCGGTAGAGCATAGACTGAGAATGAAAATAGTAGGAGTAATAACATAAGATTGATCAATGCTTCAGGTCTCAAACAGGGCGTTCGCCTTGCTTCGTTTCGTCTCGTTTCGTCTCTGTCTGCCCGCCTCTGCAGCGTCGCCTCTGCCTGTTGCTGAGCCGGTTCCTCTGCCTGGCCCCTGGGAAATGAGCGATTGCAGAGCAGGAAAAGGAGTCGCCGGGGTGGACGACGTCGCGTCCGCTAGGCCCAGGCAGCACAGACCGCCCCCCGTGCCTAACAGATGCTACACGACCACGGTCCCCTGGCCAGCAGCTTGGCGGCAATTGGCTGTTGCGCCCTCCAGGGATCCCCCCTGCTGTCGTTCTTTGTCTCTCGCTTCCCTCCGCATCTCGAAAAGCTTTTTCTTCTCTTCTCTTCCCGCTTCTCGTGTCGCCTCTTGCAGCTTCTACCTCACGCTCATTGAACCACAGTAATTCCAAGAGTATTCTTCAATACTCGTTCCGCTCTTTATCGAGATCGCCTTGCCTTTGCGCAGCTCTTGCAATCCTTTCCGCACTCCTCACGATCCTCTCCTTTGAGAATCTCGCGATAATAATCAACACGTACACAAAACACGCACAACGCGACACGACGTCAAGATGCTCTTCAAGACCACCGCCTCTGTTGCCCTTCTGGCCTGCGCCGCCCATGTCGCCGCCGAGCCCAAGCCTTACCGCCTGGCCATGATGCCCGTGCTGGGCCAGAGCCTCGCGCGCCGCAGCACCAACGGATACCAGCCCGAGCTGTCCCAGTGCAACGACGGCAACACCTGCTCCGAGGCCTGCGGTAGCGGCTATGCCGAGTGCCC
This sequence comes from Trichoderma citrinoviride, assembly GCF_003025115.1. Classification (NCBI taxonomy): domain Eukaryota; kingdom Fungi; phylum Ascomycota; class Sordariomycetes; order Hypocreales; family Hypocreaceae; genus Trichoderma; species Trichoderma citrinoviride. Next base: position 2,078,218 of record NW_020194709.1, on the reverse strand, counting down.
TTCCAGCGGCAAGGAGACGCACTGCTACAACCCCGGTGCCAACCAGAACTGCTGCTCTGACGGCTCTGGCAGTATGTGAACCTTGAAAGAGATGTTATGCGATGAGATGACTGACCAGCGCAATAGACTCCTGCGACGCGGGCTACTACTGCACCCACGACCACGCCCTCAAGACCTGGTGCTGCCCGGAGAACATGGACCTCGCTGCTTGCGCCGCTGCTTATAGTGTAGTCGGTGGCCTCGAGAGCGCCACTCCTACCTCGACCAGCACCTCCAGCACCCCGACCAGCACCAGCACCAGCACGACTCCTGTCACCACCACTGCTGCTCCTACCACGACCAGCACCACGGAGGCTCCCACCACTACCGCTGCCCCTACGACGACCGCTGCTCCCACTACCACGGCGGCTGCTACCACCACCACCGAGGTTGAGGAGACCAGCACTGCTGCCGCCGCCACCAGCGCCGGCTTCACCAGCGCCTGGGCCGGCCACAACAGCACCATCACCTCTGCTGCCATTCCCAGCAAGCCTCACCAGAGCAACACGCCTATCCCCCCTGTTGCCTCCATCGGCACTGGCGCTCCTCAGCCTCCCCAGCCTTCTTCCACCATCAGCGGTGCTGCCACCACCAGTGCCAGCGCCCTGCTGCTCCTCGCCGCTGGTGTCATTGCTCTTCTGTAAATGTTCGTGACGGAGTAGAGACGTGGTTTCTATACGTCGGGTAGCCAAGGGACCGTCAAAAGTCCCCTGCTCAGCTCAGCGCAGCCACGAGGTTACGAGTCTTACGAATAGCGTCAAATATACGGGGTGGGCTGTCTTTTTTTCGTTTCGGAGAAGGGGAGATCTGTTGGTTTTTCTTTATCAGGGGCATCTTCCTCGGGTTTATCTCCTTTTCTTTTCTTGTCATAATGCATCTTGTGGTTCTCTAATTTCTTTTTATCAAAAAGTGCGATGATTCCCCTTCGATAGTTGTTGCCATCTCCATTTACACTTTTTCTGGAGTGGCGACAGTTTGTGGTATTTTGTTCAGGAGGTTAATATATTCTGGTGAACAAAGGAGAAGGACGTCCGAAATCTGTGTGACTGCGCTGGTGAGAGCTGCTTGAAATAACGCCCGTACACTTTGTGCTCATCTACTCTGTTCTATATTGATTTGTATCCCATATTAGTACTCGGTTCTCAACGAGACCATTCCCTTTGCCTGTTCCGTCTATTTCGTCCTCTTTGTCTTTTGTTTCGTTTGTGTTTTTGTTGCAAAGGGCCAGTTCTAACTAGTCACCTAATAGAGCGTCTGAATATCTCATCATCCCCGTGCCTCACGTTATCACTCAGACATGTGGTCGAAATAAAGAAATCACTATGATATCATGTTCAAAGACGATCCATGTCCCTTCGTATCCTATGAACTCACACGCACAGATGCAGATGTGGCTGCAGCAGACCCGGTGCGAAGATCGTGGGGAAGGAAAAAAGGGGCGAGCCACGACCAGGGTGGGACGCACGAAGATGTGAGATGCTTCACAGCCACCTCCGCATATTACTTTCTGTATTCTCTCTTTTCATTTCTTTTTCTTCACTTCTTTACTGGTTGGGTCATACTTGACTGACAGGGAAGATGCAGTGCGTGTAGATAGAGTTGTGTGATTCGTCACCTGCGTGGCGAGAATGCACTGTGCTCTGGGCCTTGGCCTTTGGCGTGCAGGCGGGTGAGAAGCGGGTGTTGGAGTGCAAGGTGAGATGAGATAAGAGGGTGCTGGGAGGCAATTGTGTTTGCCTTACTTCGGGGATGGGTCAAGGGTACATGAAGGGCTAGTCGAGAGGCTTCCTTCAAGCTGTTCTTTGAATCTGCTCGGAAGTCTCTGCTACCTACTGGTACAGGATCGATGGGAGCGTTGATGGGAAGGAAGGCTGCTTCATACCTGCTGTGCTGTGGTGATGGGCGCTGGGTTGGGGCAGGTAGGTTGTGTGTGGCGTGCCAAGCTCTCTGCATAGGGAGAGGGAGAGGGGCACTCAGGTTCATCTCACCTGCAGATAAAGTACTGCACGGCTCTGCGGCATTGTCCGTCGAGAAGGAAGATGAAATATGCTGCAGGCCTTGCACAATGGCGGCGAAGAGTCACTACAGAGTCATCCATCTAATCACTAATCAATACGAGGCGTCGCAGCTCTACCGCCTGTGGCTGCGGGATGCCGGCACTAGAACGTCTTGCATGGCTAGTACATATGAGTCACTGGCCGACGCTGTCTTTGCATTGGATCGACGGTGCGATTAGTATTCTCGGTGGCTTTCGTCTCCAACTCTACGGAGCTGCAGGGCGATACGGATCGGAGTTGGGGGGCGGACCGGGCCTCTCTTTACGAGCCAGTGCCGGATTGCTGGTGAGGAAGTGAAGAGTACCTGAAATGAGGGGCATTCCCATTTGGGCACTTATTGTAGGAGACTTTTCGATTGTATCACTTCGAGATTTGGAGTTCCTTGTTTGGCACTCATCAAGGGGAAGATTGTTTGCTATAAAGCCCATTCGATAGGCCCCTGGTTCTTCCCTTTCGGAGATCAACTCGACGAACCGTATCGGCTTAGTGGCATCGTCACCACCACACAACCTACTTCTACACTCTACGTCTCACAGTTGTCCAACGCCTTTACCCGAACGCGAATTGTACAATTCCATTGCCAAAATGACTTCAATGGCAGCCGAGTCCGTGGCCACGATCCTCTGCACGGCCAAGCAGACTCGCTTCAACATTGACAGCTCCAGCTACCGCGAAGTTCGTCAAGTCACCATCATTCCCACGACCCTTTTCCACAAATGCTAAACAAGAAGTTGAGGAAAACAGCTTGACATTGACGGCCTCAACATCGTTGTCACCTCTGGCGAAAAGGCATCCAAGCCTGAAAAGTCGTCAGGCAAATCAAAAGGCAAAGCAAAGTCTGATGGCCTGGAGATTCTGTCGAATGCCAAGCTGCGGTTGAAGGAGGGTCAGCGGTATGCCTTGGTTGGACGCAATGGCACGGGAAAGTCGAGTGAGGAATTGCACCCTTGCACATGATTGTTGAGAACGATAGCATTCATTCTTTGAAGTTTCGATTTGCTTCGTTTTGGCGAGACTGACTGGCTTGGATCTAGCGTTGCTCAAGGCTATTGCGCAGAAGCTCATCCCGGGGATTCCAGAGAGTTCCAGGATAGCGCTGCTGCAGCAGACCAAGCTCACCGAGTCTGATGAGGACGACAAGGCGGCAAAGGAGAACAATGGTCGAGGAAATGTCTTGCAGGAGGTCATTGAGCGTGCTACAGCCCGCAGCATGGTTGAGCAAGAAATCAAAAGTATACATCATTCTGTTTTGGTTTCCTGTAAAGGTTTTACTGACAGCTCCTAGTTCTCTTAGATGGCGTCAATGCTTCAGATCCGTACGCCCCTGTTCGAGCTCTGAGAAGCCTGAAGCACGAGAAGCTTCAGCAACGCCTCTTTCTCGTTGACAAGGAGGCAAGGCTTCGAAGTGGTGCTCGAGGACTGCAGGCGAGGAAAGCTCTTGTGGCCTTTGAAAAGGTCGTTGCAGATTCGCAAGCCCAGTGAGTTTCGATAGCTTGTCCGTGATACTATATCCTGATGCTAACGGCCATTTGTGTACAGACTGGATCAACCAGACGATGAAATCTCCACCGAAGCCCTCCAGGTAGAAACTCAGGAGGCGGCCGACATGCTCGCGGATCTACAGAGCCAGATCGAACCTTCACGCCTAGCACAGATTGAAGTACAAGCTAGGAACATTCTCATGGGTCTTGGGTTTACAGAGGCCTACTTGGAAAAGCCCCTGTCCAGTCTCTCTGGAGGTTGGCACATGCGGACTGCGTTGGCCTCGGCTCTGCTCCAGGAGGCTGATATCTTGATCCTCGACGAACCGACGAATTTCCTTGATCTGCTGGGCATCGTCTGGCTGCAGCGATATCTGCAGTCTCTAGCAGATAAAGAAAAGCCACCTACTCTGATACTCGTCTCTCACGATCGCGACTTCATCTCTCTGTGTACCGATCTCATCATCCTCAAAGATAAACAGCTCACGTACTTCCACGGCGACATACAAACGTACGAACGTTCTCAATCCGAACGCCGTCAATGGCTCATCAAGATGAAAGAGGCCCAAGACAAACAAAAAGCCCACATCGAAAAGACTATCGCCCAGAACCTCAAAGCTGGCAAGGCAAAAGACGACCAGAACAAGATTCGACAAGCCAAGTCCCGGCAGAAAAAGCTCGACGATCGCTGGGGCATGCAGGTCAGCGCCAAGGGCACTCGCTTCAAGCTGAACAGGGATCTTGTGGGATTCTTCCTGACGAGTCGCGAGGGGATCGAGATTCCACCTGAGCAGAGGCCCGTGGTGATATCGTTGCCAGAACCCCCTGAGTTAAGATTTCCCGGATCGCTCATCTCATTGGAGAAGGCTTCGTACCGGTATTCGCCGAGGGCGCCCCTGATTCTGCAGGATGTGACGCTTACTGTTGGGATGGGCGATCGGATTGGCATTCTGGGCTTGAACGGCGCAGGCAAATCGACGCTCATAAAGCTGCTCGTAGAAGAGACTCCGCCGACATCTGGTACTCTGACGACGCATCCTCGCCTTAGACTGGGCTATTACTCCCAGCATGCAGTGGAGGAGCTCAAGGCCATTGGCCGCTCTGAGCAGGGCATTACTTCACTCGCTCTCCTTACAAAGGAGGTAGACGGCGCTCTTAATGAGGGCGAGATACGCGGCTTACTGGGAACCCTGGGACTGCCCGGCCGTCTCGCATCGGACGTTCCCCTTTCCAAACTTTCCGGTGGTCAACTAGTGCGATGCCAGCTGGCGAGATTGTTCTGGAAGCATCCGCAATGTCTAATCCTTGATGAAGTGACTACGCATCTCGACTATGAGACGGTGACTGCTTTACGAGAAGCGTTGAACGAATGGGAGGGCGCCGTGGTGCTCGTGAGTCACGACAGATGGTTCATGCGAGGGGCCATAGAAGGACAGATCGAGGATGACGGCGACGATGACGACGAAGAGGAAGAGGAAGAGGAGGAAGCGAAACGGAGAAGGATCGTCTATCGGCTGAAAGGGGGAGCGCTAACTGAGCTCAAGGATGGCGTGGATGGGTTCTCACGCATCGTTGAGAAGAGGGCCAAGAAGTTATTAGAGGGTCTATAATGGCTTTGTGAAGACCCAGGTGAAAAGGGGGGATTATATCAAGAAAGTATCCAAAGCCTATCCAAGTGACTGTCTGAACTCTGCTGTGTCTGAGACTTCTCTTCAGTTCGAATCGCTCGGCAACACCCGGGGATCAACTAGAATCTTGAAGCCGCTCTTCTCTTCCTTTCGAACAGCCAACTCCCCTCCTTTCGGAATGTCCACAATCGTTCCATCTATACAAACCTTGCGCCACCTCTCATCGTCTTCCAAGATGGTGACCCTCAACTCATCCACCTCCTCGTACCGTAGCTTATGCCCATCGTCCCACTCGACACCAACATGCTTACCCCCATCATACGCCTTCATCATCAAGTCCAACGTCCTCTCCCCTCCCACCGGCCCAAAGTGCACCAACCGAAGCTTCCCATCCAAGGGCTTACTCGCCGGCGAAATTGTGAAGGTGCGCTCCAAGTTAGAGAGTGGCGTCACGAGCACATACGCGTGCTCGCCCCCGTCGAACTGCTCCCATTCCGCGGCAGAGGGATGGCGAACTCGGACCTGCGCGCTGTAATGGTGGGATTCGCGGAGGAGCTCCTGGGCGACCATGCCGAAGCGCTTGTCGCCGTGGATGCGGTACTCGGGGGTGTCGCTCTCGTAGACGATGCTGGAGTGGAAGCCGTAGCTTGCTACCACTGCGCCGAAGAGGTGCGAGACTTGGGTTTCTTCTTTGGCGAGGTGCAGGGCTTTGCTGGCATCGTCGTCTCCTACGGGTTCTTCGGCTGTAGGAGTAAACTTTACGATGCGCGAGCCGGGGGAGAAAGATGCGCGGAACAGAGGCAGGTTTGCAGATACGCCGTTGAAGAGCGTCCTGAGACCTAGCACAAGGGGGGAGGCATCTTCCGTCTTGCTGCCGCCCTCGGATGCCCAGAGGGGCTTGTGGAGGGAGTGGAAGAGGGCGTTGCCCGTGCCCAGGGGGAGAAGAGCCAAGAGTAGCTGCCGCTGCTCAGACGGAGACGATTCATCGTGAGGCACGCTGTTAATGAGATCAACGATGCCGCCGTCTCCGCTCAAGAGGACAATTGTCCTGGACTGGCTGCTGCTGCTGCTGTCAGAGGCACCAATCTTTCGGGAAAATTCTCGAACGCTATCGGCATCTTGCGTGACGAGGACATTCGGTATCTCTCGGCTTGTTTCTTCTGAAGAGTGTTCTTCAATCACACCCCAAAGTGGCTGCAGCACATTCTCCCAGAACTGCAGTGAAAGACCGACACCCGATTTTGTTGACACAACGACATCGACATCATGCTTCCCTTTCACGGGCCGCAGATGGAGAGGCAGGCCGCTGATGCGGTACGGCCGGAGGTCGTCGGGGATGGCGTCCGCCAACAAGTGAACCAGCCGGAAGCGGTTCTCTAGATTCTCTGCGTCTTCCAGCAGGAGGGATATTATGTAGCCCGGCTTAGGGCTGGGAGACTGGGAGAGATCAAGGACGAAGACTATGTTTTCGTATTTGGCTTCGTCTTTGCTGTCGGCAGTGGTCCAGGAGAGGATGCCGTTGGCGGCGGAGACGGAGGTGGCATTTGTCAACCCCGCTTGGGGCTTCGTCGAGCTCATTTGAATCGCTGAAGACAAGAAAAATGAGGCAAATGAAGTATATACTCCAACTCTATCAAAAAGGAAACAATAGACGTTATATGGCCAAATATGCGTTCTGGCTGAGCATGTAAGACAGAGGCATTATAGGCAACGAGCTCGATTATAAATGCGGAACCAAGACCGTGATGGCATGTTACTTTTGACAGCTTATTTTGCGGCACGGCTGGCGCAGCGCCGTCGCACGCGATCCTTCGCTGGTTCTGCGTGATTCGTCACTGATCCTTTGGTGGGGATTGGCGATAAGATGATGCCTTATAAGCCATAGCCTTGGTTGTTGAGACGAGATGGGGTGAGTAACACTCGAGGTGGCAGATCGCATCATCGTGAGTGTATCGACTGAATCTGATCTGCGTCTTGCTTTGCAAGAGCCCAGGGTCTTATGTAGCTTTGGTTCGAGAAACATTATAATCACAAATTCGCGAAGTATTCCTTACATCTACAGTTGGGTCATAATCATTCCGATTAGATTGTTCCACCTTTGTCATCAGGAGTAAATCGTAGCGACAACGCCATTATTTGAATGTCATTGTATTTGATGTGTCTCCACCAACTCATGTCGACGAGTGAGCGTCCTTAAAGGGTGGTAGTAACTCAGCTGTTCAATGGCGAGGGCGTCCCTTCGCCCCCCTTTCTTTTGGAGAGCATAAGCAAATGCTGACGTCGATGCGATAACGCCGCTTCATCTTCCAATTCTACGGATCGGTTGTCTCTTACCAGCATAACGGTAGTAGGTCCTTCAACGTCCTTTGGATAGTTCGCGAAAGCGTCCCATAGGCTTCCAGATACGTCCAGAACACCGATCATCCCCATTTCACTCCGAAAAAGGTCAAGGGCTTCTTCCCTGTCCGTGCGGCGGCCGTGTCTGAATTCTCCAGATAGATCCTCTCGTGGCCCTTTACATCCACAAACAGGTATTTGTACTCGTAATCGCTGTGGCCAGGAGGCTTCACCATGTGGCATTGCACCACTCCGTTCGCCAAAGGTCCCTCAACCTGATAGCATAAGTATTTGCTGTGACGATGGCCTGCTTCTGACTTACATAGAAATGCATCTTGAGATGCTGGTTGCCTTGAGCGTCCTTCGTTTCAGTAGACCTTTGGAAGCCGTGTAAGTGAAATGTCGACCGCTTTCGGTATACTCGAGAACACCTACGTGATGGGCCGTGCCATCCTCCACTTGTTAAAGGTCTCGTCTCCATGAGCCTGGATCTTGTTCGCATCGCCGAGAAGCTCGAGGCATCTGTGGTCCTTCTTGATCATGTTGACGGCTCTGTTGAACTGATTCGTCTTGCTCTCGGGAGAAAAGACATCGGTCCAGAGAAAGTACGCAACGCCTCCCTATACAGGAACAATCAGCCCTGCAATCGCACACGAATCCAATCTACCATCTCGGACGTACGGTGCAGACAAGGCCGACAATCACCATGCCAAAGTTGTAAGACTGCTGCGTCGCCCTCGCCGCCTTCTCAGCGCCGGACAGCTCGCTCCATGGCACATATCCGGTGTCGTTGAACGGCGTAACGCTCCTACGTTTCGGCTTTGGCGTCGCGGTGGTTCCCAGGCCGGTGTGAGTCGCATAGTTGCGCGCGAAGACAGGCCGGGCGGTTTGTGCGAGTGCGGATTTGGTGACGATTCGGATCGCGAGGACGGAAGTTGTTGGTTTCATCATGGCGGCTCAACTGCTTCCATCTTCCCCAGAGAGATCTCCAGGATGAAGAATGCGTGAAGAGAAGCGGAAAAGCTATTCCTCAGCTCGCAACAGAAATGTCATCGAAAAGGCAAACTGAAGCTTCCCGTGATACCAATATTTCGGCATCTTGCGCGACACCGCCCGCGGCAGAATTCGAGGTGGGGAGAGCGCCAGGCCACAACAGGCCTAGCGGATCCGTTATGCCACTTTACCGCATCGCCAATGCCCGAGAGGCGTCTCCTTAATAACTGGAATTATCCCATCATTAGGATTGTGCTGCGTCTTCTCATTCCTCGCTTGACACGGTCACTGCATAAACGGGCAGATACCGCGAATCTCAGGGAGATCAGAAACGCTTTGGTCAAGATCGCGTCAAGTCGCCAGCACAGCCCGCCACGATGAGCGCCCTCGCATCCAAGCAGCAGTCGCTCAAGATCTTCGAGAAGTTGAAGACGAAGCCAGCGAACAAGGTGCGGAACCACTGTCGCGATGGTCACTCTGGGTTCTTGAGACTGACGCGCGCCATTTGTTTTACAGATATGCTTCGACTGCGGACAGAAGAACCCTACCTGGACGTCCGTTCCCTTCGGCATCTACCTGTGCCTCGACTGCTCCTCTAACCACCGCAACCTGGGTGTTCACATTTCCTTTGTGCGGTCGACGAACCTCGATCGTATGTTCCCAAGATGACAATCCGCGCCGTTCTCCCGAGACAGATCTGACACATACCTTTCTAGAGTGGCAATGGGATCAACTGCGAGTAATGAAGGTCGGCGGTAACGAATCCGCGACCAAGTTCTTCCAGCAGAACGGAGGCACCGCGGCATTGAACAGCAAGGATCCCAAGACGAAGTATCAGTCCAACGTAGCCACCAAGTACAAGGAAGAGCTGAAGCGACGCGCCGCGCGTGACGCTCTCGAGTATGCAGATTCCGAATCCCTCCGATTCCAACCTCTCTAACCTCGATCGCTAGATACCCCGAAGAAGTCGTGATTGAAGCCGTCGAAGGAGATGGTAGCTTCACTCCTGCCGGAGAGCCAGATGATGACTTCTTCTCGTCATGGGACAAGCCAACGATTAAGAAGCCGACACCCCCTGTATCACGAAATGCGACACCACCCGTCGTCGGTCGCACACCCTCTCCATTCCTCAACGCTGGCAACAAGGACGTGCCCCGTGCGGCGTCACCTCTATCGAAGACCGACTCCACCGAGACGAAGCCTGCCGCCAGCCGAATCACCACATCCGCCGCCCTGCGCAAAACGACCACGACCGGCGGTGCCAAGAAGACCAACATTCTCGGTGCGAAGAAGGTGCAGAAGCTGGGCGTCAAGAAGGTCACCGGCGACATCATCGACTTCGACGAGGCAGAGAAGAAGGCCAAGGAGGAGGCTGAGCGTATCGCTAAGCTTGGATACGATCCTGAAGCAGAGGAGGAGCCGGCGGCCAAGGCCAGCGCCAGTTCATCTGCTGCCGCCATCATTTCCCCAACCCCCATCAGCCCAGCACCCAGCTCTCACACACGGCAAAAGTCGAATGCTGAGATGGAGCGACTGGGAATGGGTATTGGACGGCTTGGGTTCGGTCAGATTGGTGGTGCCAAGGCCGCTGCTTCTTCTGCTTCAGCAAAGAAGAATGCCGGTGGCTTCGGCTCCGTGGGACCTGTGAAAGCAACTGCTGCTGGTGAGTATCCTGGCCTGCTTCACCAGACTTCTGTAAGACTAACTATCCATAGACGACTCTGAATCGTTTGCCCGCAGCAAGTTTGGCTCGCAAAAGGCCATTTCCTCCGACGAGTACTTTGGCAAGGGCGCCTACGACCCCAATGCTCAGGCCGAAGCCAAGACCCGACTCCAGGGCTTCGAGGGAGCCACGGCCATCTCTTCGAACGCCTACTTTGGACGGGAGGAGGAAGAGGAGGTTGAGGATTATGGCGATCTCGAGTCGGCTGCCAAGGACTTTGTGCGCAAGTTTGGCATCACAGCTGCTGATGATTTGGAGAATTTGACCAATGTTATTGGTGAGGGCGCCAGCAAGCTGCAGAGCGCCATCCGGCAGTATCTCGACAACTAGAAGAGCTGCCAGGCAGCCTTCTTTCCTGGGTTTGGTCATTGGCACATCAAGTCGACGGCTTGCGGTTTTGGATGACGAAAGGGATTATCCGGAATGCAAGTGATCAAAGAGATGACGGGGGCTGAAATGCTTATGGGATGGATTCACAAGGTGGTATGGAGTATTCAGAGTTGGAAGGGGAAACCTTATACGAGAATGGCGCAAATTGTAATGTGAAAAGTGACTGGCGTGAATAGACGGGAGTCTTGCCTCTGCCTTTATTATTCTTTTCTTTGGTAATAAACGAGATATACTATTCAACCCTTTAACTGGGTATTGCAAGCGACTTTCGGCAGGACTCTTAACTCTGCTCGATCGATGTGTGGTACATATAGATTGCATGTATAAGACATTTATATGCTATAGTCTACATGACATGACGGACATGAAATCTTACAAACCGGGCTTCCATATCCAAAGAACCCAAAACAAAAGAGAAAGACAAAACTCATGATATTTTTACAGCTTAGACGAAGGACCAACAAGCATGCTGTTGCCCTTCCTCAACCAAGCAACGGCATCAGAGACAAACTCATCCACCACCGCCTTGGCGGGCTTCTGCTCGTTGACGACGGCAGCGGCCTTGCCCATCAAGAAGGGGCGGAACTGCTCCAGGGGATCGTCATCGTCGTCATCGTTAGCGCTCGTCTGGATGCCCTCAATCTTGGGCTTCTCGCCGCCGTTGAGGACCTTGTCCAGGTCAGCCTCGTAGGGGATGACGCCCTTTGCGGCGAGCTCCTTCATCTCCTGCTGGCGGTTGGTCTCCCAGTCGTTGATGTAGGCGTTGTTGCGCACGCGCATGGGACGGCCGGTGAAGATGATGGTGCGGATGTTGTCGTCGTGGCCCGCCGTGCGAACGGCCTCCTTGTGCGACTTGGGCGCGCCGGCCTCGTCCGTCAGGATGAAGCGCGTGCCGACCCAGACGGCGCTGGCGCCCATCATCAGAGCGGCAGCCAGCAGCTGGCCGTTGTGGATGCCGCCAGCGGCAATGACCTGGACGGGGCCGCCGGTCAGGGGCGACTTGTGCTTGCTGCAGATCTCGACGACGGCGGGGATGAGGACGGTGGTGGGGATGTCACCAGTGTGGCCACCGCCCTCGCCGCCCTGGGCGCAGATGATGTCGACGCCAACATCAATGCACTTCTGGACGTGCTTGACGTGGCCGATCATGTTCATGTACAGGATGCCGGCCTTGTGCAGCTTGTCGATGATGGCCTTGGGGGGCACGCCGACGGCGGAGACGAACAGCTTAGCGCCGGACTCGATGATGATGTCGGTGAGCTCGTTGAGCTTGCCCTTGGTGTAGTCATAGCTGAGAAAAGTCAAAATGTCAGCCATTTTTTTCTAGATTGGCTTGTGAAAGCTCGGTTTGTCTCGGTAGCGTGTGTCATCACGAGCATGTGATGATTACTCTTGCTGTTGGGTCGGGCTTGGCTTACTTGGTCTTACGGGCGTTGCCACCGACCTGGGGGATAAGCAGGTCGACGCCAAAGGGAGCGTTCTTGTCGTTGAGGTAGCTCTTGAGCTCGGCAATCTGCTCCTTGAGCATCTCGGGGGTGTAGCCGACACCGCCAATGACGCCCATGCCGCCGGCGTTGGTGACGGCAGCGGCCAGCTTGGGGCCGGCGGCCACGTTCATGCCGGCCAGCAGGATGGGGTGGTTGATCTTGAAAAGATCGGTGATGGGCGTTCGGATCTGCTCTGTTCGTGCATTGTTAGCAGTCTGAACCCAAGGTCGAGGCGAGGAGATTCGGAGTGTTGGCACAAGTCTGGACGCGCGTATCACGAGCAGAGCAACTTACGAGGAGAAGCCATTGTGACGGTGGTGATTCTGCAACAACCGGATTGGGTATCAAAGGAGGAATAGAGGAGGAAAGGAGTGGTATGGAGAAGAAAAGAAAAGAGGGACAAGAGCAGACGACGCGGTTAATAATGAGATTTTAGAATCTCAAGAGCCGAGAGGGGTGTCGGAGGCAGATGCATTTTCCAAGCATGGCCGTCAGTTGACCCTGACGAGCCGAGGCTTGGGCGAGCCGCTACGGCCGCAGAGGGCTTAGCGCCGTGATGGTTGATTGTGGAGCTCTGGGGAAAGATGCCGAGGTGATGCCTTAGTCAGCAGCCGAATCTGGAGAACACGATGGAGGATGAGGGTGAAGAAGATGAGCTTTTCTTTTATAACGTCATTATGTGCTGGTTCTCATTGTGGTTCAAGATCGAGACGAGTGTCTTGGTTGTGAATGCATGCGAGCACGAGCACGTGAGAAATTACAAGAAGGATCGCTGTCTCACATCACACAATAGGAACGTCTCACTGCTGACAAGCCTCATGGCCACCGCTCGTATGATTAGAACAAGTAGCCGCTATGAAAGCCGAACAACTGCGGATGGTGGAACCCTTACGTCTGCTTCATACCCCAGATTTGCGGAGGGTTGAGTTATCAATCGGTCGCTAAATAGCCAACCGAGGCATCTATTTCTCCGGATGCTTGGCTGGCGTCTTCTGTGCCTCTTTCTGGAAGAACAAGGGTAAAAGAATGCGTGTAATAGTGGTGACCCACTTTGCAGGGTAGATGAATTCGATGTCGGAAAAAATTGACCTCAGAAGATCGATATCGTAAGCTTCAGCTTCACAATATTCACCGCAACGACTTCATCGGGTCTCTCATCTCGATTTATCAACTGTACATAGCAGAGATGAGGTTCTCTCTGCATCATGCCCCCATAAAACAGGGCCTGCGCAGCTCTGGGGCGCGCAACTTTCACTCATCGTCGCGATGCTTTCCGTCCACACAATCCCTCTTCACCACCATCATCCATCGACCCAGATCTCGAGCTTCAAAGGAGAGCTCGTCGTCAAACGCATGCGGAAGCTCTCAGACTCGATCTCACTCAGGATGTGGCTGTCACCCAGCAGCCGCGAACCAAACGAAAACCGCCTACATCGCTCTCGGAAGCAACCTCGGAGATCGCATATCTGAGATCGAAAAGGCGTGCAATGAGATGAACAGGCGGGGCATCCGCGTCAAGCGGACAAGCAGCCTCTGGGAGACTGAGCCCATGTATGTGACGGATCAGGACCGCTTCATAAATGGCGCCTGCGAGGTGGGCAATCCGTAACTTTGAGGCCACTAGAGGAAGACTTGCTTACAGCTTAACGTATCATGTGGCTCACAGGTTGAGACGGAATTGGAACCTCTAAAGCTGCTTGATGAACTACAAGCCATTGAGCGCGAGATGGGACGCAAGAAACTGATTGACAAAGGGCCGCGGAACATTGACCTGGACATCTTGATCTATGGCGATGAAAAGGTTGAGCATGAGAGACTGAACGTGCCTCATATCGGCATCCCCGAGCGCGAGTTTGTCTTGAGGCCTCTAGCAGAGTGAGGCTAACTTGAACATTCTCTGCGAAATATGACACACAGCTGACTTCCTTTGGGTAGATTGATCCCATCAAAACCTCTATATGCTTCGCAGCCGTGGAAACTCGTTCAGGACTACCTCAACGATCTCACTCCCGGCGAACCCCTATCAACCATTACCCCATTATCATCCACGCTACCACTTACACCTCTCGTACACAACAGAAAGACCAACGTCATGGGCATTCTGAACATGACGCCCGACTCCTTCTCCGATGGCGGTCGTCACAACATGGAAAGTCTGTCTAATACGGTCAAAGACCTCGTTCGTAGCGGAGCCTCCATCATCGATGTAGGCGGACAGTCAACGGCTCCTGGCCGCCCTGAGGTCTCGGCAGAAGAAGAAGTCTCCCGAGTTGTCCCTGCTATCGAGCTCATAAGATCCATGCCGGAAACTCGCCATGTTGCCATTAGCGTCGACACCTATCGCGCCTCGGTGGCCGAACAAGCCATCGCCGTGGGAGCCGACATTGTCAACGACGTCTCCGCCGGAATGTTGGACGCCGAGATGCTCCCGACCGTCGGACGGCTGGGCAAAACAATTTGCCTGATGCACATGCGCGGAAACCCGCAGACCATGACGAAGCTCACCTCGTATCCAGACGGCCTGGTGCCGACCGTCGCCGCTGAGCTTCTCGCGCGGGTGGCCGCAGCCGAAGCAGCAGGCATCCGGAGATGGCGTATCATCCTCGATCCGGGCATCGGATTCGCCAAGACGGGCGCTCAGAACCTGGAGCTGCTGCGGCGACTCGAGGAGCTCCGAGCGTGGCCTGGCTTGCAGGGCCTGCCGTGGCTCGTTGGAACGAGTCGGAAGAGCTTCATTGGAAAGATTACGGGCGTGGAAGAGGCATCGCAGAGGGTTTGGGGTACGGCGGCCACGGTGGCAGCGGCGGTTCAGGGGGGAGCGGATGTCATACGAGTTCACGATGTTCGCGAGATGGCCATGGTGACTAAGATGTCGGATGCCATCTGGAGGGCTTGAGGCTGAGAAAGCGTCTCGATCGATTACAGGACGGAGCCTTTTATCGTCTCCGTGTGGCTATTCTGCTCTCTTTGCCTCGTACCATTGACATCTCCCGTTCATCTCTCCCTCTCCATCTCTGTCTCCTGTTCTCACTCCGCCTCATTTTACACGCCTCTCCACCATCTTACATCCTCTACTGCCCACCGGCCCTTTCGGTCAGATACGAAAACAAAGCAAGCTGGACATGACGCAAGGAAGATACCAAGCCAGCTGAACAGGCCTTGATGGCTGGGCAGCAGCAGGCTGGAGAGATTGCTCCTGAACCATTCGAACCTGGAATCTCTCGCATCATCTCCACAGGCCTCTTGGCCGGCCTTCACATCTCTTCTCTTCTTTGCCCAAGCGGGCAAAATACCTGACTTGCCTCACCGAACAGCCCGCAAACTTTACCAGTCGCGTCCTTTTCGGACACTTTTGCGAGAATCGAGCAGACCCCTTCCCTCATCCTTTTCCCGGGGGGCGTGCCACCTCGATCCCTGGCCTTGTGTGACAACACAAGCAAAAGGGCCTTGGGCCTTGTAAACACAATCTTTTGCATACCACATACACAGATGCACCGTCGATCACCGGTGTAGGCTTGCAGCTCGTGCCACCCCAGATACGAAGAGCTTATTAGCTGGGACGCATGTTTCTTTCGGAAGTTGTGTGGTTTCTTGTCGGGGTTCTGGGCAGTATCACTTAGATTTGGTGTTGCCCTTGTGTTAGGCCGGAACTGCATGCCGGTGATACTGAACGCGTGCGTTGTTTCTCCTCGGCACTCTCTCTCGTTCTCGTTCTCTTGTTGTTCGTCTGTTTGGGCGTGTGTGTGGAAGAGCAAGACGTTACACATGGCGCCATCTAGCAGCAGCGGCCACGACTACTCCGGGCGTACAAGATTCGCTTTGAAAAAAAGAAGGAGAAAAGAAACCAAAGGAACCCCGGCACAAGCATCATGCGAGAAAGGCCATTGCCAAGATAGTCTCTGTATAGCTACAAAGCCACCACCGGCCAGCTACAACAGAGATACTTGCACAGAGACCCCCTTCCGACCTTCTGTCTCTGCCTCACTCCTCACTCCCATCCTTGAGCAGTCGGAACATGCAAGGTTGGCATGCAGGGCTGCAACACGTGGATTCGGGTTACCCAACGGTAGGGTTGCAACAAGCGAGTCAGGCCATGCTACCGGCGTGTACCTTTTCGGGTGAAAAGGCTCAAGCGGACCGAGTACCGAAGAGGAGATTCCATGTACTTGAGAAGAGAGAGACTGCATGAAGGGAGATTGGGAGGACTCAAGCGAGTTTGCCTTGCAGAGTGCATAGATAACGATGGACAATACATAGTATGAGGCAATGGCGCACTGCAGCAAGACGAATATGCTTACTGACAGACAGACATCTCAGTTCTCGTTCACTGCTACTATTTTCACCTGTTATCTCTGCTGCTCATGATCGTAACCACACCAGACGAGCCCCCATACTCTAAAATCTCCGTAGAGCAACTGCTGTGAAACTTGAACTCGCGGGCGGACGTAACAGCAGAGGAGCACTCGTAGGGCTGATCCATGCGAGAATCACACAGCCTTAGGGGTTAGGAGAAACGGAAGATGAGATGCGATGAGCGGATTCCCTGAGTGTCGTGTAAGCCCAGACAGAGATCCCACCGGCGCTTAGGGGGGGAGCCGGCAGAACGAGAGCGGCCCTGGGCTTGTGGCGGCTCGAGGCAGATGGACAGACGAACAGGGTACAAATCCGGTTGATTCTTTGTGATGTTGCTTCCCTTATCCCGAGTCTATATTACGCTACTCGATTCGATGAGAGCGGCGTCATTCTGGATCTTGGGCTGTTTGGGGTTGTTGGCGTACAAGGCACGTTCCTCATTACCTCAAACCTCGAGGCCAAGATGAACCTCGACCGCCGCCAGCAAACAAGCCTTCGCTATACATGTACTCCATACAAACAGAATACATATCGTCTATTCATACCACAATTCTCAGTTTTTGTATCCTCCATCTCCGCTGCTGACGTTGCAATCGTCCCGCGCCCGGATTCACGCTCATCATGTCTCTCTTATTCCTCCCGGGTCCCGCCCTCGACTTCCCCCCCGTATTGGCCGCCTCCAGCATCCCGGTTTGAACGTGGACCCTGGAAATGTCACTTTTTGCGCGACAAGTGGGCATGATGCGCAAATGGATCAGCCTAGAGCCCTGCAGGCATGGATGTAAAATGCGAGTGTGTGTGTGAATGTACGTGAACGTGTGGTCATTTGCTGTATGTAACTCCATATAAGTTGAGTCTTGGAAATCATGCTGCTGCGTGGCTGTGGCTTGCGTCGTTGTTCAGTGAAAAAAGTTCTCGTAGGGTTTTTGATTCAGCCTCATTTGCCTTTCATCCTTTTTCCTCACTTGTTTTCTCTCGGCAAGGGAGGGGTGCGTCCTACAAAGCGCCTTCATGTATGTCCTATTCATTTACACCTCGCCGTGACGCCACGGGCGTGGGGGTTCTCACCAAATCGAGGCCTGACGGGAACCTCTTAAGTAGGGAGGAAAATGGGCTGAGGGGGGGTGGCATATACATGCAGCAACAAGCTGAGTACAAAGGATACATGAAGGTCCAAAACGCTTTGCCTTATGGTACTTTGTGCTTTGCGGGCCGAGAAGCCTTCAGAAAGCCCATCATCTCTTCTTTGCACACCCCCTTCTCAATTCACGTAGGCCAACGGAGCGCATTTGACCGGAGGTTTTCTTCTGCTCGAGTATGTTGTCTCCAACTCCAACTCTCATGAACCTCTTCTGGTAACACCGATCGCGCCGGAAAGCTGCAATCGGCCGCATCGGCACTTTCGAGGAGGGAGGAGTCGCTGAATCGATGTCACCCGTCTTATTGCCACGACCACGACATTTCGGCACAGAGTCGCTGAACTGAAGCACAGCGTAATCAAGGACAGACCCTGGGTAGGCTGGCTTCTCAATCTCGAAAAGTGAACACCCTTATCCTGGGCTTTGTTCCCTCAGCAGCCCCATCGCGTGGTGTCGTATGCGCTCTCCTCTCCCATGTTTCCACAGTCATGTTCTAGCCTTTTAACCAGGTTTCTCCCGATGTCAAGATGGGACGGGCCGGTATATGCATCCAGGGGACGGGATCATGCTGTGCAGCATCAGTTCAAGGTCGTGTCACTCATGTTTTGTCCGGGTGCTACGCCTGTCGCTGCTGCTTCACACAGCGCGCTTGGCGGCAACTCTGCTCCCCCAGCCCATGATCACGGTTCAATCTCCTCATTATGTGCTTCTCGTCCGTGTAACAGAAAGAAAGGAGCCGCCGATGAATTCTCTTCCACCGTCTCGCTAGACAGTTGGACCGAATGCCGATGGGGTGTTTCCTAACATGACGTCTTCTCCTGCGTTAGATGCGAATTCAACCTCTCAATCATCCGATATGCACAATGACACTTGCACTCTTGAAAAGCCACCCTTTTTTGCCAGAGCGGATAAAGACCATGCTGCGGACGGCGAGATATGCCCAAGTTACACCTCGTACCTGTCGTATCTTCGGGCGTCTAAGCAGTGTCTCGCCAAAGTATCATGGCCGCAGACCGGTGTATACGCGCCGTAGCAAACAACGCACACAGCTTCTAAAGCACAAGGAAAAGAGAAAAGAAAACGAAGGAGAGAGAGAGAGATAGCCGGACATGACTTGGTCGATCGCAAGGCCTCTCTCCTCGACTGCGCGCGTACAACTAACTGCATGGGGCAACGCGAGTGAGTTGTCCAGCGCTTAGGAAACAAACAAACGACCAAAAGAAGGTGCTCGATATGGGGCGGAGACGCAGTATCACCGAGAGTCTCCGTGTCGAGGAGACAACATCTCTGGCCATGGCATGGCAAGCGAGATGGCTGCCCTTTGTTTGCCTCTCTGCTCACGCTCTCTTCGCTCAGCTGCATGCTCTATACTCCGGGTGGCTTAGCAGGATGAGAGTACTTACCGTCCCAAGTAGTAGTATCAGAGCCTACTAAGAGCACAGCATGATCTGGCCAAATCCTACCCATCTTTCGATCCTTGCATCCTGGTAGATACAGTATGTTTCCGACTTACCAATCCACCTGGTATAAAAGTCTCCGAGGGAACAGAGTGTGTACGCAGTAAATAGAATATATGGAGAGAAAAACACGCAATCTGCTTGGAGCCACGGACGCCACGTTTATAGTGCCGGCAGCAAGCAATGAAGCGTAAAGCAAGAAAGTAGCATCTTCCTTGTCCAGTAGCAACCTTGTTGACGCCATTGCTCTTCGCCAGTAGGATGCAGATACGTTTCTAAAGGGACCCTCCCGCCGCCTCACTCTCGCCGTGAGCCTTTGTAGACGAACCATGTTCGGATCTCGTTCACCCAGAACGAACAGCGCATCGACAGGTCTCGGGCACGGGTACCGTAGCATCAAATAGCAACCTGACGATGTGTGATTAAGCGCCACAGCTCGAGGAGGCTCCGCTCAGAGTCATTCCTTTCGTCCCGCAGAAAGAAGAAAGGAAACGGACCAAGCGTGTATAGAACGTCGTGAATGTGAAAAGTCAGATCCTGGGCGGCCGACAACATGTCGCCTCCGCGGCGGCATCGTCACCGTGCATCCGCCAGATATTTAAAGAAAGGGTCAACCTACCCGCCCGCGGCTCTTTATTGCTGTCTGACCAGTGGTGGGCATTCGTCGCTCGCTTGCGGCTTCGGCTGATGAGACGGCTGCAGACGCCATGCTTGTACTTTTGCATCAATAGCGTGTAGTTTTGACGAGAATCACGAAACAGCCACGAGGAAGCCTCGCGCATGGCTGGTTGTGGACCGCATCTGCATGTTATGTTGCGTTAGCATATCGTATGTCAATTTACTTTGTCCCCCCTTTTTTTGGTGCCTTGCGGTGGCATAGAGTTGAGCTCGTTGGTAACTGCTGCGAGCACTGTTATGTTATTTGCTTTGTATGAAAGCAAATGCAAACCAAATCTCACCGAGAGGAGAGAAGCTCCAACATTCCAGTGAGAGTAAGAAATCTGGCTGTAGCAATATCGTCTAAGACGGGGGTGAGACGACGATGTCTTCTCCCAAGCCCCTGGGCAGCGGACATCCAGCAGGCACAGCGAGATTATACCCGTGAAATTGTGTTGCATTTTCATAAAATGTCATTGACCCGTTTGACAAGAACCCCATGCGCAAAGTAAGAGAAGCGCAGACCGGCCGTGGTGGCACACCGATATGGTGTGTTGCTCGGCCAATGCGAAGCCCTGCTTCCGCCAATATGCATGGCCCCCCTCCTTTGATTTCCACCAGACCCTGGTACCCGGTGTGACCAAAGTCTGCAGGATCTCACATCAAGCCGCAACGTCGGCGATTTCCTCCCTGGTGCGACTAAACAGCAGTATGTGAAAAAGATGAGAATGCCAAATGAGCAGCAACAACGAAGAAACAAACAGAAGATATTAAAGCAAATGGGCCTAAACGATGAATATCCTCGTGAAGAGAAGAATCATGAGACGAAAGAGGTACCACAGCCGACAATCTTGAAATCCTGGTACTCTTTGCGTCATCTGGAAGTGGAAAGGAAGAACAACGGCCGTTCACACAACACGACGAGGGGAAAAGAAAAGGAGAACCAAGGGCAGATATAAAGCAAAATCGATCAAAATAGCCAAGAATTACATCCGCGAAAACAACCATGGTAGTAAACGATGGAACAAGATGAGAAAGAGAAAGTGAAAGAGAAGAAGCAAAACAAAAGAAAGAACAATCCTAGAGAGTGCACTGTGAATTCCCAAGGCCTCGACCATCGTCGTTCCCAGTCCTGCTGTCCCAAGCGTTGCCGCCTTCTTCCAGCCCATGAGGCGAACTCTCCTCAGCCACCCAATAGCCAAGGCGAGATGCTAGAAGCATGACTCTATCCAAGCAAATAAACCATTTTCTTTCCCGCAGGCCGTAGCATTCATGCATGTGTCCTGGTATGCCGCAGCGATGCAGCTATCGACATGAGCCCTGCGGCCGATCCAGTCACGTATAGTTCCGTGTGAACTCCCATATTGTTCCCTGATCCCAAGCCCATATCCCAAATCAAGTGTCGCTTTTTATTGCCTGATCTCTAAACCAATCTTTTCAGCAATTTCCTTCCGTAACCCTTTTTGCCGAGGGAATGCGTTCTGCTTCTTTCTCTCTTTTCTTTCTTCTGTCAGCCTTTGGCCTACCCTTTTGCTGGGTCGTGCAAGATGAACCCAGGCGCTGCAGGACCGTCGTGCACTCGTTTCCTCGTGGCGCCACAATCACAACGTCAAGCTTGTGCTGGGAGAGGATAAGATGGTAGGGTAGTAACCGCCCGAGGTACTTTTACCTTCGAAAGGTCCCGGTGGGCGACGATTCTC
This sequence comes from Trichoderma citrinoviride, assembly GCF_003025115.1. Lineage (NCBI taxonomy): Eukaryota > Fungi > Ascomycota > Sordariomycetes > Hypocreales > Hypocreaceae > Trichoderma > Trichoderma citrinoviride. Next base: position 2,056,777 of record NW_020194709.1, on the reverse strand, counting down.
CCCCAGCGGCGGCTGGAAGACGCGAGGCGTTATGTCATACTCGCTCTTCACCTTGGTGTCGGTAGATGATTGCGCCGGGGGAGTCTCATGATCGTTGCGCGAGGCGAACATCTCAATGGGCCGCGACTGTGAGCCGTCGTACATGGACCCAGGGTAGTACAAGTAGCCCTTGGTGCTGCCAATCGCCTTGTCTTCCTCGGAAGACATGGTGTTTTCGGCGGGAACGTCATGGCTCCTGGGTGTACCGTACACTGAGCCCCTAGGATCGTAGGAACCACTGTAGGTGCTGCTTCCCCCGAGGAGAGTAGAGTGAGAAAAATCGGAGATTCCCAAGGCTCCGTAGCTTCCCAGCGTCCCAGAAGAGCCACCAGGACCGCCGCTGTGGCTGCGTCGTTTTTCGTTCTGGTAGTGGCCAGGGGATCGACCACGGACAATCATCTTCTCCGACTTCCTGTAGGCAATCTTGACAAACTTGTCGGCGGTTGATGAGCCAAGGTCAGCCCACAGCTCGACCATGAGGTGATAGTACTGCTGCGCAGCCCGCCGCTTGCCATTGTTCTGAGTGGCCTGCTTGAACTGGATGCGCTCAAACGTATGCTCAGTCGGAGGCTGGCCGCCTCCTTGGCCGCCGTAGCCATCTTGGTACACCGCCCTGGCACCGGATGCGCTCGAGTTGTCGTTATACATGCCAACATGATGCGACGGTACCGAATTCTTGGGCAGCAGCAGAACTTTCTCGGGTTTGGACGTGGGTCCCTTGTCTCTCTTGGGAGTGTGCTGGACAAGCTCGATGGTCTGCTGGTCATTGTCCGCCACGACGGCAGATATTGACATGTAGAGCCCGTAGACTTGGTAGGGTTGGGACGAGCCTTGAGGAACAAAGTGCACGACAGTGCTGGGGTAGTGCGGATGCAGCGAGTATGAGCACGCGCAGGTCATGTAGTTGCGGCGGTAGCAAGTCCACTCGCCCTCGGCCAGGAAGAATCCCTTGTCGACTGTGCCCGTGATATCCACCTTGATGGGCGTTCCGTTCTCATACTGGAGAGAGCCGGACGTCTGAACGGACATGAGGGGAGGCACTGCAGTTGGGGAGGGTCTGTTTTGAAACTGGCCAGCTTCCATCCTCCCGGCGGGAGCGACATAGGAGTTGAGTGGGCTATGGTCTGGCGACAGTGGCACGCGGCGCATATGCACCCCCGGAAAAGACGGAGACCTGACAGGGTGCTCCGAAGCCCTCCGAAATGAGGGCGTGGTGGTAGAGTATTGCTCTCTGGTGCTTACTTGCGCTGCCAGATGCGGCAATACAGTGTTGCGGTGCTGCTGATGAGCCTGCGCCATACCAGTTGAGGGCGTGGTGCTGTTGTAACTGCATCAACTGTTAAAAAAATTCGGCCATGTATACGTCGTATAATGCGATCTATCCCGCGGTCCTTTGCGCATGACTCCCACCGCTATCATGCCCTGCACTATGGGACTTCCCTTGGAACTACTTACTTGGAGTTCAAGCGAGACCTGACATCTAAGCCTTGGAATACTTGAGATACTGGCTGGTAAAAGGCACCGCTGTCTTGAGGGTACTGTGTTGTGGCCGCAAGAGCTGTAGGGTGGTAGAGACTTAGAAGCGCCGGGGGTTGCGAAGGTTCTATTGCCAGAGCCGACGTGTTGGCTTCCTGCGTGTACCTAAACGTTTGCCGTTAGGGACACAGCGCTCAACGACAAGATTTGAGATGAAAGGTAAGTGAAGAGAAGGAGGAAGGAGTTTTTCTTTAAACATATAATGAAATGGCAGGGTTGTTGACAAAAGGCACAAGGGGAGCAAGAGCAACAGAGCAGTAAGTGGTGTAAAAGAAGAGGCCCAGTGATGGACCAGCAGGTCGAGTAATACAACCGGACCAAAAGGTCTGGCTATATCTGCTGCCAGCATGGATGGTAGTACAGACTCAATGCACGACTCCATATCGCGGCCAGCGGCAGAGGGCCTATATGAGCACAAATCCCAGGTGCAACCTCGACTGCCAAAGTAGAGGCCCGCGAGCTCCATCGCAGGTAATTTAAAGTGAGGAGAAATTTTCCGGATGGGCAACGGTTCTCAAGCTGGGGCAAGTTGGGTGGACCGTCAAGGGACGATGGACAAGATTTGGGTGTGTGGTAGTAGCAAAACTCACCTCATGTCGCCTGGCTGGGAGTGTATATCGAGATAGTCCAGCTCCGCGCAAGCTTGTGGCGAAGAGTCGTAATCCTAGAGTAAGAAGGAACATTAGTATCAAATCTAGATCAAGTATCTAGATATATGCATATATATAGACGTTCTTCTCGAAGTACGATGCAAGCGGATGGGAGGGGGGGGAGATCTGAGCTGGCTTTGAAGTTGTTTCTGATGTGATGCCGTATTCCATCAGCCACAAGCAAAGCATCCATCCTCGACAACACGATAAATGGCTATTGCGTAGAGGCCTAGGGACGATAGAGACGATACATTAGTACCTATGCTGCTGCTCTTGGCACTGAGAAGAGGACATTGAATCATGGGGGTGTGCGCGTTGGTGGCACTGCTTTTGAGGTACAAGGTACGAGTACAGCATGGGTACCTCGAGATACTTCTCAATTTCCGTGCAGTACTCGGAAGCGGTGCGATGCAGTGAAAAGCATACTATCGGAAGAAGGATGCCAGGCAGTGCTGGGGGGATGTGGATGGGGCTGGCTGGTTACACAGAACAAAAAAGCAGCCGTGGGAGGGAGGGGGAGTCTGCATCTGAGTTGTGTCTTGTGCATATGGTATGGTGCCGAAATCGCCTATGGCAAAGATCTTACGACAAGTGATAGCGATGTCGAGAATGTCTTTGCACCCCCCTCTTTACATCCTTGAACAGCCTTGACAAGGGTGCGCGAAATGCGGCGCCGCACATGTGTGAAATAGCAGCGACACTGACAGGGGAGCGAGCCTTTGACAAAAGAACTGCCTGCCCATTTGAACGTACCTCGTCATGAAATAAGCTGCCACCTCGGCTCGTGTACGCTGGTGATAGCACGTCCATCTCTGTTATCTCGGAAACAGCAAATCGCAAGCAGATGAGTTTCGGCTTCACCAATTTGCCACAGTAATTTGCTGCTCGGTGTAGGAAGGTTTTTGAACAAGAAAAGGGGAGAAGAGAAGAGAGCGAGGGCGAGAGACTGGGATACCTTCTGCTGCTGAGAATGCATACGTTAAAGTTTCCTGGCGGAAATGGTTCACCGCAAACCGAGATCAAAATTAGGCTAAGAAGGCTGAAGGAATCTGAAAGCCGTCGTAATTGAGGCGCGACTGAATCAGCGACAGCCGGGCAGCCTGAGCTCCTGAGAACAGCTGCCGCCAATAAGAAGTGAGATGAGATCGTATCCTTGTCGGGAGGCTTCACTCTCGATCCTTCATGTATGTCGTCGGCCTCAAAGGTTCGATCCTTCGATCTATATTCTTCTCGATAATGGACTGGTCAGCCTTCTAACATTGCCATGAGCAGAGGACAGAGATAATTAGCAACATATCCCCAGCTAGATCCAGAAACGATGCTCGAACTTGCAAGGGGATATCGGCGACTTGAAACCGAAGAGGGATGCTCACCGGCTAGCAATCAGAATATATCAAGCGGCAAGCGCAGGAAAGAGGCTGTCGGAAGCACGTTTGAGAGAGGAACTGCTACGGTGATTAGCCTTTTGCGCCAATGGCATCAGACTTCCGCCTGTGAGTTTGTCGTGTTGGCCAGGTACAAAGACAAGAAGCGCTCTCAGCAGATATTGTGCGGACCGAAAGTAGCTGCCTGAAGGTTGTGAATCCATTCAGCTGGCCGGTGGCGCGACTTCGATGTGGAAAAGCAGTTGCAATTGCTATAGAGCCACCAAAGAAGAAGAAAAGGGGGGAGGTTGAAGGATGAGACTCACCAGCTATCAGCTTCCCTACCCCAGGGTAAACAATAAAGGTGGCGCTTGTTGGCTATCGCTGCTTGTTGAAGGACAGAGGTACACTATCCGCCCAACGAGTTGTATGATGGCAGCGACGGTGTTGAAGCTGGTTGAGTGACGATGAAAGATAGGGACTTTGGGGGGTGACAGTGCCACGACGTAGTCGAGATGGAGTCAGCTACCGGTGGTTTGACGATGGTGAATTCAACACAGGAGGTTATGTGAAAAGAACCGCCTTTGTGGGGTAGTTGATGAATGCCACAAGATGAAAAGGAAGAAGAAGGGGAGGCGGATTAGGATGAGCGTTCTCAAGGTTTTATAAACGCAGCTCGGAAGGGCTCGAATAGAGAGTCCGAGTTTGGAGACTGGATTAGGCTGGGCAGCTTAAAGTAGGCGTCTATCGTGTGGCTGCTGAGACAGGGTCTAACAGGGTCAAAGGACTCAACTGGAAATGGTGTGCAGAGCTCGAGAAAACAAGTCCTTTCTCTCTGCTCCCCCTCTGCTCCCTCATTCTTTCCTCGCTCCCTCAAGGCGTCTATATCAGAATGTCGACTTAGCCTGGGCGAAGCAAATCGTGTATGTACAGGCTGTGGATCATAATAATGCATATGACTGGATGTTGTGGAGAGGAATTCCCTTGGAGGAGCCCACTGGCCGTGTGAAGCTAAGAGGTTTCTCAGTTACAGGACAAAGCAAGAAGCCGCGGGAGTCGGAGAGCTATGCTCAAGCTGCAAGCACCTCGCGACCCCAGCCAAACAGAGAGTCCGAATCTCGTCGCGGAACCGGGGAAGCGACCCGTTCCTCCTACAGTGAGCATAACTTGGCCGTCAACCTCATTTGCGATCAGGTCATGGAAATGGGGACTCGTGCTACACAAACCCGGAAGCCCAAGCAATTCGCTTCCATGGCCTGAGAATAGGTGGTTGATCTTGAGCAGAAGGTCCGAAGGCGCTCTCCAGCCGGCTGCCATTGCGTCAAGGGCTGTCAAGTTTGTTTTCCTGGCCCCAGTTCACCTGGAATAAGTTGCCTGCTGAGTTGTTCGCGCACACCCCTCCCCCCTTCCAAGGAACTAGATATGCAAGCATCCAGACACCCATGTCTCCGCCTACAATGTGATCTCGAGTGGACCTCTCGTCGAGAAGGGGGTCTTGACCGGGGGCGTCGACGCCAAGAAACGGGTGAGTGCATGCGATTGCAGTTGCGTTGAAGGAGGAAAGCCGGAGCAGCCTCCAGCCAGTCAGGTCAAAGGCACAAGCCAAGCTCAAGATGCACCAAAGCCCCCAAGAGATGGCCCAAAGCTCAAGGTGCACAACTACTCCCAGTAGCAGTAAGCCTGCAACAGCCATCAACGGGTTGGCACACGGCTTGTTGTTGTTGGAGGAGGACTATCGAGATCGTATATTTAGGCCAGCATTCCGTTTACCTGCATTGTGCCACGTAGTCGAGTAGGTCCACTCGTCCTAGGAATCGGCAGATGAACGGAGAGCGTCTTCTCCCAAAGACGGCGTGGCGTTGGGTCTTGAAGTGCACATTGACTCGAGTACGGGTAGATGTACTTGTCTTGTCACTGGAACAAGTACGTACCACAGCTTGGATAACCATGGTTGTCAAGATGATGTTGCAGACACGCGAGTCTGAGCACTGCAGTTTCATCCCTCCCCAGCTTTTAGACCAAGCAGTTGGTTACCGCCAGGCGGTCCATAGTTTGACAGACTTTGAGAGGCCCCAAGATGATGGACGATAATGATGACGGCGTGTGAAGTTGATGAACAGCAAATCCTTGGCTCGGAAGCCGTGGCCACTACAAGCTCGACAAAAGGGGCCAGCTTGCCCCGTGAGGCATCTGTTTTTAGCACACCAAAGGGCCACGCATCGGTGATAGGAACCAATGGCAAGACGATCTACCCGAGCAAGGTAGGCTTTGCCGTCTCTGATCAGCCGATCCGAGAACGGAGAGAAGAGAGACGGAGAGGCAAGCAAGGCACTGGGCTGCAGGCCATCGGGCTCTCTCCAATGGGAGTGTTTAGGAAGCCACGCAGGCACTATTTGCCCGTGTAACTTTCTAATAGACCAGGGCAGCGACAGCATATGGGAACAATGTCGTTGCGCCCTGTAGAACTGATCAATCGCCCGGAGGAGGGAAGGGGTCCAAGCACACGGACGATGCGCTTAGATGAGACCAGGGCGCCGCATGATGCCACAAAGCCAGCCTGTGAGATCAAACAAAGCAACAAAACGTTGGAAATTGCCAAAAGGAGGCGCTTATAGCTAGGCCGGATCGGCCCGTTGCTGAGAACGCTGCGGCAGCTTTGGAGAAACAAGCTATTTGGCGAGGCAAATAGCCCAGCGGACGTGCCAGGAAGTAGAGAGCGCTGGATCGAGGGCATTCGAGAGCGGTTGTAGTGTCCAGCAGAAGACTCCAAATGCCAGGGACTTGCTCAGGGTGGCCAAACCAGGACACACGGGAAAGAGATCAGATAGATCTCTGTACGAGGTGACAAATCGCAACTGTGATTCCGCATTTCCCATCTCGATATGAGTTGGACGTGCCAGCCCTGGGTATGGCAACTGGACTGAACAGCTCGTGTGGTCTCGTTTCCAAGCACAAGGCAGCACGCAAAGCCAGTGGATGTTTTGCATTGTTCGCGCCACCCCTTCTGGCCGTGTAAGCCAAAGTCAGAGGATGGGTGACACAGGATTGGGGGCCGTCTCTGCTTCAGCATTGTTGCCAGTTGGGTGAAGGCGACGAGTAACAAACTCGTACTGCTGTCGTTGCTGTTGCTGCCGCTCTATCGCGTGCTAGAGGCCAACAAGGATGAAGGTTCGGCCGTGGCTCAGATCTCAGGTGCCCATGCCTAGTCACTGTGATTTTCGTCCTTGGCTGCGTCCTCATTATCGTCCCTGTTATGATCCTCGTTCCATGTCGGCCATCCAACGAGGCCCAGCCAGAGCCAGGCTTGAGTCCGGCGAGATCTAAGAAGCCTGCCGGGCCCCAGAGCTGCCGGCTGAGAACGCTTGTCTCACGCTCGGACTTGTGGCGGCTGGCTGATGCTGCCGCGGCGACTGCTTGCATGCTCATCGGCTGTTCCATCTCTCAACCCCAGGCGCTGATTCGCCCGCTTGTCTCTGCTGTCTCCATCACGTCCAAAGCGCCGTATCGTGACTGCAACCGGTGAGCAGGGGGGGGCTGCGAGAGCGTCCAGAAGGTCCATAAGGCCCATAAGGTCCAGAGCATCCAGCAGGGGCTCGGAGCAGACGCCGATGACCCATGGCGCGCTCCAGGTACCCGGAAGGCGGTCGTTGCAGACGGCAAGGGAAGCTCACGGAGGTTTTCTGGCCTGAGCGGCCGGAGGTAACTTGGTGGTAGTTGCGCCTTGTCCACCCCATTGGCTGCTGCGCGTTTGTTGGATTGCTCTACTGGGGGAGTTCCCGTCCCATCCAATGGAGCCGCACGCGATGGATGGGCCCCCATGCCGCTGGAGCTGGGCCCGGAATAGCGCTCGCAGGGCTTAAAGGTTGGAACGGAGCAGTTGAGGGTAGCGCCCATGCGGGTTTGTTACAACGCCTCCATGTTGGATGGAACTTGAAGCTGTGTAAAAGCGCACAAGGACCTACAGGGCCTTGGTCACAGAAGTCACAGAACCTACAGGGGCTGTTGCTGGGAGGGGTCGAGGGCATCTGGAGAAGAGGGGCGGTTCGTTGATTAGGCAGGCATGGATGGATGGATCACCTCATGGATGCACTCGGCAGGACAGGCGCCAGGCGCTCACCGAGATTGGCAGGCACTCGGTGGTACCAGATGATAAGCAGCGCGTGCGGCGAGCTACACCGGGGCGCCCTTGATCCGGACGGAGACTCGAGGTACCCTACACGCAGTCGATGCTGTGCATCATGTACCCCCATACCGAAACTTCAAGATTATCGATACTGTACCTACCTACCTAGTACCGCACGTTCCGCAGAAGCAGGAACCACCATAGAACCAACCGCCCGGCATGTTGCGAAATTCTCAGGTACGAAATACTTCGCACATGTACCCCTCCCTCGACAACGTACTTGAACCTCCTACGAGGTCCTCTCCTACAACTGCAGCACAACAAGGAACGCGCAGCTAAAAAGGGAAGCAGATATCCCAGCATCAAATTTACCATCACCCAACCACGGACAGCGGCAATGATGAAACTCAACTCTACGCCCGTACCGGCGGTTCGATGATTCGCATCCCAAAAATACGCAGTCGCCGCTGCAGCTCGACTCACACCCCTGAAAGGGGGGCGTAGGTCTCGCGATGGCCTCTGGAAGCTGGGCATGGCAGGGTCGGGAAAGCCTCACGCCCCTATATCCTAGTCACCCAACGCAGGCCTCATCAGAGAAGAGGAGCTAGTGATGCCATCATCCATGCTCCATGCTCCCGTGGTCGCACACAAACTCGTCGGCCGACACTCTTGACGCTGCTCGCTCAGCCAGCTGGTACGGCCACAGACCAAATCCATGACCAGTGCCTCTCTCTGGTGACTGCAAGTGAGACAATTTGTCGTAGCACCGTACTTGGTTCTAACATTTGTGCGCCCAACCAGTTTCCTTTGCTCCAGTCACCCGGATGCCCTCTCCGGCGGACTACACACAATTGTGTGCCAGCAGAGACAAGCTGACGCACACACGCGCACCCGCTCTTCACGATGATTCGACCTTGGTCTCTTTTTTTCTCCATCGTTCTTCACTGCCTCCTCTCTGCTCCGGCCTTCGGCTCAAAGTGCTGGCAAATGCCGAGCTCTACCAGAAGCCCCCAACTTGAATCGAGGCGAGGCTAGCAAATAAGGGCATCTCTCCAACAGCCGGCAACCGGTAAGGGACTCCGCACGGCGGAGGCTTGCTGCTCTCTGGCCGTCTGCTCGGCGGTATCCCAAAATCTCAAGTCTGTCTGCCTTGCTCTCGGATCTGGCGCAATGCCCCAATGCTCGGCTCTCGTGTCGGTTGATACGTCAGCACCACAAAGGATCGAGGCCTTGCCTCCGCATCTTTTCCTCCCTCCCGGCTACGCACATGATATGATGTAGCCCCCTATGGTAAGGCGGCCCAGGTAGACAACGTGTTTGAAAGGCATAGGCTCTGCCAAGAGATGGTTTTTATTTGCCTTTACCCCCCGAGGCCTTCATGGACTACTACGAGCTACTTCGTCTGCGGCAGTAACATAAGGCCCTCTATGGCAGCCCGGTGAATTCACGGCCCCGGCTGCATGTAAACATAATTCAGGCATCATTATTGATGAGCAAGTTTTCTATGGCTGGATATACTTCCATCCACAAACTTCCTACGCACAAAGTATGGCTAAGTTGTTATGGGTTATAGGAACGAGCCATGATCCACTCGCGGGGATTCTGCAGCCTGAGAGCATCCCACTTCGAACAATAGAGTTCCCTGCGGCCAGTTACCCCCTGAAACACGCCTTCTCCTAGACTGTGCCAAGCCCAGGCATTCGTCGCTCATCATTTACCTGCGAGAGCCTGGCCGTTCCTTGAGGACCAACGTGGTCGTATTCGATATTGCAACTTCACATTTGATAAGGAGGCCACAGTTGATTTGTGGAAAGGCAACCATACTGGTTGCAGCGCAGAGTTCCGAAAACGCTTTTCAAAGCCTTTGGTATCCCATATGATCCAGCAGTGGTCCCCTGTTTTCAGATATGCCGTCATTTTCAAACCAGCATATCACGAAGCTGCTGTATAACGAACAACACATGTTCTTCGTATCTGCTATCAAGACATCCTACATCTGCTACAATTACTGCTTTTGTCTTCACCCCCTACCATCAGAGCAAAGATTGTTACGTGTCTGGCCGGATGAAGTCAAACATCCCAAGTTGAAGCATGGTCGCCTCTATCTCCCCCTCCTTCTGCCCTTGGCGCAATTTATGGCCGCTGTATGTTGGCAGTATGTCGTACATCATTGTCATCTACGCGAGAACTCACCCCTTTCTACATAGACACCCGGGAAGGAGTCAAGCCAAGGCAAGTTTTTATTAACCGATATCCCAGCTGCATTGCAATTAGTGTTTGGCTCCTGCTAGGAGATGCCGGGTACATTGGTGGCAATACTGTATGGATGCCTTGAAGGGAGAGAGCTTGCCGATAGCCACCTAGTCACGGCCGAAGTCTCAACAGGCTGTCGGCCATGCCGATCCAGTTCTCTGACCATGCTGCAACATGGACCGTCTTCAACTTACTCATATGTTGATTTATCATTTGACAGCTGGAACATTTCTAGAGCCGTTCACGTCACTCAAGGCCTTTGGCTATCTCCTGACTCCCAAGCTTGCTCGCTTCGCGTTACCACATCGGGCTACTTAGCCTCATGGTTCCACGTAGCCGATGAGGCAAGTAATACGATGACCAGCATTTTGTCCGGGAGTGATGGGGGCAACTGCTATCTACCGTGAGCTGAGCCCCTACGTTCCTCGCTCCAGCTCAACCCACACAATAAGGTACCCAGCGTTGCCATCAAAGTGTTGAGGGGCAGGGCAGTAGCACGGCCAATTCGGATCACAATGCTCTCTATTCCTGACACTTCAACTTTATTTGCTGTCGGATTTGAGCAAATGAAACGAAATCGAAAGTACTGGGCCATAACAGAATCTCTGTGCCAAAGATACAAATACAAAGGGAGTGTGCCTATGGATTTGGCTGTTTTCATCATCTTCATCATATCGTCATCAAGGCTTCCAAGACGGCATGTCGGCTGGCCGTCAACGTCACGGCACAGAGGACTTGCAGCCAAAGACTAGGCTCATCTCGATCAGCACTCAAGAATAAGGCATCCAACCCGCTCATGCCATTTCAGCGGAAGGCATATGCCACCCTCCGGGCCTAGGCTACTCTGTGGTACTCGCCCAAACAGCCTAAGCTATGAAATGACGCGCCTGCAAACTCTAGGTTGGACAGCTTGGATCCATGTTTGTTTAGGACACATCATCAGTCAGTGAAGCTGAGCCCATTGCGGGATCGGACGGTCTCGGATTTTCTTCTGGCGCCTTTACCAGGCCAAAACCGCGGACAGAGTGCGTTTATAGCGCCGGCTGCGTACCTTACACTCGACGGAAGCTGACAATTGGTCTTCGTCGATGGACCGTACCTGAAGGGAAGGAAGCTGTACCAGTACAGGGCACGATAACAGGGTCAAGTGGCGGTTGGGGGCTCAAAGGGGGCTGTTGGTCAAATCAACACACCAACTTCCTCGCGAATCTGGGAGAACATTTACATAGAATGGCGAAGCCATGAGAGCAGCCAAGAGGCACGAGAGTTTAGGGTGCATGGCCTCCTCCTTCGAGACCAAGGCAACCTATAGAATCGGAACGGCCACGTTACAGCTGGAGGCTGACTCCACGGGGAACACGGAGAGAACATGCGCAGTTCCTTGTTGCCCAGGTCCGCAGAGGAGATGTGGGAAAGAGGGAGTATGCGGGAGACGCGGGGAGCAGCTGTGACTTTGTTTTGACGGTCTGTGATTACGAACGGGCTCTTGGTTGAAACAAGGCCCCTCAAGCTCGTTATTTCGCACGCGTTGATGAGGGCTACCCCAGCCATGGTCGGGTGGAAGAATCAACAACACATGGCATCGTGGGAGGTAAAACTGCCGTACACCAACACGGCATGTACTTGGATATGAAGCACGGTCTGGAGAAGGCACAACCACCGGCGACAAATATCTGCTGGGCTTCTAGACCCGTGGTGGCGCATGCAAGTAGCCGGGCCTGCTCATGAAGAGCAGCAAACGGTCGGTTTTGCAAGCAGAGGAGGCGGGAATGGGTGCCCGTCTCCTGGCCACCCCTTTGTTCCCCTCGGAGTCCGTCCGTATAAGACGAACGAGATACGTTCTCTGGTGCTGCTACAAACAGTACCTTAAATGATGGAGGTGGCGGAACAGGAAGGCCAATCAGCTTTGGACGAAGCGGGCCTAGTCCGGCCTTGTGGCTCCTCAGGCTTCGGCCGGCGGGGCTTTTCCAGGTTTCAAACGACTGCTGGAGCCTGGAGTCGAGTCATCGTTGGTAAAGGCAGTGAGTATATGAGCGGTTCGCAACTCGCGTCCTGGTTCCTGCAAGCTTCCGGTTACACAAACACGTTATTTTGGCTTTCCTGGCATGCCTAAGAAAAGGCAGCATCTCAAGCCTTTCAAGCCAGCGTCGACGGCATTTCCGACGCCCGGGTCTTCGTCCAACGCAGCTGGTGAGTGTGTCGGCTGCCCTCATGGCTCATGGCTCATGTGCTCTCACCCCGAGTGTTCTCTCTGCGCTTCATGCCGGACTGTTGACGGATACTGACCGCCGAACCCACAGGCAAGGCTCCGAGGAGTGTGAACGAGCTTCTGGCCAGCTTGCGGCACGCCTCTCTGGATCCATCCGCACCGCGACAACTGCCCACCGTCACACCATCTGTGCCGCCAGCCCTCAGGGAGATACTGCAGATCCCAGACACTCCAGTCCCCGCACCCAGGCGGCAGCACAGGCAGAGGCTGGACAACAATGGCCGCCGCCTCCCAGCTGGCCCCCCTCCCCCACGAAGCTGGGTTGCTTCCAGGAGTGGTACTACGCATCCCCAGGGCCAACTGTCGCGGTCGACCGTGAGCCGGTGTGGTCTTGCTGAGTCGGCCTTACCAGGCACCTACCTGCCAGCCTCGCGGAGTCTCATCGACATTATCCTAAGGAGAATTGCTGTCGACTGGGAGGTTCACCGCGTGTATCACCAGCACTATCTGTTTTATATACCCGCGCATCTGAAATCTGCACTCCTTCGATGGGTTGGCATTGCGAGTCCGGGAGGCTTGTCGGTAGAAGATCTCAGACTCATCTTACTCCCTTCTCCAGACGACCTGGAGGAAGAGGAACGCGGTGGCTTTTCTGAGCATCACTCCGAGCCCCAAGTCGCCGTCAATCCAGAGGTCAATTACTTGGACCTCTCGGGCGCCTTGGGTCGTTCCCTGACCCTCAAAGAGGTCTCCGACCTCCTGTTTCCATCAAGGAAACAAGAGGATGCAAGGGAGCTGCAGGAATCTTGGGACGAGAGCGAGAGTGTCCCCAGCCCTCCGCGCGCGCTTTTACCGAACCTGACGCATCTGTCGCTCGCTCTTGACCCCCAGTTGGCCTCGGAAGCGTCATGGAGACAGCTGCTGGCTCTGTCGTCGAAGCTCACCACCGTCACCCATTTGAGCCTCGCCTACTGGCCCGATCCAACTCTTACGCCACGAGCCCGTCTCTCCACTGTTGCCACGCCGCAGGGCCAGAATATCGCGTACGGAGGAACAAGCTACTATTCTCATTCTATAGACCACGATTGGAGTGAGGCTCTGTTGGTTCTCAGAATGCTCAGCAGAAACCTCTATGCGCTAGAGTTTCTCGATCTCACTGGATGCACTCCATGGTTCAAGGCTTTGATGCTGCGTTCGGACCATGACTACGTAGACTGGGTCGGGGCATGGGGCAAAGTGACGCTCCTCCGGATACTCACCGGGTGGACACCTGGCGATGATGCCCTTCCTTCAGAGCAGATTGCTTATAGAGAGGCTATAGATGTGGCTGCTAGTGTAGAGAAGCATATCAGAACTGTGCGCGCAGGAAAGGGTCGGATCATCACAGTGGAAAGAAATAGGCTGGATTTGTAGATGTGTTTCAAGTATGTATAGACGTAGGCATGGCGTTTTCTCTTTGGAACTTTTTCCAATCTTCGTCCTACCCGGTTGAGCCAGTAAAGCGGCACGAGAATATGTCTTGAACGAATATAGCGGCTGTCTTTACCCACCTGACATGATGGTCGAAGGCTGCTAAAAGACAACTGTAGCTCGTCTCTTCTTTTTCACCTTGGGCGACCACAGCACAGCATGGTTTCTAGTTGAGTCCTCCGCGGCCATTTGCCTCCCAAAGAGCCTTGAACTTGCCATTGCCAGCAGACTGCAACAATTCTCGCGGCGATCCAACCTCGACAACGCGGCCCTTGTCCATGACGACAACGCGATCGAAGTCGAGGATGGTTTCCAAATGATGTGCGATGGAAATGACCGTATGGGACTGGAAGTGCGTGTTGATTGTCATACGGACCATTTGCTCGGTCTCCATATCCAAACTGTTCAATTGCCGGTCATTAGTTTGATGGCATTCCGGCGTGGTATTGTAGGGATGTCATGATGGAAGCTTTGGTGGTTTTTACCTGCTGCTGGCTTCGTCCAAGAGCACGACTTTACCACGATGTCTCTTCAGGACAGCTCTCGCGAGGAAGAACAGCTGTTTCTGTCCATGGCTCAGCATGTCCTCTTCAAAGGTAACGTCAAGACCGCCCCTGGAGTCGATGGCGGCCCAGAGATTGACTGCATGGAGAGCGTCGATGATGGCTTCTTCGGGATACGAGTCTGAGGGATCGATGTTTTGGCGGATGGTCCCCGGGAGGACGAATTGGTCTTGAGTGACGGTGATGAGACGAGAGCGAATGGTTTCACGGGAGATGGTATTCAGTTGGATGGAATCGATGGTGAGAGTGCCGGAGGATGGGTCGAGGAGGCGAAGGAGGGCTAATAGGAGAGATGACTTGCCACTATGGAAAATGGATGCATGGACTGATGGTTAGAAGGACAGCAACACGGTGTACCCGAGTTAAGAAGAAGGTGGGAGAAGGGAAATTAAATCATACCTGCCTGTACGCCCACATATTCCTACTTTCTCGCCGGGCTTCATTTCCAGGGTAACGCCATCGAGAGCCTTGATGCCACCGTCCTCGTCATACGACGCCTCCAGATCCCGGATGACAATGTGTCCTTGATGTGGCCAATGAGCCGGCACCTCTCGATCCTCGCCTGGTAGGCTCTCGTTGGGAGTTTCTTCAGCGAACTGCTTGATGCGTGCGACAGCCCCAATGGAAGTCTCGATCGAGGTCCAAAACTGGATGAGCATATTCAGCGTCTCGCTCATGGAAATCAGCTGAACGAGTGACACGCCCGTGAGTCCCACGGACACAGAACCCCGGAGCTTGACAGAGAATCCGACAACAAGAAGAGCCAGGGCGGTGGTAGTGAGATCCAAGACGAGGACGAGCCATCGCTGGACCATGATGAGCAGGTAAAACGGCTTCTGTGACCGGTCAACGAGCTGGTGGTTCTTGAGAATGGCCTGCTTCTGCCATCCGAACGCGCGGATGGTGGAGATGCCCGCGAGCGTCTCCATGAACTGCGTGTACACGGGTGCTTTTTCTTCGAGATCTAGGAGACGGAGTTGGCGCGAGGTGCGGAGGTAGCCACGCTGGAGGAAGTAGTACAGGGCGGCGAGGAAGGGGAAGCTGATGGCGACATAGTAAGATGAGGCGGCGAGGAGGCCTGCTCTGGCGAGGACACCGAAGAAGCCTGCGCTCAGTGTTTTCTTGGATGAGTTTGGTAGATCATGGGGATGTGTAAGGGGATGATACTGACTTGCTATTGTTACCACGAGGGCGAGAGGGAGGTTTTTGTCCAGGATACCAATGTCTTGAGAGAATCTAGGGCCCATGTGAGTAAGTTGAAGCTTATAAAGGGGGGAGGCTCGTTACTTGCCTTGTAGTGATGGCACCCAGATCGGTCGTAGTAAAGAGAGACAGCGGTGCGCTAGGATCGATGAGTATGAGATGGATAAGCATACATACGTGGGATTGTGGAGGTTCTCACTTGACAACTGCAGATAGGAGCCTTTGGTGAAGAGAAATTCCAGACTTTGCCGCCACAACGACGAGAACGAACCTGTTTCTGTCAGCACCAGAGCTTTCTTCGTCTACTTCGCCAGAGGTATATATGCTTCGCTTACCATATGAGCAGAGCAAACCAGAACACGCCGATAATCTGTAACGCAGCGTAAATACCAAGATAATATCCCGAGTGGTTACCTCCTTGACGGTTCGAATCTGTCCAGAAATTGAGCCAAACAGCTGCGCTGTGCATTAGCTGGCCAACCTTTTCCAAATCAACCGCAGCCATGTGAGATCGCTTGGGGCCTCGACTTACTCGGAAAGCTCTGAAGAAAAGCCCAAACAACCTCTATAACGAGCAGGGTAGTGATGAAGAACGTCCCAATGCTACCAAAGTAATACTTATAGACCGTCGAGTCTCCGAGTTGCCTGCGCTTGTCCTCCTTGACCTCAACTTGTTTGGCCTTGTATTCCATTTTCGGTGTGGGCTCACTGTCTCTGGATTGCGAGAAGATCTCATCTTGACCCGAGTCAGAAGTTCTACCAATGGGCTTGTCGGCAGTCAAAGTTTGAACATATCCGCCTGTTGCTTGGAGCTGCGCGAGGGATCCTTGTTCCGTGATCTTTTCGTGGCCCAAAGCTATGATGAGGTCTGCTGACGCAAGGAATTCGACTGGACAAAAGCATTAGCACATCTTAGGTATCTTTGAAGCAAAGAAAAGCGCACCAGTCTGTGTAGCAAGAACGACGGTGGTCTCCCATTGTCTGAACAGGCCCGTAGAGGAGAACAGGTTCTTAAAGATTCGCTGTGAGGTAGCATTATCCAGCCCACTGAAGATGTCATCAAACAAGGCAATACGCGGCCGAGAGTACACGGCCCTGGCCAGCGCCTTTTGGGTGTGAAGTCGTAGAATCAGCTGCTCTGCTCCGATGTATATGAGAAATGGCAGACTCACGACACGCTGTTTCTGACCACCGCTAAGAGCAAGTCCCTTACTGCCAACGACTGTGAAGTCGCCCTGAGGAAGCTGCCAAAAATCGTCTTCAAGCTCACACGCTCTAATTGTTTGATCGTACAAGTCCTGATTGAAATGAGAGTATCCGATGATGTTGTCCCGGATCGATTGATTCTAAGTAAAAGACTCAGCTGGGATTGACTTTCCAAAGCGGAAGAGATGTTATCACTTACCAGAATCCAAGGAGTCTGCTCACACCAAGAAAGACGGCTGCTAGCCAAGAAGACTTTCCCACTGAAGTGAGGAACTTCTCCCAAGAGTCCCTTGAGCAAAGTCGTCTTGCCAGATGCCACAGGTCCGATCACGAGCGCAAAGTGGCCGCGTTTGAGAGAGAAGCTGATGTTGCTCAAGACCTGGTGCTCTGGTGACCAGGCGAACGTAGCATCCTCAACGTCAACAGCAGTAGTGTAAGTGGCTGCAACACTTGATGAAGAAGCATGACCAGTGGGAGAATTCAGAGGCTGAAGCTCGATCAGACCAGCATCTTCCCCAGTTGCGGCAGACGGACCGAACACATCAGCCGTTTCCACAGTCCGATACTCCTCTCTCGCAGCCTTGACAAGAAAGGCCTGGATACGACTAAACGCACCAAATGCAGCACTCAAATCAAGCACCACCTCAAATACCCAGAACAAGGGTTGCGCAAGCAGCGTGATTAGGGAAAGCGCAGAAAACATGCGCGTAGCGTCAAGCTCTTGGCCCGTCGCCGCGGTGATGCCCTGGTACATGGCAAAGGCCAGGACCGGCGAGAGAAGCAGCGGAATTTGGGCCACGGATGAGGTTACTGCTCCCACGACTCTGAAGGGCTTGGAAGCGGAAATCTCTTGGGCACGGAGAGAGGCGATGGTTGCCGACAGGTGCTTTGATAGGCCGGACATTTTGATGCTTTTGATGTGGCCGATCATGGCAGACGTTATACCTTTTATATGGTGAGCTCAGAAACAAAAAGAAGAGTGAGATACAAGTGATGGTATGTATGAACGTATGACTTACCGACTCGCCTCTGAGTCTTCTCAAGCCAGCCAACCTGGTACTTGCCCGCCAGCGGCGAAACAAACATGGTCGCCACGAGCGAAAGAACGGAGACGATGATGGGCCCTGCTGCGGCATATCCAATCTGCTTGCTCAAGAGCCACGTTGCAATACCAATCTGGAAGACGTTTGCCCAGAACTCGTGGATTTCTCTCATAGCACGACCAATGACATCGACCTGTTAACAGGATGAGCCTCCACATCAGCAAAACAGCAGAATTGCGGACAGGGAAGAAGAGATAGAGGGTCAAATAGAGGGAGTTTCACTTACATCAGAAGACATGAGAGTCAACGCAGCAGAATCATCAGTCGCAACAACACTCACATCCGTAACCTTTGTAAACACGGCCGAAACAAGGATCCCCCTTAGCATCGTCACGCACCGCCCATTCTGATGCCAGTAAAGCGCCTGCGTGGCCGCAATGCCCAGGTACACGAGTCCATAGGCCCCGACGAGCCCGTAGCCAATGCTGTCCGGCTGCGTCTCGTCGTTGAGGAAGCCGAGAAAGCGCGTCAGCACCAGGGGCTGGCAGATGGTAAAGGCAAGGAGGGCCAACCGCGGAACAATGACGGAAATGAGAGCAGAGCGGAGGGTAATGATGCAGCAGAATATGAGGCGATGCTTGCTCGCCTGGGTGGAGGGAGATGCTGGATAGAAGATGGGAATCGTCCGAGTTAGTAATGGTGTACTTGACGAGGCTCGACAAGTTACAGCTCGATGAGCTTTCTACGAATTATGACTTTAAGGTCTTTATGGTTGTGTTTGTATTTGGCTTTACGACTATCTAATAGGGGGTTTGAAGGGGGAAGTAACCAACCTTTTCGCCAGTGCCACCAAAATCTCTCGTTCAGTCCCGAAACGCCCATCTTCTCGTCCAGAGGAAACAAGTCGGCCGGCTGAAGCAGACGCTTGAATCCGGTCCGGAGAAGCGGAGCAACCCAAGCAAAGACAGCGCGGTTATATAAACCAGACGTCTCCTCAGGAGCCAGAGACTGCCGGCCCACAACATGGCCAGACTTTTCTCTTGCCTCGAGCACGAGTAGCGCCGCCTTGAGGCCAAACGAAGCCGTGAGAACAGCCTGAATGGCCGTGCTGACGGCTGCCCTGGAGAGGGAGAGCCACACGGTTCGTAAAACGGCGGCATCGAGCAGCAGAGATACGAGCAGGAAGACATTCAGCAGCGACGAGGGGGCAAGGGAACGGGCATGTTCATAATACGAGAGGGCACAGGACATGAGACTCGAGGCAAAGGAGACACTTGCAGCAGCAATAGACACGCCGTTCAGACGCGCAGGGCCGTTGTGAGTAGCCCAGAGGGCAATCAAGACCAGTTGAAGAGCTGCGAGGCAAGCCGTGACAGCCTGTGGTGGTAAGGGGAGAAGGCGCATTTTGTTAATTCTCAACGCCCTTAGTCTTCGAGGGCGATGTCCACTCGAGGAGCGGGATGCAGGATGGGCGGCTTACCAGTTTGATCGCACGCGACACATGATCGGTGACTTTGACCGACGCCTTACGCAGCTGAATGAGTCGCAGCGGAGCCACGAGAATGAGCAGCGACGCGGGAAGAAGGACAAAGATAGACTGCTCAAAGACGAGGGTGAAATCGAAACCGCCGCGACATGCCGCGTCGACAACAGGGCCGAAGGCAGCGTCTGCGGTTGGAGCACAGAGCGGAGCTGATATGTTCATGATGTGCAGATAAGATGTGGATTAGAAGTAGAGGCGAAGTGAGTGGTTCAGATGAAGGGGAGGGAGTAATAGAAGGAGAGGAAGACGGAAGAGGATGAGACGAGTTATGTACGAGGAGCGGTTAGGCTCTAAAGGAGGGGCCAAGGATTTGCTGGCTAATATTGCATATTGCATTGGTCCTGCTCCTACTCCGCATGGGGAAGGAAGCAGGTCCTTTTGTCGAGGCGTGTTGAATCCTTGCTATCGGCAATAGCTTAAGTCCTCTGCTACAACAGCTTCACAGGTGCCATTCAGGCAGATATCTGGACAGGCGTAGAGTTTCATCCAGCAGCAGTGCTTCGCTGCAGATATTGTGTCACAATCCCAGCTTCATACGAACATACGTCTCTTGTCTTTAACGATTTGCTTCTGTATTCGTCATGCTGTACGGCATTCTATCCCGGGCAGTGCATCTCTAGGCAGGTAACAACATGTAGAACCTCCTCTTGCTGCAGCACAAAACTGCTGCCTCCACGTCTACCTCAGGTATGGCCCATTTACTCGGGAGTCTTGTTGGGGTCGAAGTCGTACTTTTCCTTGAGCGACTCGACGAACTCGACATACTTTTGCTGCGCAACAGCCGGCTCGGTGATGCCCTCCTCCTCGTAGGCCTGCTCCCAGGCCTTCCACTTGGCGCGAGCCTATAGTAGACAGATCAACGTCAGCGCCGTGGACAGTAATAGACACAAAGGCAGCGAGCACAGTAGTAGAGGGGTATGGAGAGGAGAGTCCTGTTGCGTAGAATCATGTGTTGCGTACCTCGAAGGAGAACCGTGAAGGCTCGTCAGACTTCTTGAACTCGAAGCCCTTGCCAATCTTGAAAAGAGCTACAACGACTGGTATCAGCATCTTCCAAAGCACGTCATTGCTTCCAAGATGAAAAGGGCCGTCGCGTACCGTAGAGGCGCAAAAGGTCGTCGTTGCTGGGCTTCTTGGTCAACTGCTTGACCTCAACCAGCGCCTTGCTGAACTCGGGGGACTCGGGGGCAGACATGATGACTATCGATTGATTGTCAGATATGATGAGAGAAAGGAAAGAAGAAAAGAACGGGTACCTTGGGATCCAGAAGAAAAGCTTCATACAAGTACCGACTAAAGCTCGCTGGTCTCGGCCGGCGGCGGGGTAACGCCAACAGCTGAAGCTAATTCAGGCAATAGCAGCTCGTTTTACCACTGGTTATTAAAGGGGGGTTCCAAGGCCGAAAAGGAGGGGCAAATGACGAACATGAACGCTTTGTTGGGATCGTGCGATTGGCTTGTTGAGGGTCACGTACAGAAGGCCGCAATCACATGTTGGAGGCAGATGCAATGCCGAGTATCTGGTCTATTATTTGGTGATTTATCCAGGTGGGATGCGACACTGCGAAGCAGACAGTGATGCGATGGAATCTATAACAAACCAGTATCCAGATCGAGAGTGTAAGAGAAGGAAATGCCATAAGCGAAGGAGGCCGAAGCCTGTCAGCCGTCAGCCTCTCCTCCTCGTAAGCAGTGACATAGGACCAACTTCGCCTCGATTAAAACTTCATCTATCAATAAGTGTACAATTTATATGCCGAAAATCACCGTCGACCAACATGCCATCTGATTCAAGCTCAAAACAACCACCCGAAATTCACTACGAGATTCCCGCCACTGCTCAGCTCCTCTTCTCCTCCTCAATCTCCCTCCGCAGCTGCTCCAGGACCTGTTCTCGAGACCGCAAGTGCGCCTCCAGGCCATCCACCTGTTCACGGACCGTCTCCAAGTCGGCCGATATGCTCTTCAAGTTGCCACCAACGGCGGCCTTGCCCTTGCCCTCTTCCAAGTCCCTCAGCTCCCGACGCTTGTAGTCCAAAAGCTGTTCAAGCTCTCGCTTGACGAGTGCCGGCTTGGAATCACGCTTCCCGCCCTTCTTTCTCTCCGCAATCTCTTCGACCTTCCTAATCTTCTCTTCCAGGTCTTGCAGCTGGCGCTTGAGCCGGACCTCCTCCCAGTCCTCCGTCTTCTCCGTCGAAAAGTCGGTGCCCGCTGTCTTGAAGCCGCTGCGACCCAGCCTTGTCAGATATTGGTCGCCAAACTTTGCCTTGCGGCCCGTCGACGTAGTGTCATCTGCCTTGGTCGCCCACCGTGACGACACACCACCCCTTTGGTTGTCGACCTGGTAGTCGATCTGGTTGCGCTCGAAGCTTGACCGTAGTGAGGCCGGAACTGTTCGGGGGATTCGGTAGCCTTCGTGTCGGTTGTTGAGAATGTGAAGAAATGCAAGACATGCGTCCTTGTTGATGCTTGGTGAAGCCGATGGGTTAATGAGGTTCCAGGCGGATCGGATGTCCGTATCGGGGACGTCTAGCGACTCGTAGAGGTCCTCGAGGGCCGAGACTATCCATATGGTCAACGTCTGCCGGCTAAGAACAGGGGCAAGAGGGCTTCTAACATGATACTTCTCCTCGCATGTCTCGGCTTTCCTGATAGATCTGCTCGTACTTGGCCTTGTCTTCAGGCTTCATATACCATTCAAATCCATCTTTCAAGCCGGGCGTGTCGTCCTCGTCTTCGACTTGCTCAAACTGTGGCTGCTTTCCTGTGATGGCTTTCGTCGCCTGCACCAGATGGGCTTTGGACTCGGGGATCATCCAGTCAGGGAGCGTCTTCGGTACATCGGCAAACTCCTGGCGCGCGCGAACAAGGTTGTCAGTATTTCAGAACGCGTCTCCGAGCTCCGCGGGTTCCGTAGCTTACCCCGTTGAGAATGTCAAAGATGAGTCGCATAGCAACGCAAAACTCTTCGAAGTCGAGGTTTCCATCATTGTCCACGTCGGCCAGGTCCCAGACCTTCTCTAGCTGATCATCGCGAAGACCACTGTTCTTGAGGACGGGCGCAGCCTGGTCGCCAGTGAGGAACTGTCCACCACCTGTCCTATCCACAAAGATGTTCCAGTATGTTTCGATTTCCTTCTGCTCAATCTTGGGAGGCATCGTCGACGGAGCTCGGATCCGAGGCTTGTGCGGATTCGGTGATCGGGAGAGGTTGATTCGGTCAATGGGGGATTCGGTCCAGGGGAACCAATCGCTTGGTCGCAAATGAGAGGCGAAAAGACAATCGCAGGCTCCTCAAACACCACGCAAAGAAATCGCGAATCGCAAAGACGGCCGTAAGAGACGCAAGTGAGCGAACGGGGTGCAGGACAAGGAGTGACGAAGCTTTGGTGCTACTAATGAATGCTAGAGGGAATGCAGTGCAGCCAAGGCGCTGGAGATGCCAAAAGGGTACGGGGAGCGATGTACATGTACGTACCTGAACGGGGCGCATGTGCCTGAGCCCGGATTGGCGGAGTCTAGCGCCCCGTTTGGGCGATCTGCTCATGTGCATGCATGCATTGTACAATTGCCTTCGATCGACTGGAGCAAAGGACGCTTATTGCACACAAGAAGATGAATTCGGATGTGTTCTGTACCGCAGTAGACATTATAATTGAAAACCAACCCTACAAAGCCAAATGAAATTGAAACGAGACAATACAAGTCTCCCGTGCTAAAGAACTTGAAGACGCAGTTGGACTTGACTCTGAGCGTTATAACAGAGCGATTTACATCCAACCAATCGTATTCGCTCATTATAATCTGCTCCACAACTCGCCAGGGGTCCGGATAGAGGGTCTTTTCCTTTTTTTGCTAAGCTGGGCCATAATTTCATCGCATATTTAAACCTCGACGCCCATCGCCACCGACAAAGGCTGAAGCATTCATTTCCTTTCTAATTGCGAGGCGTTCTGATTATCTGGTCGGAGTCTTTCTTTCTTTTTCTTTCTCAGCCTCTTTGAAACAGGAAGCAGCCATGTCGACGACGACGACGACGACCACAACCACCACTCAGGCGCAGCCGATCACGGCCGAGACCATCCTCCGCCTCTTTCCCGACATCGACACCACCAGCGAGGCGCTGTCTGGCCACGATGAGGAGCAGATCCGTTTGATGGACGAGGTCTGCATTGTGACGGACGAGAACGATGCGCCAATTGGCACTGCCAGCAAGAAGATTTGTACGGATCCCCTCTTCCTCTACCTCTGCCCAGCCCGTCCTTCTCGACTAACAAACTCTTGCCCAACGTAGGCCACTTGATGACCAACATCGACAAGGGCCTCCTGCACCGCGCCTTTTCAGTCTTCCTCTTCAACGACAAGAACGAGCTGCTCCTCCAGCAGCGCGCGTCGGAAAAGATCACCTTCCCCGACATGTGGACCAACACCTGCTGCTCCCACCCTCTGAGCATCCCCACCGAGACCGGCGCCAACCTGGTCGACTCCATTGCCGGAGCGAAGCGAGCGGCGCAGCGCAAGCTGGATCACGAGCTGGGCATCAAGAAGGAGCAGGTTCCCTTTGAGGACTTTCACTTCCTGACTCGAATCCACTACAAGGCCCCTAGCGACGGCAAATGGGGCGAGCACGAGAGTACGATTCATCTACCCGACCTAGTATATGGATAGAACATGAGCTAACCTTGCGTATAGTCGACTACATCCTCTTCATCAAGGCCAACGTCGACGTCAACCCCAACCCCAACGAAGTCCAGGCCACC
Source organism: Trichoderma citrinoviride (assembly GCF_003025115.1). Classification (NCBI taxonomy): domain Eukaryota; kingdom Fungi; phylum Ascomycota; class Sordariomycetes; order Hypocreales; family Hypocreaceae; genus Trichoderma; species Trichoderma citrinoviride. The sequence continues at coordinate 2,032,815 of NW_020194709.1, read as the reverse complement.
CAGTACGTTACCGCCGACGGCCTCAAGAAGCTCTTCGAGGACCCCAGCCTCAAGTTCACTCCCTGGTTCAAGCTCATCTGCAACTCGATGCTCTTTGAGTGGTGGGCGAGCCTCGATTCCGGCCTGGAGAAGTACACCAACGAGCAGGAGATTCGACGAATGCTGTAAATGGGGTTTAATACGAATACGATGGGTTGTAATACGAATAAGCGTGCGAAAATAGACACTTTCTGAGAGGGTTTTACAATGATGGGAGATGATGCATGTCGAAACGCCGAGGCTGCACGTTTGCGTGACAGCCCTCAATTGGGTCATGATAATTGTTTGTTGCTCTAGAAGAAGAGTAGAATTAGATACCAAAATGCGATGATCAAAATATTACGGAATTGGCTCTGCGTAAAATTCTCGAAAGCGTACACATATCAGCAATATCTCTTTTGCCCAGACCTCGAAATCACTCTGTACTCCCAGGATTGTCATTGTCAAACTTCCTTATGGGCAAAGATAAGACTGCCGAGCAAGTTTTCGTATACGCATACACTCTGTGTGGCTTTTCCGCGGAGACAGAATCTTATCTACGTGAGGCTCCCGTGCAACGTGAACCATGTAGCATTAATGAATGGAGGAGTGGCGTTTCCATTGCTGATTGAGACAAATCCGCGGTGGGAAGTCTCATGCGGGCGAAACTTTATAGGACGTGCACGCACTCAGCCGTACTCGTATGCGAATTCGTATACCAAGTATACCGGAATAGGTACCCTAAAGCTATTTTTTGAAACAGAGGCTTTCAAAACCAGCTATGAGAACTTCATAAGACAAACAAGTTTGAGACCGTATCTTAGATATATTCATTGAAGAAGGAAGCCTTAGTAGTACTTGGTCTTCTTGTACTGGTCTCCAGGAGGTATTTATCCATGGCAACCCATTATATTGTCGTGCTACCTTTCTGTAGGAGAAGCTATCACGATATTGTATTACCAAGTTTATTCTCTCTGACTTTTATGAGAACGAAAAGAGTTTTCTGTCTGCTTCTAGTCATCTACTCGAACCATTCTTGTTTCTCAGCAAAATGCGACAAAAGTCAGACTTCCAGTGACGCACATCTCAGGCGAAGAATGCGGAGTGCATATGAGTGAACTCATTCATTCACATGCTGATCGCCTTGGGGCATCACATCTCACCTCCAAACAACCGTTTACCCTCCCTACCGGCCATTCCCGCAACACTAATTAATAACAGAAACGCCATTGATTGCTAGCCCTTTCCCACCCATCCACCATGCACACATTAAGAGTACTACTTGGAGCAATACATACAGTTCACACGATGTACGAGTACAGCATGTATGTATGTAAGTTGCCGGTCACGAACCGTCTACCCCGGAGCCTCATCCCTTTCCCCGCAAACCGAGACTGCCGAATCCAGCACCCTCTCTGTCACTTCTCAACTTGGCTGATGGCCAATATTGCCCGTTCTTCGACGCACATGCACGAAGCATCGCACATGATGATAAAGAGATAAGGGAAACGTGATTCAAGTTGCACCGGCCAGCCTCTCGCCTCATGCCACGTTTTGTAGTTTCGGAGATGCCCTGTTCCATGTGTAAAGGTGGCTGCCCACCCAGATCAGCTCCCCCACGTTCGTTTTCGACAAGTCTGCTTTTACATAATGCTGATGCTGGACTGTTCGCTCTGAGATATCTACAATACTATTTCTCATATCAGATTACTATCAACCACTGGCTATCGATAAAAACAAAAGTAGGTGCGTATAGACCAGCCACTCGGTGTCTCGTAGCACTCAAACACGCGGTACAATCGGCCATCGGCCCGCGCCACCAGCCTCAACCTTCTTACGTCTGGAACGGCATCAGTCAACCGGGTCGGCGCCCTCCATAAATCAAGTCCCAGCGGGCTAGTGGGCCAATTTCCTGGGGGAGGCTCCAGGAAATGCGCCCTTAGCGCTGGGCCGCCCGTTCATCCGCTGGATAGGCAAACAGGGTCCCAATTCTGGTGTTACTAGCAGCTGACGTTGAAGGCCGGGCTGAGCGAGGTTCGTATCAGAGCGGCGAACTGCGTGGAGGAGAAGACTCCGCATCTTGGCTATCAATGGGGGGGAGTGCAAGATAGCAACCTGTTACGGTTAGACCTGGGGAAGGATCTAGATAACGAGACCGGTTGACGACGATGCAGGTCTTACAGTGCACTGGCACATTGGATGGTGATGAATACGTAATTGTCAACTGGGTTTACCTCCCGTACACTATTTTGTCGTTGGCATTTCTGAATCAGATCTCATATCAAATTACAAGACACATCACGTTGATAGTCTCAAACCTTAAGCTCACCGTAGCACGCAAGCCATCAACCACTGAACACCAAATAGAAAATGCAAAACAAAGTGAGCCTTACGTTGACACACCGGGCATACAGTACAGGAATCATCCCACGATACTTCCCCTCCCTCCCCCAACTCCAGCCGCGGCGGCGCATCATCTGACCCTCAACCTCGGCCACCCGCCCAATCACGGAATCGCCCTCGCTCGGCCAACCTCCCATGTTTCTGCTTCCCTTTCCATTCGTACGGACAACTGTTCGGCCGGGCCAAGCCGGTGTGGACCGCTCACTATCTCTGTTCGGTGCTCTGCGTCTGTTATCTCTGTTAGTGGAAACTTGCCCCCGGCTTCTCGGTGGCGTCCGGTCTTCCGCTTGTCAGATATCCACTAATAGACTGATGTCCTGCTTCGTTGATGCTTCTGTTTGTTGCGACTTCGGCAAGCGTGTGTGTGCGTATGCCCTGTACATTGTATGTAATCCGTCGACGAGGATTAAATACCCGGCTGCCGATCCGTGTCAGATCTCCATTTCATCTGCTCTGCCACCACAAGTCTTCCCAAACCTTTCTTCCTCAACACTCTACTTGGCCTCTTATCTTCTTATCCCATCTGATCTGATCTGATCTGTTTCGGCAAAGAAGTATCGGGGCCATCTCCCGCCCATCCCATCTATAGTAACCTTTCATACGTCCATTCTACCGACGCATTACCTGACAACCAGAGATCGAAGCGAAAGACACACACGGGGAAGGGATAGAAAAGAGAGACTCATAACTAAGCCTCCTAGGTTAACAAAACTTTGAAGAGCTTGGGAAAGAGGCCATCCTTTTTGTATCCCGCTCTGCTGGCTGTTGTTTAACCCTTTCTCACTTACAACCGCATTGATTACAATTCTTGTTATTCTGACTATTACCACTCGTCGTCTCCAACGTCGCCTCCAACCAAACCTCATCTTGTCCCACTGTGGTCCCGTCTCTATCTTCACCCTCTCTGCATAGACGATATCCTTCCCGGGTCGTCGTCAGTGAAGTGATTGATTGCTTGACCGGTGATTCATACCGAACCGCCCTCCATCAAAAGCCAACGAAACTCCATCCTCGCCCTGATCTACTTCTTCATCTTTCACCAATCTCTCTCTTCAACCCTCTATTCTTTCCCATCCATTGAACGGTCCTAAGGCCTTAAACACCACATTGATGTCGGTTGACCTACGCGACTGCCTCAATTGCCTGCAGCACCCCTCCAGGTTTATGCCCGTGTCGAGATCTCAGCTCTCAAGAGTCCATACGGGTGATAGCGCACAGAATAGTATACGTGAGTACCTTTGCGTGTGAAAGATAACCTTTTCCATCATGAAAACAATATCACTAAAGCTGGACGCGCCTGTGGTTGCGTATTCCCACTTATACAGGCAGCATCATCGAGTGAATAAGTCGAAACCATCTGAACCTCAAAGCACTACAAGAACTCGACGAGAAAGAGACAAGTCAGCCCAGCATGGCGCACGTCATCAGTAAAACAAACATCACCACCTCCTCCTCGACCGTCACCGTCGTGGACCACCGCCGCTCCCTCGTGCCCCAGGCCTGGGAGAAGTCGGTCCGCAGGATCGGGCTGGCCGAGTGCGAGCAGGCGGGCATCTCCCTCGCCCACGCCTTCGCCGCCGACGCCCTGAGCCTGTACCTGCTCGACGGCGGCGAGGCGGACCGCTACTCGGACGAGGCCAAGTGGAAGCTCCACGTGCGCATCATGACCTATCTTGTCTCGGCCCATTGCTACAGCGGCGTCGTCACGACCATTGGTCCGGATTATGACGCCGTGGCCTTGTGGTGAGTCTTGAAAAACCCCTGTATCACCATTGCAGTCGGAGACTATGACTAAACTGTTCCTTCAGGATGCCTCCTGGGACGCACATGGATGACTGGTGGACCATCTTCCGAAGCGGCATGTGGCGCCTCTACTACCAGCTCGGTGCAGAGGGCCGCAAGCGCTACTACGAGGACGTTCTGCCTCTCCTGCACGAGACCATGGACGAGGTCATGGGAGACCGCGAGTACTACTATCTTGCGTACATTGGCACCAAGCCCAGTGCCCGGGGCAAGGGCTATGCGAAGAAGCTCATCATGGACATGGCCGCAAAGGTGAGAAGAAGCGCCTTGAGCTTGTATATAAGAGATGAGATGGATTGTAACTCATCAATGACCAGGCCGATGCCGAGAACCGCGCCATGTACCTCGAGTCCAGCTCCCGCGAAAACATCACCTACTACGAGCGCTTCGGCTTCCAGTACCGCAAGGAAATCTCCTTCAAGCGCGGCCCGGTGCCCGTCCCGCTCTTCATCATGGTGCGCGAGCCCGTCGCAGCCAAGGTTGCCGAGGAAGCCGTGCCGATGATGGATCAGATTGAGATTGTCAAGGTGTAAGTCGCCGATGTTCGTGACAAGCCTAAGCGACGACGTCGTGTAAGTCTCCTGTTGGAGACTTGGAAGGAGTTGTCAAGTGAGGCAGAAGCTTGGTGTCTGCTTGGCTTGCTTCTTCCCCCCCTTTTCGTTCTTACTATCCTTCAAACGCCCCCTTCTGAAATGTATGTTGCAAGGAAACGACTGCTTCCTTGCGTTTTTGAACGTTTTTACTTTTCGTCTTTTATTGTTTTCATGTTCGTACGCTCATTATATCTTGCTGCTGCTTTTGCTTTTTGCAACTGTATGAAAGGCCTACTCTCACAATGGCCCAGCCCTGTCTCTACCGTACAATACATACCGATATCATGAACTAGAGATGTATGTGCTAGATGGTCTAATATTCCAACACCGCCCATGTCTCCTCGTCGATTGTGGTATATATCAACCCCAGTCCCATGAGCTCGTCCGCCGCCTCCATCACATCCCGCAGCCCCAGCCCCAGCTCCGCCGTGAGCTTATTCAAGTGCACTCCGTCAGTGCCGTCCGATGACTTCTTGAGGTACATAAACATGTTCTTCGCCTTGTTGCTGCACCCCGAGAGCTTGCTGGCCGTCTGTGCCGCTGCCGCTCCGCCGCCGGCATTGTATCCGTCACCGCCGTCGACGAACATGCTGTCCCCGTTGGCGTCTCCTGCGTTGGGTCCGCCGACGGCGCCGCGGGTGTAGAACAGGTGTACGTATGTCGCCTCAAGCATGTGGTAGTTGACCTCGTTAAAGTCCGTCACCGGCCGGATGACGTGAGCGCCGACGTGCCGCTTGTTGGAGAAGGACTTGAGGCGGCCCCAAACGCGGATGTGGGAGTCAATCTCGAAGCCGGGCTCTGCGTCGCTCTGCTTGTCGACGTCGATCCACTTCTTGACGTCGATCTGGCCCGTGCCGTCGTCGACCTTGATTGTGAGGTTCGTCTGTTGCGGGTTTATGCTGCGGACCTGGCCGACAAATGTGATTTGCGTGATGGGGGCGCCGTCGACTTTGAAGTCGGCGCCGGAGTAGGGCTCCTCTGCGTCGAGGATCTGCTTGATAGTCAAGGGCCGTAATGATTCGTCCTGGTATGACTGTTTGCACGCATGTCAGCTCTGGGTAATTCGTCTGCAGTATAGTCAAGCTTCACCAACCTTGCCGCCGCCTTGGCTGCCTTGCTGTGAACCGCCTCCGGCAAAAAAGCCGCCGGAGTCATCGCCGCCCTGGGCGCCGTAGCTGGTCTTTGAGTATCCGCCGTATGCAGCTGTGGAATAGAGTTCGTATTAGCAAGGACAAGTAAACCGTATCAACGAGGCTGCCTTACACATTATGTCAAGATTTTGTTTGGTGATGATTCTTGGTTTTTCTTAACAGAGGGCGACGCGTTCGAAGCGCGACTCGAGTTTAATGGATTTTGCCCCGCGACAGGCTACAGCGACAAAGTGGGCTTGCTGATGCGCGGAAGAGGCGCTGAGTCAGCAGCGAAGTACGATACAGCATTGGGACCAAGACGGCGGCTCACTGAATCTCAGTGGCTGTGGCTGTGGCTGGTATGATGATACGCAACTTCACATCATCATGTTTACTTCGTGTCTCTTCCGTGATAATAAGATTCAAGGTTATTGGTACCATTTGATGATTACTAGGTTGCTGGTTTCATGAAAATGGTATTCATCACCTATCATGGGTTCATCTTCCGCTAATCCCTCGGTAGTTGATACTAGCATAGATGCATGTGGTCGAGCCACCGCAAACACGTAAACATAAGGTACATGTACTGACACTCATGCCAGGTCAACCGCCACAGCTCAAACATGTAAACCCGGGAATGGAATGTCCGGACTGGCATCTCCGGCCATCACAAAGCCGACCTCCTCCCTTGCCATTGATGTTATTTGCTGCCGTACTGACCAATCCAACTTGTCAACCATTATCATCACCATCATCATCACGAGAGCGCGGCATCTCCATCCCCCGCCGGCCAATAGGCGCTCTCCACCATCAGCCTCGGCAAGATTTAGCCAGCCGGGGTCGCATAGACGGAACTGACTCGAAGCTGCCACTAAAGCCACTGGACTGGACGGACCGCTACCGCTCTGCGACCGCTGCTACGTTATGCCATAAGCCGGGCCTTGACATCAACAACAGCTCGTCGCTTCTCTGCCCAAATGCTTCCACCGCGTTCCGCCCTCTTGCGAAGCATCACCATCTGATACCCCGAAGCGTCGTCCTTGTTCCGCCTCTTCATCTCCATAGCCATTGTTGTTTCCGTCTGTTTCAGCGCATCGCTTCTTCTGCTTTGCGCTTCAGCCTCTTGCTTCTTGCGCTACTCCAACCACCCTGAACCACCACAGCAATCGCATCGCCATGGGAAGATCCCTGACCGCGACACTTCCGCTAATTCCTCTGCCGCGCGGAACGGTCCTGCTGCCCGGCCTCGCCTATCGAATCACCGTCAACTCCAGCCGGCCCGACCTCCCGGCCCTCCTCGCCCACGTGTACGAGCTCGCCGCATCAAAGGGCCCCGATGGCCGCATCGACACCATCCCCATAGCATGTGTCCCGGTCTCGTCTCCGCTGGTCGGTCCGGACGGCCAGCTGCTCATCACCAACGGCGAGGACATTGACAGCGCCCGCATCGAGCCCGTCAACCCGGGCACTGCGAAGAAGGACGACCTGTTCGGCTTCGGAGTCGCGGCCAAGATTGTCGGCATTGACGGCCGCGGGTCCGGCGAGTTTGCGCTGCGTGTCGAGGGCTCAAGCAGAGTGAGGGTAGACTCCTTCACTCGCGAGCGGCCCTTTTTCGAGGCCACAGTCACCTACTATGAAGACGAGAGTATGTCTCTCTGCCCATCTCATCCACGTCATTTGAACAAACAGGCCCCATGGCTTGACTGTTGCTAACACATTGTGCTATAGTCGACGTCACCGATAAGCAGCTGCAAGACTTGTTCAGCCTGCTCAAGCTGCGCTCACGAGAGCTCGTCACAATTCTTCGCATCTCCTCTCTGCTGCCTCGCACAGGCGGCCCCTCCCTCTCACCCGCAGTCACAAAGCGATTAGAGATGCTCATCATCAGAAGAGAATTAAAGGAGGCTGGAATGCTCGCCGACTTCATGGCCAACCTTCTAGACGCCACTCACGAAGAGAAGCTCGGTGTCCTGGCCGCTCTTGATCCCAAGGTCCGGCTCACAAAGGTCATTGAGCTGTTGGAACGTCAGGTGGGGGGCATCAAGAACAACTTCAAGATCACTACATTCACAACGGTCCCCGTTCAAATCATTGATCGGTTGAACGAGAATCCATCTAGAAGGCTGCCGAATAATATGATGCCTCCGATGGGCGGCATGGGGCTTTTGCCACCCCCTGGGGGACAAGATCAAAGCGAAGACCAGGATGCTAGTGAACTCGATGAGCTAAAGAAGAAGCTGCAGGCGGCAAAACTTCCGCCAGACGCTGCCAAGTCCGTAGACAGGGAGCTGCGGCGGCTGCAGAGGATGCCGCCCATGAACCAGGAGTACCAGGTGACAAGGAATTGGCTCGAGACGATATCCGAAATCCCCTGGACGACCACTACAAATGACCGCCTGGGGCCCGATACGTTAATAAAGGCCCGGCAACAGCTTGATCACGACCACTACGGCCTGGACAAGGTCAAGAGGAGGCTCATCGAGTACCTGGCTGTATTGCGCCTCAAGCAATCCATCAACGACGATTTGGAGGAGCAGATCCGCAAGGCGGAAGCTGATGCGGCTGCCGCCGACAAAACTCTCACGGATGGCACCATCAGAGACACTAAGCCAGAGGAGGTTGTCAAGAACAGCGTTAGTCGTAAGGAGGCATCAGACTCCGAACTCACCAAGCTCCAAGTGCTCAAGTCGAAGCGCGCCGTCGACAAGTCTCCCATCATGCTGCTCATTGGGCCCCCGGGTGTCGGCAAGACAAGCCTGGCCAAGTCGGTTGCGACTGCTCTGGGCCGCAAGTTCCACCGCATCTCCTTAGGCGGCGTCCGTGACGAGGCAGAAATCCGTGGCCACAGGCGGACATACGTGGCGGCCATGCCAGGGCTCATCGTACAGGGCCTGAGGAAGGTCGGTGTTGCGAATCCCGTCTTCCTGCTCGACGAGATCGACAAGATTGGCTCGGCAAGCGTCCATGGGGATCCCTCGGCCGCCATGCTGGAAGTTCTGGACCCCGAGCAGAACCACAGCTTCCAGGACCACTACGTGGGCATGCCCGTCGATCTGTCCAAGGTCCTCTTTATTGCCACCGCCAACAGTCTCGACACCATTCCCGGCCCCCTGCTGGACCGCATGGAGATGATCTACCTCCCCGGCTACACCACGCTTGAGAAGCGCCACATCGCCATCCAGCACCTGATTCCGAAGCAGCTCAAGGCCAACGGATTGGCCGAAGACCAAGTCGAGTTCACCCCGGAGGTGGTATCCAAAATTATTGAGTCGTACACCCGTGAGTCAGGGGTTCGCAATCTGGAACGTGAGATTGGCTCTGTATGTCGCGCCAAGGCTGTCGAGTACGCTGAGGCGAGAGACAACGGCACCCTTGACAAGTACCGGCGCCAGGTCACCGTTGACGACCTCGAGAGCATCCTGGGCATCGAGAAGTATGAGGAGGAAATTGCCGAAAAGACGAGCCGCCCGGGCATCGTCACGGGGCTTGTCGCCTACAGCACCGGCGGCAACGGCAGCATCCTCTTCATTGAGGTGGCCGACATGCCCGGCAACGGACGCGTCCAGCTTACCGGCAAGCTGGGCGATGTTCTCAAGGAGAGTGTGGAGGTTGCTCTCACATGGGTCAAAGCGCATGCGTATGAGCTCGGCCTCACTTCCGACCCGCACGTCGACATCATGAAGGATCGCAGCATTCACGTCCACTGTCCTTCCGGAGCAATTCCCAAGGACGGACCCAGCAGTGGCATCGGTCAAGCCATTGCCCTGATTTCGCTCTTCTCTGGCAAGCCGGTGCCACCTACAATGGCCATGACGGTACGTCTTCACTGCCGACCTTTTTGCTTCCCCGTGTCATACCATGCAATTTATCTCTCTAATCTTCCTTACTCTCATCCGATATGTGTCCCAGCACAATAAAATCTTTGACCGGCGTAACTAACGTGACATGTAACACAGGGCGAGATATCCCTCCGCGGCCGGGTCACCGCTGTCGGAGGTATCAAGGAAAAACTCATCGGTGCCCTCCGAGCGGGGGTTAAGACGGTGTTACTGCCAGCGCAGAACCGCAAGGACGTCAAGGACCTGCCTCAGGAGGTCAAGGACGGGTTGGAGATTTTGTATGTTAGGTGAGTACTAACCATTCTCTTCCCTTCTCATTCTAAACTATCTTGCCCCCTTTCTATGTTTGTTTGGTCTTCTGTCTCCTCACCCCGCCCCTCTTCTTTCCTCGCCTCCAATCTTCATCTTCATCTCTATCTCGATCCCCCGCCGGCAAGATGCAGTAACGCCCTTGCGGCTACGCACCTTGCCTAGCTCATCCAAACCGCAGAGCAAGAGAAGACAGTGGAATGGAAAGAGAGAACAACGAGAAATGCAGTGTTACTGACTTTGGTGGTCAAACAGCCATATTTGGGATGCGATCCGACTGGTCTGGCCCGATTCCCACTGGGCCGAGGACCACCAATTTGCCGGCGTCGAAAGCCGTCTGTAAGGGATGAGTGTTTTCACCACCACTGTTCACTACCGTATCATCACCATGATCTATCACACATCTCCCGTTGGCGTCCCGGGATGTTCCGCCCCAATCTGTACTGTGTCTTGCATATCACATCAGATTCCGCTTTGTAATCAGATAAATCATCTAGCAAAACCGGCAACCATCATGCACGGGGTCATGTACATACGTATGCAAGGGAGAGAGCTGGCTTGAAGCCTCAGTCTTGGCATATACTACCACTACAACTACTACTTTGTGTGGCTTGGAAATGGAGCGGATCTAAGACAATATGCCATCAGATCCCTTGAAGGGGCCATTTTGCACGCGGAAATCTAGCCGAGCTGAGCTGCGCTCACGTTTTCCTTTTTGGATTCACGCCCCCCTCCTTTAGAGGCAATAGAACAACATGTCATGTCGTATGTTGCTTCTTTGCATATCATGGGATATCCCTGAGTTCATGTCTGCACCATGATTGTTATGTTGTCACGGAGTAGTAGTCATCAGTGTTGCAGTATCAGTCAGTGTCAACGGGGCGAGTCGTCGTCCGAACTCTCATCGTCAAAGGGCCGTGCATGTGTTCCTTTAACTCACCGTACTCTCCGAAGCGGTCTCTCTGTTTTCGTGTGATCATGTCACTGCATCACCGGCGCCACAGGAAGCGAGTTGCATCCTACTAGTACTCGCATTTTTTGTGTTCAATGGCTTGGATATCCTATATCCCCCATAACACCGCCGGGGCGATTGGGTGATGCTCCAGGAAGAGATGCACTTCTCCTTTGCGTGTGAGATATCCTCATGTCCATAGGCTGCGATACCTGCTTCTGTGCTCTGATATACACGCTTACATGGTCTCCAGGGGGACCATGTGCTGCGGCGTTGAAGACACATGGACGAAATGGCGTGAGAGTAAGACAGCAGCACAAAGATTAGGCACCATCTAGTGATTCATAGTGAGACACTAAGGGATCTAGGGAGAAAGGGGGAAGAGGAAAGAGAGATGAGGATGATGATGATGATGATGATGATGAAAGGAAGAGGGATCGGTGCCGTTTCAATACAGGCAAGAATAAGAGCTGAGAGTCAGGAAGGCGTAAAACCCAGTCCTTCACCGCGATATCATCTTCGGAAGTGTACGCCGTTAGTTCGTTGGGCGACACGATCTAGGCGGATCCATCAGCTGCCTATAGCGAGTCAAGTGATCACACGCATGTCCATCTGTGTCTGTGGTCGACTTGCATCATCTCAGCTCTCAAATGAGACACAGATGCGAGACTAGCAAGCCTGTGTTGTCAAAACTTCCCTCGGTGTCATAATGTGCGTACTTTGTACGCAGGGGGGTTTGTGTGAGCAGTTGCGCTGTGTATCTTCCTTCAGCTGGACATGGATGGACAACGGAGAGAAAGGAAAGAAACGAGGACTGAACAAGACATTACCAGGTGGACGCAAGGTCAGATACCTGCTCTCTCAGAAATGATGGACAGATTGTAAACGTCTGCAAATGTAATTGCATCCCTTGTAGTTGGTATTCGTCCTCTGTTTGAACTACTTGCTCATCTTGCGCTGACAGCTGAGCTATCTTCTTCTCCGCCTCAGAGCCGTAATCTTCAAAGGTCCATGTCGGGTTGTCGAAGCATGCCTCGTCACGCCCACCCAGAGTTACCAGCTGGAACGGCAAGGGCCGTATGTGTAGCTCGAGTGGCTTGCCGCTGCGGCGTATCCCATACACCCGCACACTGGTTTCGATGCCCTTACATGCTCTTTGCTCTGATAGCTGGATAAACAATCCAATGCAAGCGAGGCCGGGCAGCACCAGCGAAGTGCCCCGTGGTTGTTTGCATGTAGGGTGCAAGACCAGGGAGCCAAGGCCTCAAGAATGCGTCCGGAATTCATACTGATCTTTGCCTTGGCTGACGCCACAACGCAACTCATAGATGCTCAAGCTGCTGCCATGAATCTTCCATGTTAGGGGCCGGTGAAGGGCCGACAAAAAAGCTCCCCAAGGGCCCGGCATCAGAGCACCGCGCACAAGCCGGTGATGATAAACATGAGCCTCGTTTCGGCCCTTTCGGGCAGGAAGTTTCGGGCTGCAACTTCAGATTTGAGAAGTATGTTATTCTTCACCAATGTAACGAGCCTAAAACAGCGCAATTCCGTATGATCAAGTATGTGCTGCTCATCCTTGGGGTCGCAGTGAGTATCTCTAAGTGCCGCAGGGGATGCCTGTTCACAAAACAGAACGAAGCAATGATACCTGCCACAATAATACCTGCCAGAAGCAATTTGAAAAAGCTCCGACGGCCTCTTACGAGATAGCTTCTGTCAACCAGGGGCTGCATCAACCCAGCACGTGGTGGCCTTGGCGTTAAGGGCTTCACTCTGAGCCAGGTAGAGCAGAAAGCAACCATGATGAGGATGATAGCGTTCTTGTCAAGTTTACAGCTCCAACCAGGTAGCCAGATGTAACACGACGACTGCGTATTATCTCGCTGGCTGTAAGTGAGTCGTCGGCATGAACGTAGTCGGCATTTTGTTGTAGCAATATAAAAAAGCTGGAATCACGCAGAATGAGTTTGCGGTTCATCTGCCTATCATCTTCGCGAAAGAGTGCGTACCGCAGCTGAAAAGATGCGATTATTCCCGTCACTCCTGAGCTGAACAAGAGCTACACTTTCAATCAAACTTTGTATTCGTGCTCCGTGTGCAGTCGGATACTGGGTGTTTGGTGCTTGCCCAATCCTTGTGTTGGCAACCGTCACACCCCTCAAAAGGCTAACACTCAGTCGAGACCATTCCAATGTGGAATGTCCGTCAGTTCCTCTACCCCAGTCACTTCGATGTGGCACTTGTACTGGTACAAGTCCTTCGTAGTATTCGTAGAAAAGCGGGTGTGGACGCCAAGAGAAGTAAGGGAGGACCTTAATGCTTCGATCCGATTGAGCAGCTAAGCTCCGAGTGTGATGCACGCGCGGCGGATTTCTCGTATGAACGTGAGAGTCTGGGCACGCAGTTCGAAATGCCGGAAATTGATAACAAGACCGCCAGCGTTGACCACATCGACGACTGACACGACAGCTGAGGACACAGCTGTACACGGATCGAAAGGGTCCAGGCAGAAAGTGCCGCCGAATAGATACCTAGTTTCACCACACCATGTCTGTGCATGTATGTCCTTGGCACGGGTTCGTCTATCGCATGTATGTAAGATTGAACGATGTAGGAGTATGTCACGGTGGACTCGACAGAAGGGGGCCACACAGCCCCTTCTATAAACCCCCACCCATATCGACGAGATGTGATGACATGCCAATAGACGCTTGTCAGAAAATTTCCGTCTGGATTCCTTGCCGCTAGGGGCAATTGCGCTTCAGATTCCCGTTCCGGCTGCTGCTTATCTTGGTGATTCTCTCTTGGAGTGGTGAAGCCAGTGGGAAACTTTCCCAGGTATTGCGTCGTTAGATGCCAAGCCTCCCCGGACTGATACTCGGAACAAGTGAAGATCGTATTGCTAGCTCCCCAAACATCCACCGGATGCTACGAGGCGGCATGGCTGTTGGTGAGATGTATTCCCCCATGGCCATGCCGCCGCGTGGCTCGATGGATCCCTAGATATGTCGCAAGACATCGTGCAGGTCAAGGCCGGTTCTTTTTTTTTTTGTTCCGTAGGAAAGCCGTGCGCCTTGGGCCGAACGGCAGCTCTGCACAGGGTGTACTTTGCACCTAATACCTTGGTTGAATATGGACCCTAATCTGGAGCCAGGGAGCCCAAACCCTTCGTCAAGCACGGAGCAAATAAGATTGTACGGAGAACGTTGGTGCCATATCGTTGTACTTCGTAATTCAAACTCCCGACGCCGTACTCCGTAGTCGCAACCTAATAAGGCTTGCTAGCCGAGATATGCACCTTCCTACCGGAACCAGACTAGATGCCTGAGACCCCTTGTTGAAAGGCCGAGGTCTAAGCACGCAACATGAGGCCTGGAGTCGCCGCTTTCGTGTCTGTGCCGGCACTCGACCCTCTTGCCAACTGCCTGACAGCAATGGTTAACGATGATGGCAGTAGCAATATGAGGGCTTTTCCCTCATTCAAGTATAGAAAATCGGGGCGAGCCACCGGACTGCAAAAGCTGTGTCTTTTACATATTTCTGATTTGTTCCCCCAGATTCGTTCGAAGACCTATCCCTGTCCCCCCGGGAAATTTAGCTCTTCAATAGTCCCGCGACCACCAGGAAGAAATGGGGTTCCGGCGGGGTGTTGTAGAGGCCGTGGGAAGAAAGGGCCTGGGCCTTCCGAAGCACAGGTGCCCAGCCGGCCCCAGTAGTCTCGTCACTTTGAACGATGTGCTCGTCCACCATGCAGCGTGCAATGGAAAACGTTGGTCTGACTCTGACCCGAGGCCGAGTGCAGGTGTGGGTGCGGGATATCACCTGCTGGATACGGGAGACAATATTTGCAGTCGATGTGCTCGTTGGTCTGTTGTAGAGGAAATCAGGAAGTATACTCTTTGTTTGAGCTTGGGTGTGAGATTTCGTATTACTACCTACTCGTACGAAGTACTAGTAATCCAGCCGGCACATACTAAGCACTGCGCAGACGAGTTCTTAAGTTGTTAGCCTGCCATGGTTGTTCCGCCGGTTACAACGAGTCTCCTGCTGCTTCGCCGGCGTCTTCGCGGAGCAGCTGCCGAGCGTACGAGATCCATTTCTCTCCTGAGTAGCGCTTCTTGTCACGAGCGACCTGTCGATTTCGGCCTGCCGTTCGTTGAGCTCGTGCAGCGGGAGAGATGGGGCTTTACTCCGTATGAACGAAGTACCACGGGAGCAGATGAGGAGATAATGCTCGTACGGAGAATTTCGATTGGAGACGAGAGGGGAGTAGACAAAGCCAAGGCCAGCAGGTGGCGGCAAATTAAGTGCAGCAGGTGTGGGAGGTTCTGGCCTGGCAGGTACCGACTGCTACTAAGGCAAACGGAAGGTAAAGGGTACCTCGTACCTGGCAAATTGGGCGTCGGGACGCCCAACGGCAAGAGTGAAAGCCGCGATTGCCATTCACTCCCTACCTATGCATCACCAGGCTTGGGGCTTCGGTTAAAACAAAATCCCGTACCTGCTGGACTTCAGCCAATGCTGGCCTGGGAGCGACATTCGACGTGCGTTGCCGACATCAACACAGCTTGGGCTTGGGCTTGGGCTTGGGCTATCAGCTCGAGTCTCCGCCCACACGACTGACCTGAACTTTGCTCTGCGCCTAAAGCAAATATTGCTGCAGTCCGTCTGGTGCCTGACCTTGTCTACACAGGGCCGGTGATGGGTAAGTTGCCAAGGCACTTCTGCTAAAGAGGCAATAACGTGCTGACGACATGCAGCTAAGGTGGACAGAGGGCCACCAACGGCGCCGCTCATCAACGCCGGAATAAAGTCCCAAGTGCAGTGCTTTCTGCAGCTACTCGACCCAAGTGCCAAGTAGTGGCAGTTCGTTGCTTTTGTGAATGGACGAGGGGCGAGCCGCGGGATAGGGAGGATCGGTATTCCGTGGCTCTTCCTACTAGCCACCAAGCAATCTCTGGTCTCTGCGTGATTATGGCCAAGGATCGAGTGAATAAGGGGTGTTCCTTGTCGGCAACTTCTCGACCTAACGCATCCAGCATTCCAGGGATTTCACAGGCCGTCTATCATCGCCGACCTTGCATCTCGATGATCACTCCTTACACGGAGCGTACCTGGAAGCTTTCCTTTTCCGCCATGGAGTGCCCACCCAAGTACGAGTACTTTTGACTTTCGACACCCAATCACGCCAAGGATCTCAAATGTTCCCTCCACTATCGCGGTGGCAGGCTTACTTCGTATCTGCTTCGTACACGTACGGAGTACTAGTATGTATGAGCGGCTATCTCTTGCTTCGGCACGCAAAGCACGAGTACTGAGCACAGATTGTGGGGCATACAAGCCAGTTGCTGGTACTACCGAGTACTCGCAAGGATACACGCTCTTCTTTCTCTTGCTTCTTGGACACTCGAAGCAAGACATCGACAGTAGATGCGTTCACATATAGTACCCGCTGGGATGTACCCACGCTATCTGCCAGTTGGTGAGCTTCATCTGCTCTTCGACCCGTAGCGCGGAGCTAGCGAGCTTTGGTTTTGCTAGAGAGCCCCAGCCGGCGACGGCGCCATACTATCCGCTGGTGTCTTTGGGATCCCGGTAACCGGACATGCCTTGATTCCCCGAAGCCAACGGCTGGTTGGTCAAGAAAAGTCTCCTGGGTAATACCTTGTGTCTCGCAGGGTATACTATACCTCAAATACACAGCTGCTGTTCTCGAATCACTGAAGAAAATACGAGAGTTAGAGGCCAAGCAGAAGTGATGAGAGTTAGGAAGCCCTCAGTCTCGATATCTGTTGCTTGCGCTGCCTCGGATCAAGTGAGACTGTCATCGCCACATCAACATTGTCATCCCGCGTCTTTCTACCATCGAGCCGATCTAGTGTTGTTGAGACTATTGGTGTTAGCACAATACTGCGCAAAAGGCCTCATCAACGAGCACAATTCTCCCCCATCAGCTGAGGTGGGATATGCGCATTCCGTCAGTCGCTGGCCCTGAGGTTGAAAGAGCCGCTTTGCTCCAATCGGAAGTCCATCACCATTGGTTTTCACGGAAAAGAGGCCCGAATTTGTGCCTTCGACTAACAAACAAGGGATCAAGGGGGGGCGAGAGCCATGAATGGGCGCCAACTCCTACTAGTAACCAACGAGTTGTCGGGCTCGGGGGATTTAGCCATGCATAGATCATCGCTCCTCTGATTTGACCTTTCTTATTTCTTCCACGGATGACGCATTCGGAAAGGAAACCGAACAAGGAAACGGGGAACGAGCAAACAACACTCTATTCTCGACTATTCTAAAAAAAGGAAAGGGAAGAAAGGATTGTTGATGAGCGAGACAGAGGAATCGGAATGATAACGACGACGAAGACGACGTACAATGCTGTTTTGTACAGCGAGGGAAGACAGAGGCGTCGTTGCCGGAGGGCGAAAACCTGACACTACTACTTGCGTGTCTCTTGACGCTCAATTTGTTTGTGTCCTGCCAGGTGTCGCTTTCGACAACGGCGAGGTTGGCAAGAAGTGAGGTCACGCCTTGTGTGGCAACCTCCGAGTCACGTTGTGACTGGTCCAGAGCCCGAGCCATCGGGTCAGTGACAGCGGTACCGCGGTACACGCAGCTTCCTGCAAGGGTTCATGCAGCTTTTCAGTGGCTTATCTGGGGAGGATTGGGCGCCTGACTGGCATTGGAGCATCGTCGACGGCATCGAAGCGGGTCTTCTCGCAGCCTGCAAGCTACAGCAGCGCTACCTGGCGCCTGGCGACCTCGGAGACTGTCGCCATATCACTCGGGCCCAGCCTTCAGACCATTTCCTGGCAAGCCTGGGTCATCTAGGCCCATCCGCGTTCAAGTCGCCAGTTATGGGGTCCAGAAGGTTTCCAATCTTCATCGCCTCTTATTCATACATACAAACACACCAAGCATCTCCTCACACAACTGCCAGGACGTGCTTGTAAGACGAATATGACATCTGACGAGTGACTTGTGGAATGAGAGGCCCTGGCATATACATACTCAAGCGAGTAAGAGTCTACTTCAGGTATGAGTACCGAACGTTGCCTTTTCCCGACTGAAATATCAACAAGGGCATCGATATTCACGTCGTCTTCGCTAATTGGAGGGGCGGGAGCCAGGGTGAGTCCGTCGGGTGAATTATCAACATCATGTGTCAATATCTGGTTTCGGGATGGCACGGTCGCACTGCTGCACGGGCACCATAGAAGTATGTACTACATACATGTACATGCTTCTCGTGCTGACAGTCATGTTCAAGTGCGCGCAAAGTTTGCACGATTTGCCAGGGCCTTCCCTTTCCTTCTTTTTCTATTCTTCCTCTTCTTCGACACTTGACAAGGCTCTCGCTCTCCTTTCACGCCAGGGGCTCCTCCAGCGGCAATGGGGACTCCTCGTCTGAGACTCTCCGGGCACCAAACTTATCCCATCAGAGGGGCAGCAGCTGGGTGACGGCAAAACTTTGTGTTGCTCAATGGGAGGGAGCTGGTATGTGACCAGTTGTCTAGCGTCTCCCGTCTTCAGCTGCCTTGGGAAACGGAAACGCTTCTTCTCACTGGAACTGGCTTCTTTACATTGAAAGGCCCTCTTCTCGTATGCGAAGCTGAAAAGCGCTGCTTCACATGCATACACTGCACATACTACTACGTACTCCTGTACTATTCCACACGCCTGGCGCAATGGATGGACCAGGGGATCCTAGTTCTGTACTCGACAAAGTACAAGTACGAAGCACGAAGCAGCTGATGTCCTGTGGAGGTCCTGAAATCTAGCCGGGGCCATTCTGCTGCTGCTATCGTCTCCTCTTTCTCTCACCCGCTTAGGCTACCCAGGTGGTCCATGTTACTAGTGCTTTGTACAGAGTCTTACCTCCTCCGTACTCGCAAGTCTAGGCGAGATGTTGATTTGGGTAAGCGGACGGGTTTGGATGGTTCCGCGCTAGCCTCGGGCCTGCTCACGGATGATCCAGGCTTGCTTCTGGCATTGAGCAATGAGACGGGGGAATCATAGGGATGGCAATCTCCTTTTGCCCTTTAGGTGTGGCCGCTTCTTTGAGCGTCATCGTGGCCGACAGAGATGGCGAACAACTGCGTTGATGGGCAACGTTCCTTTACACGACGTACCTTATGCTCAACAAGCCAATGTTCTCCGTACGAAGTGCCTGTACTCGCATGTTGAAGGACCGCGGGCAGAACGGAGAACCGGCTTGGCCTAAATCGGCACCTACCTTATTCAAGTACCCGTTACATTGCCAGGAACGAGCTACTTTTTGACAAGATGGAGAAACTAATCTCGGAAATCTTGGGTCATACCAACCGGCAAGCTGCCACGCATTTGACAAGGGGAGGCGCCGTTCCCAACGCTAAGTGGCAGACCTCCCAAATTGTCCGCGGACCGCATGCTGGCCCGTTCTTTTCCCATCCGAATCTACAACTTGGGAGCACTCGGCCGGATCTTAAAACGACAGGCGATCTTTGAGAGACAGACCAAGGCGAGTCTTGGGGCGGCGCTGGCGAGACCTGGTTTCACCCCTGGGATTCGACGAGAACGAAGGAAGCCAGTCATTCTTCAAGCGCCATGCCCTGGCTTTGTATTGGCACTGTGCCCAACCACACTGTCGAGTCATCTTCGGACAGGGCACATTAAGCCTCGAGAAGCTTCGCACATGCCCCGATTTCATTGTGCGATGCAGACCGGGAGAGAGAAAACCGATTGAAGCGAGGGAACTGCAAGTTTATCAACTGATGGCAAACAGCCATCACATGTTATGGCGAAGAAGACATGATTCGATCTCACTGGGGCAAAGGGCACGGTCAATGCTTGTACTACCAATCTGGAATTGACCTGGGGCCAGCTTTTCCGTTGCCACAATACCAACGATGCCAGTACGTACAACAACGGAACGCACATGGA
The DNA here is from genome assembly GCF_003025115.1 of Trichoderma citrinoviride. NCBI lineage: Eukaryota > Fungi > Ascomycota > Sordariomycetes > Hypocreales > Hypocreaceae > Trichoderma > Trichoderma citrinoviride. The sequence goes on along the minus strand of NW_020194709.1, from coordinate 2,012,846 downwards.
TATCGGAACAGGCTCGGTATTCTTACTACCGGCGGAGTGCATAATCCTACGTCCGCACAGACGGACTCAGGGTGGGATCGGTGACGCCGGGCAGGCGTGGTCTCAGTGGCTGGCGCCTTGTGCTGCCTTGTAAACGCAACAGGCTCGCACTTTGATTCTGTGTCGTCGGACGAAGCCTGGCAATTCGTCGACCAGTGTCTGAGCAGGTCTAGGATCTGCTCTGCATGTTTGAGATCTCCAAATCCCACACATCGACAAAGCCTCAGCTGGCTACGCAATGCGAGGGAGTACGGAACACCAGCCCTTTCCCTCCTCCCCTTGCCTTATGGGGCAGTCTGCAATCGTCGATGCGACTTCAAGCCGATGCAGTTGCAGCACCCTTTATCCCGTGGTGGTATTACTACCTACACATGTACCTGGTACTAGGTGGTGATGGACGTGTGGAAAGCTAATAAGGTAAGTAGCATTTCATTCCATATCCCATAGCCCTTTTATAACACAACTTCTCCGTACGGCTTCGCAGAGACACTGATTTCACTGACCATCTGAGCTTCGTCTTCCCTGCGAGAGGCCCAGTCGTCGCGTGCCCACACTGCCCATACGCAGAACAGCCGAATGATTGGACGGAGTCTTCTTCCGCTCATCCATGCGATAGGCAGGTATGTATGATATCCCAAGAATTCAACGCAGCCTTGCCGCCCAGCCCGCAGCTCTGGGCGCCGGCCAACAGGAAGATAAAGAGGGCGCTGGTAGACGCATGTAGCCATGTTTGGCAAGCAGGACCTGGGCGCAGGGTCCGGCACGGTCCCTAAATAAGCGTCCAGCTCGTGTCATCTCCACCATGGCCTCCGCCATGATGCCACTTCGATTGTTTAGCCTGATGATGGTGCGTCGTAGAAATCTGGCACTCAGCCGGCCCGCTTAAGCAAAGGCGCCCCGTGGACACCCTCCTCTGGTATCTAGGCCCGCTCGGTGGTGGCCCATCCATGATCCACGAGGCCATCCCTCCAATCCCTCATCGCGGCCGTGTCATTTAGCCAGGCCACTACTAATCCCAGCTTTGTTAGCTTCCCCGACTCCCATGCAGGCTCCCTGTCTTTCAAGTGGTTTGGGGCAACGCGAGCTTCTCCAACTCGGAGAGCTCCTTGAAGGTACCACCGCTGCAAGCCTTGTCTCTTGCGTCTGGTGCCCAGGTTGGGGGAGTACGTACTTACGGACTCAAGCAAGTACAGGTACGAGTCCACAGGGTTGGCACCAGACATCGTTCGGGCCCTTCTAAATGTGCCGAGGACTCCAAAATCTTCCTGGCCCTGGCCACTTCCTCTACCTATTAACTGCTTTGACTGATTCGATCATCTCTCCTGGTAGCTCGTTGACTTACTCAAGGATGACAGAGCTCGCTCATCCCCGTACACCCCCTGAAGGCCGTAGATTGTCTTCCACGGTAAAAACGCAACTTGGGCGCTGCCAGCTTACATTTCTAGAACACCAGGACTATCCCGGCATCTGAGGAGGCTTGGATGAGGAGAAATAGTTGAATGACAGGCCTCACTATCGACATCGTCCCCTGTGCCGCCACCTCCCACCCCCCTTCTTGAACCAACGAGAAGGGGAGATATCACCCAGCCAACTACACTTGGCCGTCTCCCGGCTACGGCTCAGGGCTCCGGGACTGCGTCCTAGTCTCTTTCAGCTGGATCTTACCTCTTACTCGCATGTCGCTCTCCACCACCGTTGTTGAACGGCGCTGGTTATCTGGTGCCCCGTCCTGTTCATGGCTATGGCCACCGATCAAATCCTCGTCGCCGACCTTGACTACACCTTCTGCTTGATACCGAGCTCAACCCCAGCTAGCAGCAGCACGCCCTGGACAGCAAGATACACGCCCCTCTCCACCCAACCTCCACAGCTCTCTGCTTGTTTCCCGCCTTTCCCTTCCAAGTCGGCCCCAATCATAGCCGTCTCCAGTGTCTTATTACGCTTGTGAAATCTCACACGCAAGGTGGCCGTCCCTCCTCCCCCCTCGAGACAAGCCAGCGGAGAATTGTCAGATAGGATTGACCGGGCAGGGGATCGCCGTGGAAGAAGCCATGTCCTGTCGTCTCTGATTAACTCGCTGCAATAAGAACATCACTAGACCAGGAACTCGGTCCGTGGGCCCCGTCTTCATCTCAACGCTACCTACCACCACTTGGCCACCTACACTGCTACTGCTGCTACTTGGTAGCTCTTGCGCTTGTAGTCTCCTCGGCGGATAACCCTATTTTCTATGGTCCGACTATCTTGCATCTGGCGACTGGGTCCTATTGATTAGGCCTAAGAGTCGCACAAAAACCGACTGTAAGCCGCCAATCAGCCTCTCTTGGGGCTGATCCCCGTTGTGCCTTTTCCTCTGCCTCGGTCGTTTGAGCCCGCGACTTTGGTCGGGTTCAGCAACTTCAGACTCGCCAGAACCCGTCATTCAGGTCGTGGAACTCTGCGATTTGCTGCGGGTTGCCGTTCCATCTCGATAACCACCGACGACACAACCGCATGCTGTATCACGAAAGGTTCTAATATCTCTGGCTATCAGGTATCACACCGTTCCAGCGGCGTCTGTTTCACGTCGGTTCTCCTCCACCAGCCGGATCTTGGTTCCATTTTGTTTCGAAATCGCTGGCCTGGCATAGCCTCTCAGTGGCGTGGCCGTACCCTGAGCTCAACAAAACGACCTGTTCCTTTCCTTTCCCTTTCTGAGACCAGGCTGCCGAATTATCCACCCTTCTGTGTTCTCCGTGGGAAAACGCGAGTACGGAAAAGATACATATTGGCTCGCAGATGCTCGTCTAAACACCTCCGGACCTTTCCCTCCTCGAAGGAGAACCACGGCGACGCCCTGCTGCGACATTCAGGAGCTCACGCCGCGATATTGCGGCAAAGTTCTACCTGCCGACAACGGACTGCTCCTGGTCTTCAGGTTTCCTAATATTGTTCGACAGGAAGAGCACCTTTCCTTGAGAACTTCTTAGTTCTTCTCAGGGGCTGGTCCAGTACTGGCTTCTCTACATGCTCGGAATTTGAAGTGTGCTGTTGCTGGCAATTGAACCTGCGGCTCTGGATAGTGGCCAGCTTGAGTCCAGACGGAATAATTCTCCATGACATCAATAACACATTCCTCTAATCCGACGCCGCCCCTCCCGCCCGGGCATCATCAGTCTTATCTCAACCCGGCTCGCTGTGCCTTTGACCTCAGCTGGGGCCGTAAAGAGCCCAGCACAGAGGAGTCAGCTGGACGGAGTAGGGCATATCCGTCGCCTCCTATGTCCGGCTCTCCGCCCTTGCCTCTGAGATCGGCTCACGAGGCTGGTAGTAGAGGTGAAGCTCCGAGTTATTATGCTCCCAGACTGTTAGACGGCCTTCGGGGAGGTCCAGCCCAGCCGCTACCCACGAATCACAGAGATCAGCCTTCACCGATAACGAGATCATATCCGCCCGAGCCAACAACGAGGTCGCCGTATTCGTACCCCAGACCCGAAGATGCAGGAAGAATTGTCCCCTATCCTCCTCAGCACCACCATGGGATGCCCCAGGGGATGGCACCAGCACCCTATTTGAACTCAGCATCTTCGAATACGGAAGCGTATCCTGTGCCTGATCGAACACAGGCAGCCGAAACCCAGCCCTTTACATCACCGAAAACACAGAGGAAGACGAAAGGTCATGTTGCTTCGGCTTGCGTGCCCTGCAAGAAAGCTCATCTTAGGTGAGTTCCCAGCGATTGGTGGATGTGTGATTTGGATGCATATCAGGTTTGAATGGCTAACACTAATTCATCTAGATGCGACGGTACGTTGTAATAATCTTGACCTCTGACTTTCCAAGATATAGTTGGCGCTGTTGAGCTGCTGGCCTGATCTTTTGGACGGTGCACATTTTCCAGATTCTACAGTTCTCCAAAGTCCAGCAAGCAGAAATTCGTAGACACTTTGATGGAAGGCGGTCAAAGTGCAAGAATCAATGGAGCGAGTTGACCCAAGGGGTCACTGGGGATACGGAATGAGAAGCCGAACTTTGGAGCTAACAATCGATTTGCAGCACAACGACCCTGTTCTCGATGTCTCGGGAATGGGAAGGAGGATGCTTGTGTCGACGTTCAGCATAAGAAAAGGGGTCGACCACGATTACGAGACGAAAGAGACGCAAGATTCGATCCCACTAGGTACTCACACCCTCAGGATGTGCCTCTCAGGAGACCACTGAGTATATTTCCCTCCGGAGTTGGTGGACTATCGCCCTACGAAGATTCCCTCCGACGAAACTCGTCATTCCGGCCCCTTGACACCCCATCGACCGATGCTACCTCGCGCTCGTACCAGGAGAGGTCTATGGCGCCTGACGCAGCGCACTACAACTCTTCCTACCCGGGTAGTCCGCGTGCCATGGAACCCCTCGCATACTTGAGCATGGATTTTGATATCGTCAAAGCATCCCCCATGTTCATGGAAATCGTCCACGCGTCGAATCCGATAGCGAACAAATTGAGCGACATCGTCACCCCACATCAGGCGAGTTTCCTCAACAACCTCCAGAACCAGCTCTTTGAAGAGCAACGACTGCACGAGCCGAATTACCTACCTCCTATGCTGGGCCGACTGGATCATGCCATCAAAGAATTTGGGTTTACGAGTGAAGATGTTGCCAGATTTCGCCTCAACCACCTCGAATATTTTGGCTTTGTCGGATACGACGGTTACACGAGGACGTTCCCGCTCCGTTTTGGGCTTGCGAAGGAGGGCTCGTTCTATTTCGTTGTGTTCTTGCTGAATCTCCAGCACCATCACCCGCAGCTACCGCCGCCATTACCTTCACAGCAACATACGTCCCAGACACAGCAGTCACAGAATCAGCAGCCTCAATCGCATCCACAACACCAGCAGCATCAGCAGCACCCACAGCAACAGCAAGTGCAACAGCAGCCTCAACAGCACCAGCAGTATCCGCAGCATTCACATCAGAGACAGCATTCACAGCCTGCTCCATACACACAGCCGCCGCAGTCTTCACAACCTACACAGCACTCACGGGAACCTGCCGGCTATCATCAGCCGCCGCCCTCACATCAGCCGGCGTACGGAGATCAGTCGAGCACTTCCTCAGCGGATACCTATCGGCATCGCCTCAGCGAGGGCTCTCTCCGACTGCCACACAATACGGCTGTTTCGAATGCCGGCACAAGCCCAGGTGTTCAGTCTTACTCACAGCCACAATACTCCGGGCCAAGTTACCAGACGTCTCAGAGTGAACATGTCCCTGCCAGCCGGCCTGCAACTCAGCCCTCTTATCAGCTACCCCCTATCCGGGCACCACCTGATCACCGACCTGTGTCCCGAGACGTCGGCTGGCCCAATGGCGAACGATCAAGACGAGTCGATATCGGTGGCTTGCTAGAACAGCCTGGGGATGCTATCAGGCGATGAGGCAGCCTATCAGGTTTACCCGGGAACATTGTTTCCGAATTTGGCGGCTGTTCCAACTCGAAAATTGCCGCTGTACATTGTCATCCTTGTTGAGCGCTTAATCATTGGCGCAGGCGCTTGATTCTCTTCAGGATCTCGAGGTGAATCCACTTTACTATTCAGCATATGAGTGACGTTTGTTGGGTCTTTGTTGCGTCAACGCTTTGTCAATGGACCCAAACACTCAGTTTGATTATATATACTGTCGACAACGGCCGGATCTGGATTTCCAACAGTTTGGTGTCATTTGAATTCTTCTTGCCGTTGCTTGTGTCTCAAATCTGTACACCTTCGCTCCAAGATACTTATTCTTTTATTATTTGCCTATTTCCTTGGTATGGTCGATTATCCGACTTTCATTTCCTTTATTGGGCTATAAGGCAAGAAGGGGCGGGCAGCGAGCGGTATCCTGTTGCAAGGAGATGGGGGGAGGCCAATTGGATTGAATCGAGCGTTTCTGTCATTGATATTTGTTCAGGTTACAAGGAGTTTGCACGCACCAGAATATGTTTTGATGACCAATCCTGCGTCTATTTTATATCATTGATTTTCTTCTTTTGGGTCATCTATTCAACAGGGCCTTGCGAATCTTGAGCGGCAACGGCGGCAGCTTATGGTACAGGGTGTCGCAGTCTGGTTTTTCGAAAGCGTTGTTCTGTTTTCTTCTTTGGTCTATTGAAGATTTTCTGGAGTTGAAGTTTAAGAGGGATCGTGCTGGACAGTTATGGCTGAAAATGAGCGGCCAGTATAGCGGTTAGCAATTCGCTTCCATCTTTTCAATGTAACGAACCCGACGAGCTTTCCCCCCCTGAATTCGATGTCGTGACGCTTATTAACATTTGGCTGGCTAACCTATAAATTCAGGTCCTGAATATACAGGCATGCGGGATGTAGACGCTCCAAATCCTCGGCCTTGGCCGGCAATACCTATGCTTCAGTCTGATCATTGAACAGTTCTTGTATTAGCCTTGTAGTCTATTTTGTCACATCATCAAAAAGCATCTATCGAAGACCCCAAAAGTTCTCATGCTTGTGGCTGGTGCTGGTGAAGTATCGGGTGCCGTCCCAGCGCGTCACGTGCGGACGTGGGATGTTCGCGTAATCATGCAAGTCCTCAGCTCTTTCCTTCCACCGCCATCCACTTCTGTTCCTTGGACAAGTAATTCTAATGGGATGAAATCTCTTCATCCTCATCCATTTTATTCATCGTGCCTCTTTATTCTGTGCGGTTTACTTCCGGCAATTGTTGTGTGACGGGTTGTCCTTCTTCTGGCGTTGTCCAATGATGCTCGGGAGTTCGGGTGTGTACATGTTGCACTTGGTGTTCTGAGTGCCATTTGCTATTGCATTGATTGATCGGATAGGCTTGATTTTGCGCAGGAAATGGACGGGATGGACATTGACAGCGCCCCGAGTGGGACGAAGAGGAAGGCTGTGGACGAAATTGAGTCTCCGAAGCCGGCGCGAAGAATCAGGGTAAGGCATCTCTCTGCCAGCTTCTTTCTCCCTTATACAGACAGCCCTTGAGGACTGTGAAGTGGTATGGAGAGTCGATTCACTGACTCGATCTATGCAACTAGGCCCTTGATCCCGATGTTGTCAACAAGATCGCTGCTGGAGAAATTATTGTCGCGCCGGTCCATGCGCTCAAAGAACTGATTGAGAATGCCGTGGATGCAGGCTCGACGTCACTGGAGATTCTTGTCAAAGACGGAGGCCTGAAGATGCTTCAGATTACGGACAACGGCGGCGGCATCGAGGTACCTTGCCTTCGCCCACAATCTCACATCACCACATGGTAGCTAACACTCTGGGAAGAAAGAGGACCTCGAAATCTTATGCGTGCGGCATACGACGTCCAAAATCTCCACCTTTGAAGACTTATCGTCAATTGCCACATATGGATTCCGCGGCGAGGCTCTGGCCAGCATCAGCCACATTGCACATCTTACCGTCACGACCAAGACCAAGGAGTCATCTGTCGCCTGGCGTGCGCATTACCTGGACGGAAGATTGGCTCCTGCGAAACCAGGGCAGTCCGCGGAACCCAAGGCCGTTGCCGGCCGCCAGGGTACTCAGATCACAGTGGAGGACCTTTTCTTCAATGTGCCAACTCGTCGAAGAGCGTTTCGATCCTACGCTGATGAGTTCAACAAGATCATCGACATGGCGGGGCGTTATGCAATTCACTGCAGAGGGGTTGGCTTCACTTGCAAGAAGGCCGGTGAGGCCACCAATACGCTTTCCATACAAGCGCAAGCAAGCGTGATAGACCGCATTCGACAGATTCATGGTAGCAATGTTGCCAATGAGCTAATAGAGATCTCGGCCTCTGATGACCGATGGGGGTTTTCTGCTAATGGGTATGTCACGAATGCCAACTACCACATCAAGAAGACAACGCTGCTCTTATTCATCAACCACCGCTGTGTTGAGTCGACGTCCATGAAGAAGGCTCTTGAACAGACATACTCCAGCTTCTTGCCCAAGGGTGGCCACCCGTTCATATATCTCAGTCTCGAGATTGACCCAGCTCGAGTGGACGTCAATGTTCACCCTACCAAACGGGAAGTTCACTTCCTCAACGAGGAGGAGATCCTGCAAGCTATTTGCAAGAGCATCGAGGCAGAGCTTGCGAAAGTGGATGCGAGTCGAACATTCATGACGCAGACGCTATTGCCGGGAGCCAAGCCAGTCGAGCCTGATGAGGATGATAGCGACGCACCCTACAAATTCACCACGCCGGCTCTCAGAAAGGTGAGGCGGAATTCGAATGACCTCGTCCGGACCGACACGTCTCAGGGCAAAATCACTGCCATGTTCGCGCCGGCCGGATCCTCCAAACAAGTAGGCTCTCCTGCTCGGGCCGTGGAAGACGAAGCATGGGCTGTTCCAGAGCCGGTAGAATACACTACCGTGGACCGCGACCAGGTTCAATGCCGCCTCAGTAGCATCAAGCAGCTACGCCAGGAGGTGCGAGATGAGATACACCACGAGCTGACGGAAATCATCGCCTCGCATACCTTTGTAGGCGTCGTCGACGAGGAGCGGCGGCTTGCCGCCATTCAGGGGGGTGTGAAGCTGTATCTGATTGACTACGGACACACTTGCTTCGAGTACTTTTACCAGCTGGGGCTGACGGACTTTGGCAACTTTGGGACCATCAATTTTAACCCGCCACTGGATCTCAGGGAAGTGCTCCAGCTGGGTGCTGAAGGTGAAAAGGAGGCTATGGGCATTTCCGGCGAGGGATTTGATGTCGATGTTGTTGTCGAAAAGGTGGCGAATCAACTTATTGAACGGAGAGAGATGCTTCTCGAATACTTTTCGCTCGAGATCACTCCCACGGGGGAACTGATATCGATTCCGCTCCTCGTCAAAGGATATACGCCGTCTATCGGGAAGCTGCCCCGGTTTCTCATTCGTCTCGGGCCCCATGTCGACTGGACTGATGAGAAAGCGTGCTTTCAAACCTTCCTCACGGAATTAGCGACATTCTACGTCCCCGAGCCATTGCCAACGTCTCCTTCGGGCAAGTCGAAAGAGGAAGAAGGGGATTCGGAGGACGAGCAGAAAGAGGAGGAGGATGAGGCCCTTGAAGAGATAAGAACGAGAAGGCAGCATGTCAGATGGGCTGTTGAGCACATCTTCTTCCCCACGTTCAAGTCGCGGCTGGTTGCTACAAAGAAGCTCATGGATGGGGCTGTGTTGGAGGTTGCCAGTTTAAAGGGATTGTACAAAGTGTTTGAACGGTGTTAATCATGGGGCAAGGCGATGTATATGATGGGATATATCGGAGTATCAGTCCGTTCTATATTACGATGCAATGGCGTTTAATGTTTATGTAACTACCCAATCTGCATTATCATGTACCCAAATGCAAGCAAATTGCAGTTGTTGCTTTGCTATCCCCATCACGTGTCCCCTCTACCTCAACGTCACCTCCACCGGCTTATGCTTCTTCTTATACGCCAAGAATCTTGTCAAATTCATGACGACCTCGTCCGCCCTGTGCCTCAGCTCAGACTGGGCGCTCTTGTTGATGCTCTTGGCCATGGCCTTTGCCTTTGCCACCACGCCATCGAGATGCTTCAGGAAGCCGCCCTTCCAGAAAACTTCCGCATCATACGGATACTCTTCGTTGCCGTAAATGTCAAAGACCTGGTTGAACGCCTCCACTGCATCCGCAGCAGGTGTATCCGGAAGGCCCGCAATGACAGTAATGAGGAACGTGCCAATCTCGCGGTTGAGGTCCGTCGGGGAAGGATGCATGGCAAGCTGTCCGAGCACCCCGATGCACTTCACGCCGAGAGCCTGGAAGGGATCCTCCGGGTCGAGGCGGGCGGGCGCCCCCTTCGTCGCCTGGTAGAGTGAGATGAACTTGCGGTGCTCGTTGGGCTGGAGGGGCGTCTCGCCGTGCAGGACGCGGGCGACGGCCCACGCGAGGCTGGTAATTTGCGTGGCGAGGTCGACGTCGGCGGTGTCGGAGGCGAGGGTCGGTGAGATGATTTGCTGCCAGAGGGCGCGGCTGATGGGGGTCCAGGCGTTCTTGATGCCGGCGTTGGAGTCGTCGGCGAGGTCGAAGAGGGAGACGGACCAGGCGATGTTGTTGAGGGCGGAGAGGGCGTGGGCCTGCATCTTGAGCGCGAGATCGTCCGATGGTTGTAGCGTGGCGAGGCGGATGAGCTCGGGGAGGGCGACCTGGATGAGAGCCTTGAGGGTGGGGAGCTCATCGATGTTGTCGTCGCCGTGGTCGCCGCCGGTGACCATGTCCATATCGGCCTCTATTTCGGCCTCGTCCATGTCGTCGTCTTCGTCATCACCTTCGTCGTCTTCATCCTCCTTGTCAGAGAGCACTTCGTCCATGTTTTCGTCATCGTCGCCATCTTCGTCACCGTCCTCCTTTTCGGCTTCAGAAGCTCCCAGCTCCTTTCTGGAAGATGATTGGGGGCCGCTCATTGCAGAGACTAGACTTGTGCCGATGGACGCAAGCGTTTCCAGGGCCAGCTGTTGATATTCCGAAGGACTAGACCAGCTGCTGCCGTTGGCGACGTTCTGCCCGGGCACGTAGCCAGCGATGGCCTTTGTAAGGGTTGGTACAAGGTCTGAGTCGTCGGCAACGTCGGTCTTTGGCGAAACGTTCTTCAGTCCGAGAAGAGAGGCGTAGATGTTGTGAAGAATGGTACAAGCCAAGATGCCATCTCCGCTGACGTCGTTCCTCAGACCTACCAGCGCCTCATAGCAGGTAGTACTGCCACGGCAGGTGAGCTTCTGGGCTAGATCTGAGTTGTCTTCGGAGAGAATCATGAGACAAGCCATGGCGTCTCCGCGGATGTCTGCTATGGGATCTTGCTCATCTTGGGGCCTGTATGAGATGAGTGTGAACAGTAGATTGGTGATGGTCGAGTTGTTGCAGATAGCTTCCAATATCTCCTCGCTGGCCTCGGCCAGGGCTGTTAACAGTGAGACTAAAGATGCAGCAATACTTGAAACGAAGCCTTTTTCAGCTTTGGGCAGCTTCGCAAAGGGGGTTTCTGTTGAGGTAATCTTGTCTTGAATCTGTATTGAATGTCGCTGTTAGAGAGAATAGCTTGAATAATGAGCCAGGGGAAATTTCTTACCAGCTTTGAAGCAAACTCAATCGCCGTCAAAACATCTTGTCTGAACAGATGGACACAGAAGTCAGCCTCTTCCTCCTGGGCCAGGACCTGCAAGATCCCCCAGCCGGCAGCCCGACTCTCAAGAGCAGCGTCTGTCAGCGTTTGGGTAAGAACAGTGTAGACAATCTGTTCTCGCAGCAGCAGCTTGCGGCACTTGGTGTCCTGGATGATGCTGGAGATGAGCGAGGCAGCGGTTGAGCGAGATTTCGGATCGGCGCTTTTGAGGTCGTTGATGATGGGAAGGATCTTGCTTTCTCTCAGAGCGGCGAGTTCAGGGTCTGAGGGAGGCTTGACGGTTTTGGCGACGGGATCGCTGCGGTAGCCGCCCTTGGATTTCTTTGATTTGCCCATTTTCTAATGATTAATGGTGATGAAAAGAGTATAACTGGTATCAATAAAGAATCTGGATAAACCAGAGAGAAAGCGGTATAACGGTATGAGTGTTGTTTGTGTTGTTGAAGCTGCTGTTTACATGGATGAAATCTTTTTCTTCCTTCTAGCACTAAGATCGTTGCTCGTACCCCACCAGCAAAATGGCTGCCCCTCCACAATGATGGACTCGGAAGTGCCAGAGAGTGGGCGGGTATCAGCCACACTAGTCTTCAGTGAACCATCAGCGCTACAGGTCAGTTGCTTCAGGCGCTTTAGAGGGGCTCGATGACCTGTATTTCCAGCGCTCCTCCCGCGCTTCTGTCACCCAACCCGGACGCCAATCCATGTGCCAGCCACAAGCCACCAGCCACTGGACGAATTTCGGCGTGTACATACAGTAAGCTCTTCACAGACTGCGCCACAGTTGCTCTCTAAGCGCCTTCGTTCGTGTAAGGCAGGACCACACAGAGCGGGAACTGCCAGACTAGCAGTAGCTGCTATAAAGCTGCCACAACACCCAGTTCATCTCATTCAATATTACCACTCACCACCGCTCGGGTTTCCTCCAGCGCAGCTCTCGATCGAAGCAACAAGCGCAATTCGAGGCTGAGGCTGTGTCGCCATGTGACGAACTGGTCAGATTTACCTCCCCCTTGACCGGTAGCAATTCGCACACAAGTGGCAAAGCTGAAGCGCCTCACGAACAAACGACATGCCGCCCCCGGCAACCCGCGGCTGGTCTCTGTCGCAGCTCTGGCGCAGCGACGACGAGGAGATGGCCAACAAAAAGGACGATGACATTGGCCTGCCCCGGCACTCTAAGCAATCCGACCAGTGGCAAGCCGCGCCCAAATCGTCCTTACGCTTGTCCGCGGTGCTTCGGCTTATCGTGTATGCTGGTGCTCTCTTCTTGCTGGCATATGGGCTGTTCAGGATCATCGGGCCTGCTCCGGGAGCCTCTTCTCTTGATCCGGAAAATCTGATGCCCTTGTATGGCACTCAACGCCCTCCTCCCAGATATGATGCGCCTCGTATGGAAGAAGAGGGACCTTCGATCAACTCGGCCAAGGCATCAAAGCCACAAAAGCCCCAGGTTGAAACCAAAGGCGGCAGCGATAGCCACCGAGTTGAGAGCAAAGCTGCAGCGGAAACCTCCAAGACATACAATGGGCCGTTGAAGCTCCCGCATCTGGGCAAGTCGCTGCAAGCCATCATGTCAGAGACGTCCGGGAGGCTTGCGAAGAATCGCAATGTCTTATTCACGGCTGCGAGCCTCCAGAGTGCAGCACTTCTGCTCCCAATGGCGTGTGAGATGGCCATGGAGCGCCAGAACTATGTGCATTTTGCTCTGATGAGCAGGAGTGACATCCCGATGAAAGAACTGCTGGCTATCAATGGCCTCGACAAGGGATGCCCCTTGATTGTTCATGGTACGGCGTCTTAGAAGCGGCTCGTGCGCTGGCTATTGATGTTTGGCAATGCTGATGAAACTGACTATATAGATGCTCGTCCCGACCATTCGACGACAGCAACCGAGCCGCGGATGGCACTTTCTGTAGCCCGAGCTCTCTGTAAGTGAAATAGGAGACTAGCTCGTTTAGATGCAGTCACTGACCGGTAGCCCTCTCAAGACTATATGGGTGTTTACATGCACCCCCAAGCGATCATCATAGACTCCTCAAGTACCGAGGAGAAATATTTCCTCTCTGGCATCCATGATGAGATTCAATCCATGCAAGCTACCTTGATTGAGCTCCCAGAAAGGCCCGGGAAGCGATTTGCCTGGCTGTCAAAGCTCGATGCTTCTGCCCTGGCAGGTAAGACAGCGACTTTCCCTCGAACCGGTGTTCGGCTTTTGGCAACGTTCGTGCTAACGATGATTTTCCGAAGCGTGGAACGATGTCAGCTTTGACATTCTGATTCATGCCCCTCATCACGGCACAGGCAACCTCAAGCGGCTACTGAGGTCCCTGGCTCGGGCTGATCTGGCTGGGGTGTCTCCGCCTCACTTGACCATTGAACTTCCATCGAGAATAGATGGAGACCTGAGCAACTTCTTGAGCGGGTATCAATGGCCCCCAAAGGTTCCCGCTGGAGCCCAAAAGCCACGGCTGCTCTCGCTGCGTCACCGTATCCCTCGGCAGAAATTGAGTGAAGAGGAGAGCTCTGTCCGGTTCCTGGAGTCCTTCTGGCCGACGAAACCATCTCACTCTCATGTCTTGGTTCTTTCGCCTCACACTGAGGTCACCCCTCAGTTCTTTCACTGTAAGCTCCATCTTTCCCTCTTCGGTAACAAGGTCCGATTTTACTGACTCTGAAACAGATGTCAAGTATTCGCTGCTGCAGCGAAGATACTCGGATATTGCCACCCAGCAGGAGTGGCAGACCAAACTCTTTGGCATCAGCTTCTCGGCGCCAACAACATATCTTGATGGCAACAGCGAATTTATACCTCCCAAACCACTCGAAGGACATGAGTCAGGCGCAAAAGATACTCCCTTCCTTTGGCAAGCCCCCAGCAGTGATGCAATTCTCATCATGGGCGACAAGTGGGTGGAGCTTCACGGCTATGTGTCTCAGCTTCTGGACAAGCGGCATGCCTGGTCGACGACGCCGGATCTCCTCGCCAAGAAGGAGGTCAGTAAGAAATACCCTGCTTGGCTGGAATACACGCTCCAGCTGTCACGGCTCCGAGGCTACGTCACCCTTTACCCTACCCAGCAAACCGCCAACAGCGTTGTCGGCATTCACAACGATCTGCACGACGTGCCGGAGGAGTATGAAGATGAAGCAACTTCTGGACAAGACTCGATCAAGCTTTCCACGGACTTGTTCGACCCAGCATCTCAGCTGGATATGCTGGCAACGCTTCCGAATGGAGGCGACTTGCCGCTCCTCTACCACATCCCTTGGTTGACCTGGGATGGCCAGGTGGCACAGGATTTCAACATCCGGGAGGCTGCTGCCAAGTACAAGGAGGCGTTCCGCAGCCAGGTCGGACAGTGCAAGGATGAAGGGCCGGAGGCTTTTCACGCCGCTGATCCATTTGCCAGAGATTTGTTCTGCTTTGCTAAGGGTGGGTGATTTTGTAAGGGAGCATGGCGCATGACGGAGTTATGGCGAAATCTGTGACATCTTGTTGCCCTCTTTTGTATCAATGAGCCATGTACAAACACTTCTTGTAGGAAACAGGGGATTCCCATGAGAACATTCTTAAACCGAGGAGGCAAGAGAAACAGTCGTACATCATGTCGCAACATATGGTATTGCTATATCAACTCATCTTTGGCGTACTTTGTCTATCACTAGGAGTATGATGCACGTTCCAATGATTGAAGTGGCTATTATGCCCAACACCTGTGAAGAGCGTAGTCAGCGCACTGCAAGCTTTTGCTTCTGGTCACAGAAAGACTTACGATTTGTGTCTTCCAGCCGGACTGCACAATGGCCGCCCTACGACCATATAGATTGACAGTTCCTACAAATCAGGAGCATTTCAGTTAGCCTCACCAGTCGAACCATTCGTAGGAATGATGGCCAAAAACGAGGTGCAGATGGGGGAATAAAGATAAAACGACGAGGAAAGAAAAACTCACTTATATAGTTCCCCGCCCCCAAAGCCAACGTCACAACGGACAGGACCCAAAAGACGGCCCCCAGCGGCTTGGCCACCTGGCGCTCGAGCTCGCTGGGCGTGCGGTTGATGTGGAACGAGACGGTGATTGCGACGGAGACGATGGCCATGTATATGGATAGGCGGAGGTACGAGAGGAAGGCTGCCCATTACTTTCTGTTTAGCCACACAGTTCACTTGAAGGATTGGAGGGCAGGTTTTACTTCTTTCGTTGGCGCAGTGGTCTCGCGCATCGCTGCTTTCGTTGATGAATAGGAGGGGTCCTGGGAGCGGCCACTGGAAGAAAGCGTTTGATTCATTGGGCCTAGAGTGTTTGTCTGTTAGCCACAGCTTTTTAAAAGATGAAGGGGGGTTCAAAATCATCGCGGAGATATGCGACGAGATGGGAATGAGATAGCAGGAAATGAGAAAGTGTGTATGAATGTTTTGACGTGCCCTAGTTCGCTGACTTCGATGGGTTTATTGAGTGAAGTGAGCGGCGCGCAGCATGCCGTCGTGAGCGTCTCTTCGTCGGACATGGCGGCGGTAAATGCCTATAAATGCTCGCTCATATCATCGGCTTTCCTGTCTGTTGCATATTTGAGAACGTTGCTGTATCCCGTATGCGCTAACTGAGTGGTGATGCGGGATAGTTATGTCGTGGTTTTGAGAAGCGAAGTTGGAAAAGTTGAGATGACGTCGGGTAGAGGCGCGCAAAGGGGCCTCACGTGCGCTACCGGTGTGCGTGTTATGCAGCATCACGAGACGCTTTCATATGCCTCACCATTACTGATTGATTAGATAGACAGCTGTGGTACAAATCTTTTTCATCTTTTCATGCCGAGGAACATGCTTAATCTTATTTTGAAGGTGATAATATCCATGATGACTCCAACTCATAGGTAACGACTTCTCAGTCATTTCATGTATGCCTGCTTCAGACAAATGAGGCAACGCAGCCATCTATACAAAACCTCATCTACAACCCCTACAACAAACATCTAAAACCCCCAAATCTCGTTCCATCTCCCCTCGTCTTCTCTCAGCGCACCATCCAACCTCCCAAACCGCGCAGGCAGTCCCGTATTGGCCTCCGGCAAGCAAATCCATTCCCTAACGCAGTCAGGCACCTCTTCCTTGATGTGCGCAATGCAGATGAGCGCCTGCTGGTCAGACAGCCCCTTCACCTTGACAGTCCCATCCTTGGACTGCTGGCTCTCGACAATCTCCTCGCCCACATACGTCTTTGCTTCTCCCTCCGTAAGGAACAGCGTGCATTTATCGCGGACAGCATCGTCCATGCCGCTAAACGACTCATCCAAGACGACGATATCAGGGCTCTTGATCATGGATCGAATGAACAGCGCCACGCGCTGAGCACTAAATGAAATCTCGCCAAACATGTAGTCATCAGCCCATTTCAGGCCCTCGCTGCCAGCGGCGCTGTTGGGCTTCAGCTCAGGCTCAAACCACCTGAGCGCCGCCTCGACCTTCGCACTCGCTTCGGCATTCAGCTTTGGCTTCGCGCCAAACGTCTCTGCCCAGGCATTCTCAATCACCTGCCTGATGGTGTGGCTCCTCGGCATGTGCTGGTGGACTTCGGGGCTGGAGTGGCCGATGCGAGACTGGATGTCCCAGAACGTGAGCGGCAGCTGTCCCGAGCCTGGTTCGGGAAGACGGCTGCGTCCAAAGAGCTTGATGGGCAAGGAGTATGTCTGCGGGTGGTCTGAGCCAAGCAGAGAAACGATGGTCGTCTTGCCCGAGCCATTGGGGCCAAACACGCCCCAACGCTCACCCCGTCGGACGGTCCAGATCAGGCCAGCCTTGTCACCCTGAGATGTCTTCTGTGACCAGTTTCCTAGAGCAATCTTGTCACCGTATCGGACCTGGCATCCATCCATCTCAACCAGGGGCTCGGCATTGGGATTGATTGGCTTCTGTAGGTGAGATGATGACGATTGAGATGACGCCGAGTTGGCTGTCAAAGCGTTCTTGGACAGAACTCGGCCAATATCAGCCAAGGTGTGAACAGGTAGCTTGTCATCCTCTGTTAAGCCGCCCACTCTTACACCGTGGACATACTTTTTCAAGCCATCCAGCACCACCTCCTTGGGCCCCATTGACTCGATCTGGCAGTCCATCCTCAGGTACACCAAATGCGTAATCCATTCCGGCAGAGGGTCCTGAGGCCTCGCGCTCAGCACCAGCCGCGGGTTTGCCTTTTCGGCAAGAGATTCCAACAGGGGACTCAGTCCAGAAACCGTAGGAGGATCGAGGCCCATGAAAGGCTCATCCAGAAGCAGGACCTCGGGCCTGGTCAGTAGGGCACGGGCTATCCTTGCCCTCCTGCCTTGGCCGTTGCTGAGGAATGTCACGGGCAGATCAAGCAGATGCTCCAACCTGAGATCCTTGACAACGCGCTGCAAAAGCTCAGTAGATATCCCGCCTTCTTCTTCGCCCTCCTGACCTGGTGTCTTGGCAGGGTTCAGCTCCGTGTTACCCAACAAAAAGTCTCTCAGCGAGAAATCGGTAATCTCCCTGCGAGACTCGTACCGCGCAGACAGATACGCCGACGTCGTGACAGCGCCGCCCAATCCTCCCGCCCCCTGCTCAGCGTCAAATCCGACATACTGAATAGCTTTGCTGGGCGTCCTCAGCCTCGCCGGCACAGCATCCGACGACAGATACGGATACGATCTCGCCGTAGGAGGCTCACATATCAATCGTCCTCTTAGTACCTGTAAGAATGTCGTCTTTCCGGACAATGAAGGCCCCACGATGCACCAATTGTGCGGCTGGGGCGTTGACGAGGGCAGCTCAAACTGGAGGTTCTTGAACAGGGCCGGATTGGCATGTGCTGGGTGAGAGTTTGGGTGGTGCCGGTAGAATGTGCCGTTGGCGATGCGAATGATGGGCGCTCGCGCTGAGGCCGGAATCTTGCTGATCATGGCTGATGCTGTTGAGGAGGGACCTCTTCTATGCTTGATTCGTGTTATTGAGACCAAAGAGATGGAGAGATATTGAAAGTGCTATTATACTCCAACTGGAGTTCCATCAAACAGCAATTGGGAATTTGAAAGAACTGAGTAAGGAAAGAAATCCACGTCAAACAGATGACCAGCTTACTCAACCCGCACTTGTTAAAGCGTCACCACTCATCTGCACAGAGTGTACGGATATATGAACATCAACTTTCTCCGCGATCGGGCCCAATTCGATGATACAGCTCTGGGATACCCTTTCGGGTTAGTCGAGCGGATGATGACATAAAAAGATACGTACCCCTCCTTCGCAAAGGGCATGTGGGGACCTCGAAGCTGGGACGCGAGGCTGTTGGAGCCTGTCAAGACATTGAAGCAGCATCACCACCAACCTGCGAATCGCCAAACGACGAACATCTTCCAGTCTCTCTTCGTCCCTCATTGCCTCTTCTTCCAGCCGGCCGCATAAGAACCAGACGAACGAGCGCCTCTTCCCCAGCAACCGCACCTCTCCTCCTCTCATCCGCAAAACATCCTCACAGCCATCATGGTAAATCCATCCATCCATCCATCTCCATCTCTCCTCACTCTCCTCTTCCTCGCCAGCTAACTCGACATCCCCTCTCTTGCGCAGTCCCTCCGAATCGTCCCTGCGGCAAACGGCCCCTCAACCTTCTCCCACACAGACCACACCTCCTCCGCCCCCTCCGCCCCCGGCATCCACGACACCCTCCGCCACGGCGTCGGCCTCTCCCCCTTCGACGCCGCTGCCAACAAGCCCGTCTCGACGCACCCCCTCGAGGCCCGCCTCAAGTCCTGGGAGGCCACCCAGGAGGCCCTCCGCATGGAGTCCCTCCGCCGCACCTTTGGCATCGCCGAGCCCGTCCGCCGCGGCATGGAGCTCAAGATCGTCCGCGACGGCGAGTGGCGGCCCATGGCCCTCGGCGGCGGCCTGCCCAGCGTCCACGAGGACATCCTCAAGGGCCGCGAGGACACCATCACCTGGGACGATGTGTTCACCGGCAGCGAAACGAGGGCTGTGGCTGGCTTCCACGAGGAGATGGAGAAGAAGCTCAAGATTCACTAAGGGGAGCATTGGTCAGCACAGAAAGAAAGAAGAGCAGAGGAAGTCAACGAATCACCATGTACGATGGATAGACAGGCTCGGTTTGAAAGAAGATACCATGCCTTTACATCCCAATCACAGGACATAGACTTAACAAATCATAAAAAAAAAAAGGTTGAAAGCACAAGCAAGACGCAGTATACTTTGAAGGGAACATCACCGTGGTCGTCATATGCATAGTTACGGCATGACATGATACAATATGTTTTGCATTTCTATCCTGCAATAGCAACAGTCACCTCCCACGCTGGAGGCATAGTCCATCGACATTATGAAAGGAGTGTATGAAAGTCGAAGAAGAGGCTACAATTGTACATAGACAAATGATATGATGATGCGCCGGTAATGACTCCCTTATTTTCCCAATTCTTCCGCGTCCTATATTCCCATCGCGCTGCTTCCCTGCATGGCTAAACGTGAAGAGACGAATTCAAGCAGCGCAAATAAAACCACAAACAAAAGGGGCAAACACAGGAAAAGGGTGGGGGCAACACGAAGATGCTGCGAAGAAACAAATATGGATGAGAGACACTGGGCCCTCTTTCGCACGCAGGTAGATCTGAAACGTTGAGCGCTTTCACGCACGCGTCGGTTGATTTTCAGAAGCCCACTTGGGCACCAACCCAGATACCAGTCTCTGAGGACAAAGGTCTATGCAAACAAACACATCCTTATCGTGTCCTGCCATGTGTAATTGCCACCAGAGATTATGAACAAGAGAAGGCATGGGAGAGCGCGACCGCAAGCGCTGTCCATACCACACGCTAAGAACGCTTTATAAGATGACACAGCAGCGCCCCTCTCTCACGCGGTCTCCGTCTGCGGCGCCAGCAGGGAGGCTCTTGCTCCCAGTCTTGGGTTCCTCCTCATCAAGATCCTGGGGCCGGATGCTCATGTGGACCACGTTGGGGCTGTCGTGGCTAAACTGGTATTCTGCAGCCATGGTAAGTAGATGATTCAGATAGATCAAGAAATAGGGAGAAGACGGCTCAAAAAGGTGAGGCAATATAAATAGAGACAAATGAGACTGAAAGGAGGGAACCACACATACTCTTCAGCTGCTCCTTATCATCCAGCAATTTGCCAAAGTGAATGAGCCGTATGCTGGTCGGGCTGGCGGGTTTGGCCTCCCAGTCAGACCTCCACTCGCGCAGAATCAGTTCCTTCAATGTGTAGATGCTGATGCTGAAAGGATCGGGGTTGCCGTTATCGTCCTCGTCCGGCATGGCGACATGTCTTTTGCTCAGATATTTCGCGTCAATTTTGTACGGATGCCGGCTGCCAGAGGCTAGTAGCAGGGTAATGTTGCAGACTGGGCCGCTGTCGGTGCCAGATCCAGCAGGCTTGATCTCCTCGTCAGCTGGGCCGATGGCCATGACTGACTCCTCCTTCTTTTCCTCCTTGGACTTCTCTTCCTTGGACGACACGTCCTTGGGGGCGCGCTCTTGCTCCTTGGGGAGTTCCTGCTGGGCGACCACCTGCTGAGCGGTCTCGGGCTCGGTGATATCGTCTTTGCGGTCGTCCTTCTCCTTGGGAGCTTCTGCTTCGGCCACAGGCTCAGAGGAATTGTCTACCTGCTTGCCTTTTGATGAGGACGCAGCGGGTGCCTCGCTGTCGTCGGTGGATGCAGGGTCGGCCGACGCTGTCGCGTCGACGGGAGCATCCTTGGCCGCATCGGTTGTCGCCTCGTCGCTGGATTTCTCATCGACCTCGGACGTCTGAGGGATATTCTTCATCTGCACAGCACCGGTAGGTTGCTCGAGGCCCGAGTCGTTACCAGGAGCGGCGCTACCACCGATCGTGGTCGAATCCGCAGCAGCCGACATGTTTCAGTAGGGAGTCGGCACAGCGAAGCGTGAGGAATGCGGGATCGGTGCAGCACCACCAAAGGGGTTTGGCGACGTCGGCAAAAGAGCGTATCAAACGGCTCAATTCATCAACGGTGAAGAGGGCGCGTAGAAAAAATAAAAAATGTATGTCGCTGGAGTGGTAACGAGCGTTTCCAATGCAGTCGGGTGGGTTTGACCGTCTCGGCTGGAGACTGGCTGCGCAGGGAGTTTAAGGATAGATAGGATGTCAAAGGGAAAAAGGGAAGAAAGGCACTGCTGGGACAGAGCCAGTCAGTCGACGACTTGGCAGATCAAATCAACGAACCAGCGGCAGGCTCAGCGACCAGCCCAGATCAACTTCCGGGGACACGGGGTGTGGGGGGGAGGAAACGATGAGCGGGACTCCGGCTAGAATGCAAAGAACGAGCGACGAATGCGCTAGCGAGGCCAGGCGCTGGCGAGGTCAAGAATGCTGTTTCTGTCGACTTTGCCCGACGCAGACGGAAAAGTGCACGCCTCCGATCGTTATTCAACGGGCGGAGAGGCGTGGTGTGGGTTAAGTGAGCGCCCAGGTTCGGTGAGCGCCGCCCTTCGTTTTACCCTTTCCGTTTTCCTATTCTTTTGCAGACCTACAGACAGGGGCGGCGGTTAGGAAATAATGAACAATAATGAGCAGCCGCAGAACCAACGGAGCGAGAAGTACTTCGTGCTCGGTACGGTAGACCCGTTATCGCTCTCAGCACGAAGCGGACTCCGTATTCCCAGGTAATCAATCACGACGAGCGGCCGACCAGACCCCTGTCAGTGTAGCGCCGACCAGACAAGCAAATGGTCGCATAGGGACACAGATGAGTGCTATGGCGCGGGGAACAAAAGCTGATAGCCCGGGCCGCCGTGGTACTATGTAACAAATGAATGAAACGGTCGGTAGGTAGTTTATTTGGTGATCGAGACCGCTGGTACGTAGGTGGTGATGTTTAGAATTTGGACGACGGTCGCTGTGTTGCCTCGAGATGAAGAAGACTTTCTTTTTCTGCCGTCTATGGAGTACCAGTCGGTGAGATGATCTAGATGCCAAGTGCTCAGGAAGCACCTTCCTGCTTGATGCCACGAACGATGGTGAGTTGTAGATACTAAACGAAGGGAAGGCGCGCAGCATCACGAGGCACTCCATGTCCAAGGCCGTAATAAACTCAACTATTTCATCAGCCTACAACTCCAGATTCTGCTCTTGGGATTACCATCCTCAAAGCACAATCAGATAAACTTGACCAGCCATGGAATCAGATGCAGAGCTACCGCAAACAAGTGCCAGGCACCTCACGTCTTCCATTTGCCAGCCTCAAATGAGCCACAGCTGCCGCCCTGGCCTGGAGCCGAATCGAATCGAACTCTCAGATCGTAGCTAATCCAGCGCATCGTCGGGCCTTGGCTCTCGCTGCTCCAGCTCAGATGCGGGAGACCTCGTGCAGTTTCTGCCTCTGTGCCACCCAAAGTATGCAAACCCCTTTGCCGGTGGCGCACCAAAAGCACCAAGCTTGCATATCGGCTTCATGATGAGAACTAACATACCAACCCAGCCGCCATTCGGCGACTATCTTCCGCCGTTCATGATGGTTGGCCAGCGGCTAGTGATTCGCCCTGCAGTACAAGTAAACACTTCATCCTGACGCAGCACTTCTTTGTCAAGCCCTAATCTCAACTCACCTCGGCTTCTTCATGCATGATGAGCGAGGCCCCTGTCCCAGCCAACCATCTGCCGCCCTCAACCTTCCCACCCGGGAAGGCGTTGCCGGTTTGAAGCCATCCGTCAAACGCCAGAACCGGGGCAACGATGCACGATTCCATCTCAGCTCAGTCAAAACACTAATGAGCACCCTGTTCGAAATAAACGGAACCACTCGAAACGAGCTGAGCTCATGTCACTCAGGACCCCCCTTCTCAGGAAGTCGGGCGTTTGTCGGATTCGACTCCTTCGTAGCTGGCACTGCGCTCTCCGACTCTCCGACACGGCGTCGCCGTCCTTGACGACATCTCGTACGAAGTACTACTGGCCGTGCTATTTCTTAGAACCTTAGTGCGACTGCATCCTGAGTCTTGACGTCGATTACAAGTACCCTTGAGTAACGATGAAGTCAACCAGCGGCTGTCTGTTGGTGCTCTTCTCCACACCTATCGCCGACAAAAACCACAACGGCGAGCACCGGAAGATGCTTTATACTGTCGATCAACACATCGAACTGCTTAACACAGCACGGTATTCTACATGTACTCATGCGCTTTTACTATGCCCCGTTCACCTTTTCTACGGACCTTTTACTGTACCTCGGGTATGCAGCCTGAGGATGTATTAGCCCGCTGGCGCCATGGAATCTCCCTACACCATACCAGGAACATCACCAGTCTAATGACGCCTCTCTCATTTCAACCCTCCTCCCTCTCGTCTGACAGGCACACAAAACTCTAAACACATCACTGACCAGGGGGAAGATACAAGTACCACCATTCCACACTGCAGCGGAAAGTGAAAACAAACTTTACAGTACGGATTCCAGAAGACGGAGTACGCGATAGCACTCTGAAATCTCCGTTTCGGACGCCTTATAGGTTTTGTATGAGCTCCGCTTGCTGCCGCCGTTCCCGGCGACGATGACCCCACAAGGCTCACGCCTAACATGCGATCAATGGCACAAAGGAGTTGCGCTGGGAATGGCACAGGGATTGGCTGTACGAGCGAGACACGGGAACGAAAAGAGGCACCGTGCTGTGACACTTCCAGATGTCAAAAATGGTGACGAGAGTAAGCTCGCACAACGGCCGCCTATCCTCTTCTTGAGCTTGGGCTCAGGCATGAAGGAGATTACCGTCTTTGATTGTTGGTTCCAGCGGCGTGTGTTCCTTGTAAGCTGACACGGCACAATTCCCAGACCTTTGGCATATTCCCTGTTGGGGCGCAAAACGTTCTGCTACCGAGCTTGCACGAAGTCAAGCAGACATAGGATGAAGTTCGCCGAAAGACGGATCAAGATGGAGATACGAACTGCACGAATGGTAGAATCCAACTTCCAGCTACTCTCTGTATGAAGATGTCTACCGGTACAGGTACGGCCCACAGACATGGGCATTATGTACGTCGATATGAATTAATATCACGATGCCCGAGGATGCCTGCAAAATGCTCCGGCAAACCTCCACCGCGCAGCGCAACGTCCCGCAAATGAACCCATATCAAATCACGCCAATCTCCCAAAGACCCTCTCGCTTCTCCACAACATGCAGAATGCCGTGCTGCGAGTTCCCGAGCTCCACAAGGCGTTTGATGCCCGTGCTTTGAGAAGATGCAAGCAATGCGACGGAGCTTGGAAGGGGGCTCCTTTCTGATGAATCTGTGACTGGTCGTGTGACGAGACGTGGGTTGTTGAATTGCGAGTTGCGAAAACAGAAAGCCACAAGAACAGGTAGCCTATCACGACGAATCATGGTATTGGATCTTCGTCCTATCATAAGGTAGTAGAAATTATGTGAGGATATACATCAAATTATTGTCAGTTGATATAGCGACATTCTAACCAGATCGTACACGCTTGCTCCAGCAAGCCCAAAGTAGGTAAGTAAACTCGTTACAATAAATAACACATGTCAGTTTCATCCCATGATCCGACATCTCTTCGCCATCAGGGCATCACCAAATGCCCTTCCTTGCTGCCTTTGTCCTCGTTTACAAGACCAACAAATCACCGTTGCTTCCCTCGCCATGCGCCGGCTGCAACACAGCTTGTGGCGCCAGGGCATTCACTACATAGCCACTGACATTGCCCCCTCCTCCGCCGTATCCATCGTCTCCGCCGTCTATTCTCATGGCGGCCATCTGCTGCGTCCCAATGCTGGAGAAGTAGGCGTCTGCGTCGTTGACTGCCTGCGCCAGGTTCCCCCCATTGGGGGCAGCTGGCGGTGCGGCGGCGGCGGCAGCGTTGCGCGTCCTGAGATCGATGTTGGTGGGCTGGGTGCCATTGCCAAACATGCTCAGGCTCTTCTGGTTGTCGAGGTCGTTGATGGGCCTCTGCAGCGCCGGAGAAGGAATCAACTTGCGCGGCCTGGCAGAACGGAACACGGACTGCACGGGCTTGAGGTACACCGTCGCCAGGGTGCCGACGTTGAGGCACATTTCCTCCAGCGTCGACGATTCTAGGCGCTCCGACTCGGCTGTGATGGGAGGCTTCTCCCCCATGACGATGCTCTTTGCTGCGTTCATGTCGGTCGACAGCAGTCGCCAGTACATGTAGGCACGGTCACGCAGATCGGGGTTGTCTGTTTCCTCGGTGGCCCACTTGAGAACCTTTGGTACCAGCTCCTGGCCCTTGGTCGGCCTCTGGATGAAAAGCTTGACCGTTGCGGTGAGAAGCGCCAGCTGCACTTCGACGGGTTCCTCCTGGAACGAGTACAAAAAGTCCTCCAGCAGCGCGTCGCTGTTTTCTATGCGGTCTGCATATTGGCCAATGACCCAGACCATGGCAGCCTTGGCCTCTGGCTCATCAAGCGAGTCCAAATGCTCACACAAGGTGCCAATAATGGACTCGTACTGGTTTGGGTACTTGCGGAAGATGTTTCTGATCACCACGGTGGCTTCCTGCACAATGTACGTGACCTTGGTGGCAACCAGCTCCAGCAGCAGATCAATGCATCGTCGGGCCGCGGGTTCAATCTTGATGGCGAGCTTGCCGATGGCGCGGACAGCCTTTCGCACGAAGTGGACGTCGATTTCCGTGGCGTATTCTCTCAGCTCGGTGAGCACCTCATCAATGTTCTTCTCGTTGGCCAGCATAAAGATGAGCTCCAGCTTCGTAACCTTGACGTAGATAGGGTCGTTGTATTTGCAGAAAAAGACTCGGATATCGTTTCTCAGCACCTCGGGCCGTCGTTGCAGAATAAGGAGCGCGTTTCTGAGTGCGAGATACTGCACCTCGGGGCCTTTGGCCAATAGCGTCACCAGAGGAGGAGAAAGCTTCTTGCAGAGTGCCGAGATCTGCTTCTGGTCCGCAATGTAGTTCATCAAGTACAAAATCACTCGGATGCAGGTTAGTACAACTGATGAGTTGGAGTGAGAGAGCCGGGGGGCTATTCGCTCGGCTAACAGAGACGCCTCTCCTGATTCTTGGGGGACATATGACATGAGCGCCTCGAGGATATACGTCTGACCCCATCTTGACTGGTTGTTAGCAAAGCCCGTTGAGAGAAACATGTAGAGCGCCAACTTACTCGGAGCAGTCAGGCAGGATCGCCACCATCTTGGAGGCGTTGGTGTAGTCAATGGTCAGCTTGATGGCATCGCTCCTCTCCCAAATGTCCATCAGTCCAGCCAGGGCACTGGCAACGACGGTAGGGTTGTCATCCCTGAGCAGGGAGTTGAGTCGATCGATCAGATCCGACTGCTCAACCATGTGCCTGTCGTGGTCGTAGAGCTTCGCGACGCAGAAGGCGGCCGTCTTCCGAACGTAGGGGTCCGAGTCCCTCAGCATGTGCTTGACCAATGGAACCGTGGCCGCCACGAACTCGCGCACATGGATGTATGACATGGTCCGTAGAGCGAGCGCTCGCACGAGGGGGTTTGAGTCTTCCATGTCCTGGAATAATAGTTTAGCTTCGCTGGCTTGGGGCCTGTTGATTGTTGTAGTTCACTTACATGTTCCAGAATGGGAATCGCATTGACCGCAATCTCTGGTCGAACACGCGCATAGTTGACCAAGTAGAGAAAGCACCTGTCCACAGCGTCAATGATGAGACTGGCTCGTGTATAAGACATGTTATAACGTCGGATCGAGCATACATCTTCTTAATCTCCAAGCTCGAGATATGCATGCACTGAATGATGTCGGGAAACAGCGCGACCATGTCGTTGTTGCTCATGGTCATGTTGGCCACGATGCGCTTGAGCGCAATCTTCTTGGTCGCATAGTTCTTGTCCTTCTTGCCGCCGCTGTTGAGCTCGAGGCGCAGCTCCGCGACTTTGCCCTGGGTTGATCTTAGCTTATCGAGCGAAAGAGCTGGCATGTAGATGAAGCCGAGGGGGAGAGCCATCGTTGCATCGGTGTGCGCGATCGTGTTTAGTGAGGGAATGTCATTGTCGGAATGGGTAGATGTCGCGGGGTTTGGCGCAACGGCACGCGGCGCAGTTATCGCAGTCTTGTGAAGACCACGGTCAAAGCAGTGTCGTCGTCGTCGCCGCCGTAGAATGCGACTCTGACGACTCCTGATACAGGCGACGACACACCAATGATTCGCTCAACGTTGCGCGCAGGTAGTAAAACAGATAGGAAAGGGAAAGCCAAGGTGACAGAAGGAAAGCACCTGTGTATTTCGAATCGAACGGAGGAGAAGCAACAACAAAGGGGGGGGCAGGCAGAAGACAATAGGGAGAAAGATGGCTTACTCGAGCGAACAGCTTGAAGTCCCCTCCACCTCCGTTGTTAGACATGGTGACGGCAGGCTATTAATCGAAACGGCCTCCTCCCCCGCAGACACAATGCGCCGCCAAATCTGGGTGTGGTTCCGACCGGGTGTTGGCTTCTTGGCTGTGAGGTGGTGGTGTCGCCTGGTCTGGTCTGAATAGTAGTTGCTCCGTACCGAATTAGTCGCAACGTCGTCACGCGGCCGCTGTCACCCCTTGATAGCGAGACTCTGGCAGCTCCCAGTATGGCAACCAACCCAAACAAGCACTCCTAGCGTATAGATATCTTCCGGGATAGCAGAACAAGGCCTTATCGATGCTGCGCCTAAATTCGTGAAACCCGGTGGCGTGTGTGATGCTGCAGGCTTTCGCAACTTGACACACCCACCAACAAGTAGAGCTCACAAAGCTCCAACAACAGACGGCCGAAATGCCACAGTGTGTTTCTATCGCGCGGCCGGTTTCGTGATATCGGCGATTTCGAAGACAAATCTGTACTCCGTTCCGTTGACGAGGTTTGTGTTGTATCGAGGTGAGGGCTGACCAATCGCTGTCGACACGCGCGCCGTTTCGTTTCGCTGTCCGCTTCGGTTTTGCGGTGCTCAGGAAGCTCGTTCGTTCCTCGAAAGGCGTCGCGGTTTCGCAACCAAGAATTATGTAATTCGGGAAGTTTGAAAGGGTCCCTGAGAAGGAGAATTCGAGTTCGATCCGGTCGAGGGGAACAAACAGAATTCAAGAACAAGAAATTTAGCGAAAGGGAATCTCGGTCCCAAAGGTTCGCGCAGCAGCCCCGTCGGGAGGTAATAAGGGAAAAAGGAGGGAAACGCGCCGGCAGGGTCGGTATATGCAGGCCCAAAAGGACCGGTGCGAGGGACCCCCATTTGATTCGGCCGGGGCTATCGATAAGGCCGGGCTGGCTGCAAGCTGCTGCTGGAGGAGCAACCAGGTAATTGGCAACCCACTGCTGACTATCAATCGGGACACGGACAGCAGTGACAGAGACGGACAAGCTCTCGTCGAGCTAATCCCACCTTTTGCATCATCCATTGCTGCGAACGAACAAACGACGACAGGACCGCCAGCACCACTACAGAAGACCAACAGTCAATCCATCCTTGACCAGAACGATTGAAATCGAGTCCATCTTCCAGCACCATGGCTTCCACTCCGGTCGTCCCCGCGCCATACTGGGCCTCCCAGCTCGACTTCCCCCCCATCGCAAAGTCCAAAGTCAACGGCCTCGTCGATCCCCCAGGCTTCTCCGGCGCCCCCAGCGGCCCCAAGGTACGCTCTTCATCTCGTCCTCCTCTTCTTCCTCGTTCTTTTCCTTCAAGTACTGCAAAGACAAAGCTAAAACCACGCCCAGAAAGGCAAAGACGTCAAGACCCAACCCCGAAAACCCCCCTCCCCCGAAGAGCGCGACACCCTCAAGCTGAAAAAGGCCTGGGAGGTCGCCCTCGCCCCCGTAAAGGGCCTCCCCATGACCGCCATCATGATGTACATGTCCGGCAACTCCCTCCAGATCTTCAGCATCATGATGGTCTTCATGGCTTTCAAGAACCCCATCGTCGGCCTCATGGCCACCAACCAGGCCTTTGAGCGCTTCCAGACCGACAGCAACGCCGGGCAGATTCTGCAGACCAAGCTCGTCTACGTCGCGATGCAGTTCTTGGCGCTGGCGGTGGGCATCTGGAAGATTAACTCTATGGGCTTGTTGCCGTATGTTTTTACTCCTTTGAGCGATCATGGACTCAACTTCACTTTGCGTCTTCCATTTGCTAACATGATCTAGGACAACACGATCTGACTGGCTGATGTGGGAACCACTGAGAGAGCCTGTAGAACACGCAATCCTAGCTCTGTAAAACAGGAAAGGGAAGTCTTTGACATTAATAGTATAGTAATAACGACTTTTATGAGACACAACGAACGCTATCAACAGCTCGACTGTCTATTTACCAACGCCACCGCCTTGTGATTCTGGATGCAACCCATGCTTCCAGCAGGTGTATGTAGGATGAAATGGGGAACAAGCATGATAAAAGCAACCAAAGGGGGATATCTGAAAATCTAGCTTCATATCATCGTCAAGGTCATCGCTCATTCCGTTTCTGTCGTTCCAGGTTCTGTGTGCTCGCTGTCAGTGCTGTTTGCCCTCTTTAATTTCTCGGCCCTCCAACGAGGTCCTCGCCTTTCGATAAATCGTAGCCAAGGCAGGCATGCCACCATGAGCAGTGCCAGAAACGTAAAGCACCAGCCCCGACCCATGGCATCAATCATGTAATCCACAACGGCAGTGGCCGCAGCTCCAAACAAGCAACGGACCAGATTGTTGGCCGCCGCTGCCGTAGCCGGCGATCCGGGATACAGATCAACAATGAGTGTGTTGAGTATGCTAAAGGTGCTCGGGACGAGCATGCCGATGGCGAAGACAAGAACAAGCGGCACGGCCACGCTCGTCTCCGCCTGCAAAGCCCAGCCATAGCCGATGACAGCGGCAGCGCCTGCAAGCAAAGAAGGGTAGATGGGTTGGATCCGCGCCGACTCGATGGGGAAGTCTCCAATCTCGTTTCGTCGTCCATGGCTCGGATCGATGCCCAGCTTCTTTGCAATACGGCGGTAATTCCAGTCCACCACATATCCTTGCAGCACAACTGTCAAACAGCACCCAAGGCCGTATGGCAAGAAGCATAAGCCGACTTCCAGCTCATTGTAGTGGTATATCTCCGTGAAGAGCGGGGACAATGTGGCCGCCACCAGAATGAAGTTGCAGTAGATGATGGCCGCAATGAGCAGGATCTGGCTCATCTGCTTGTCAAAGGTAATGACGAGGGTGCCCAATGGATTTGGAAACCGCAATTTTCTCTTGGGTCCAGGTTCTGGTTTTTCGCCCCTTTTCCTCCTCTTCAAAAACTCAATCACGGTAATGTTCCAAGACTGAGGCGGTATTGACCCGTTTCCAACAACGTTTCGACACATTTCGGGAACGGCGATGATCCATGGAACCAGCCATACCGCGACAAAGATGACACAGAACCAGAAGATGGATGGCCAATCGAGGTATTGGGTCAACAGGCCCCCTATCACCGGACCAATGGTCGGCCCAAGGTTGATTCCAACACTGACAAAGCCCATGTACTTCCCCCTCTTAGCGGTCGGTGTGATGTCGGCAACGACAGCGTACGAAAGAGCGAGAGTGCCGCTGCTGCCCGCTGACTGGAGACAGCGCAACACCAGGAGCGCGGCGTAGTTTCGTTGCAAGGCGAGGCCAATGTTGGCACAGATGTAGATAACAAAGGCGACGATGAAAGCGGGTCGACGGCCGGCCATGTCGCCAAAATCTCCAAAGATGGTCGGTGATATCCCTTGGAAGATCATGTACGAGGTCAGGGTGAGGTTGATGAGCGAGATCGAGACGTTGAGCTCCTCGGCCAAGGCGTCCAATGCCGGGAAGTAGATGTGAGCAGTCATTGGGGAGACCACGCTCGCGATAGTCGCCATGATGGTGATCCATATCTTCATGCGCCGGGAAAAGATGCTGTAGGGCTCGTTGATGGCGTTTCTGTTGCCAAGCTCGACATTGTCGATGGTCGTCTCGCCCAGGTTTTGGCTCGCTGGCAGCTCTGCGGCATCCTGATCCGCGAGCTTGCCTCGCAATTGCCGATCAAGGTAGGGCTCCCCGGTTGCCTCGATGTCCGACTCGACCTCTACCGGCAGAGAGCTCTCGCATGTCTCTTTTTCAACCGGCCGTATCGCTTCATCTTGCTTCATGACGATGCATCGGGCAATGGCCGCGTCTTCAACGAGAGGGGGCGATGGACGCGGCGGCAGCACAAGAGGATGATGATTCAGAAAGCAAGAGAAGAGGAGGATAAAGGGATAAGATGCCGGCTTCAGATCGGATAACGTAGCAACGGAGACCAGCTGTGTGTGGACGATCAAAGTTCGGATCCCCACAGATTCGGTCGATGCCCGTTATCACCCCCCGAAAAGCCCGAAAAGCTGGTTTCCTCCTCCAAGGTTGTCTGGTCCAGGGTCACAGGGGTCAAGAGGCCTTGACTCGATTCGGGCCAAATTATCCGTTAGATGCCTTGCATTGCAGCTACGATGAATGCAAGCAGAATCTCAGTATTTCCGGGGAACCATGGCTCAGATGCCGAGAGACGAAGCCAGCGTCCAGGTTGCCGTCTGCTGACCCGAAGACAGTCCGTCTCTTAGAATGAGGATTAGTAGTAGTCGTTTACAGGCTGTCAGGCAGACCCGGGAATAATAGACCAGCCAGGGGAAGAAGGAGGATAAGGTCATAGGAAGCAAAAAGGAACAAAGACCCTGCCATAATTAGCATCACTCCAGCACGCGCCCTTCCTCCTCGGTCGACGTCCGAGCGTTCAAAGAAGGGGGAAAACACCATAAGATCTCTGTTTGCATCCACGAATCAGACCGGTCTGTAGCCGTTAGCTCCCGCCCACACGCAACTCAGTGTTGCTTTGGCATTAGCGTCGATATTCTCCGGTGGCGCATCGTGAATTGTCCCATCTATCCATCCAGCCATTGCCAACAGTAGGTACGCACGGGTGAAGCGTCGACTGGGGATCTGCCTCGGTCCATCAATGTTGGATACCTGCTCAATTGTTTCGTCTCCAGCGTACGAAGTGGTAGCAGTACTACCGTACTTTGTGGTAGTATCCATGAACATGTATGAAGTGAAGTAGGCTTTCTGCAGGCTCGGTGGCTGGACATGCTTATGCCGGCGCCATGCTTGCGACATCCGGACGGGAGGCGGTAACCGCGCCGGGCCGTTGAGGGAAGATTATGTAGCATCACCATGGTTAGGATCGGTATAACATCTGCAATCCACACGGGCAGTCTCGCAGAATTCTCCTGGAGTTCGTGATCGAGGACGCACTTCGTACACGAACTCAACCAACATCGTCGGTCTCTCAGCTGGTGGGCCATTCGCTCAGCACTTGCAGACAAGACAGTCCACTTCCTGAATCGTAGAGGCAAACTGACGTCGAGGA
This sequence comes from Trichoderma citrinoviride, assembly GCF_003025115.1. NCBI lineage: Eukaryota > Fungi > Ascomycota > Sordariomycetes > Hypocreales > Hypocreaceae > Trichoderma > Trichoderma citrinoviride. The sequence goes on along the minus strand of NW_020194709.1, from coordinate 1,980,304 downwards.
ACGGCGGGAATAGTCCGGGCCACAGCCGCTTGTGGACCGATTGTGTCTCACGGCATCCGTAACAGCAATCGATGGCCGGATGGATCAGAAAGTCGAGGTTGTGCGTTTGCGGGTGGATGCTCTGCTGACTAAGCACAATCGCAACTCTGCCAGCAATGAGCTTACACCATACGTAGCTCCATCAAGTTGGCGATGTCGATGACGTGCATGCAACAACTTTGGCGACAAGGTCTTTCTCGGGCGCGATTGACTGTCGCTGGATAACTCTTGGCGAGATGGACGGCTCAAGCTTTGCGATACCGGCGGATGTGAATATCACAGAGCAGTTCAACGAGCTGCTTCGGCAACATCGCGCGCCGCCGGTCGTCAAGAAGGTGTCTCTGGAGGACCTTGACAGCTTTCTACAGGAGGCATACCGAATTGTCAGTCATTCTTCACTGCAGATACAACCCGATCAAGTCTAGAAACTGACTACTTCCTTTAGAACTCACACATTACAAACCTACACCAGCAACTCAAGGATGTACGGCAAGCATATCTCTCGACGGCGCAACCCCGCCGCGCACAAGTCCGACTCGCCCAGAACCAGCCACGAGTCCTCTCCGACCGAGAACGAGAAGAAATCGACGCCAATGCGAAGCAGATGATTCGGGAGCTCAACGCGAGCATACGATCGCTGGACGAAGCCGAACAGCTCCGCCGAGAGACCGAGGCGGCCATCATCCGTAAAAAGTACACAAAGGGGCTGGGCGCCCTCGGCTCGTGGGCATCCGGTGGCCTCGCCAGCAGTAAATCCGCGGAGCATGCCGCAGCCAAGGCGCAAGCTCTGCAGTTGGGAGGCTATCGGGACGGCGTGCTGTGGTTTCTGCGGCAGCGGCTGGAGCTGTGTTGTCGCACGCAGCAAGACATGATGGAGACGAGACTGCGCAGAGAGCTGGAGAAGAGCCGAAGCATGCTGCCGATGGGGGATTTGGCAGAGTTTGCCCCGACGGCTTACAAACCGCAGCGGCAGGCGACGTCGGGACACACCATGGCCCCTGGCACCGAAGAATCATCTGCTCCGATTACAGAGGGTTTGACAGACGAACAGGTTCAGATGTTTGAGGAGGGCAACCAAAGCATGATGGAGCACTACGAGAGCACGTTGGACAAAGTGAGGTAGGTCAAGGCCGCTTAGACTCTGCTCAAACCCTCAGACGCCGTTGGAAATACTGATAGAAGCCGTTACAGAACCGCGGAAAAGTCTCTGCTAGAGATTTCGGAGCTCCAGACGCTGCTGGTAAACAACCTCACAGCGCAGTCCGAGAATATCGAATTGCTCGTGGCCGATTCGGCGTCGATGGCGGATAACGTTGGTGGAGGAAACAAGCAGCTCAAAAAGGCCACCCAGCGGCCGAGCACGGCACGATATACATTTTTTGCGGCCAGCGGGTTGTGTGCATTCCTGATACTGTGGGACCTGATTATATGAAGAAGAGTTGGAATGATTTGTCTACGGTAACATAGCATCGAAGAATCCAATGCCGGCATTAACAAACATGCTTTGGGGTCTTACATCTCGTAAAAGGGGAATTCGAGTCTGGAGCCGTTCAATGGCCCATGGGGTCAACTAGGGGAGAGACGGCGGCATGTGAAAACGAGACCGGGCCCCAACACGAGCCGCCATTATGCGGGGGTCCATTAAACTTTGCTGTCCACGAGGCTTGAGGGGGGCGTTTCCGAGCCTGGTACCTGACTCTACAGTCAACAGGGCCGGGAAGCTAATGTCAAAGAGGGTATTTGCGGACTGTGACGATGGGCAATTATGTGTCATTCGACGAAAAGGAGGAGCTCTATCTGGGGATCCGTGGCTTGCAGCGGGTGTGTTTGTGTCCAATCGGGTGGAGTTGAGTCGTCTTGAAATCCGGGGTTCGAAAAAGTATCGGCTGGCTTTATGCATTACCTTACTCAGGCCCTGCTTTGAAATTCGGCTGGTTCATTTCCAACTGTTTGAGCAGCTGTGATAACAATCGTCCCTCTCGTATGAGAAATGACAACAACTAGGTAAGCTATGGGGTTATGAGGAGTAACAGGAGGGAAATGGCGAGTGGTCTCATGATGCAGCCTTTTGATCATCAACTTGCCTCTAAGCGTACCCAGAAACAAGGGTTCTATAAATGTCCTTGTACCCAATACTACGGAATGCTACTAAATCTGGCAAATTAAGGTGCCCATCTATTCGTACCATCTACTCCGTGTGGTCTTGAAAGTACAGAGACCGGCCGGCTCAGCTGCCCGTGCAAGCCGAAGGCCTCGGCCAAACCACTAACAAGCCGTGGAGTTGCACATGGCATGACGACAGATAAAAAGCGGCCCAACTGCCCGAGATGCATGAGTCCAACGTCCCAATGCGTCTTACCATGTTCCTTCAAAATTGCTGCTGCTCGGACTAAATTGCCTCTATAACTTCCAAGGGTACTTCCTACGGACTCAATACGGAGTTTTTGTGTTGCGCTCGTCCGACCCTTTTGGCCGTTTTCGTAACCCGTGTTCATTACTTGGCTGCCTTGAGGCCTGTCTGATTACAAGGTATGAATGCCTCCAGCAAGGCCTGGTGATGAGACGACCGCTTCCCATCGTCCGCTCCTTTCCACCGCGTTCACATCTCGAAGCGGTAACAAAGGGGAAAAGAAAGAAAGAAAGGAGACTAGAACAGACTTGCTGACTGCATCACTGCCCAAGGGTCTCTGTCAAATCTCCTGAATATCAGCGCTGCAAGCCGCCCATCACCATCACAAGCCAAGCAGGCACCAAACAAACCAACGCAAGCGAACCCTTTCACTTGTCCGGCGATAACAAAGCCCAGCTTCCCGTCCCGACCGCCTCCAAGCCCTGGGCCTCCGTGCAGCACGCATCAGATCCCGTGGCCACCCCCTGATATCGTCAGCTCGAGGCTTTTGCTCCGTCTCAAGCTCGTCCGGGAGTCGGAACCCCCAAGTCGCAAGGTATTGAAGGTAAGCTTTCGAGGTCTGGTGACGTGCAGGCACCAGCAGGATTAGCGGGCACCACAGGGGACTTGCTCCAGCGCCTCTCCACCATTTCTCCAGGGCATTTCTCCAGCGGCGATTCAGCCCCAGCCCGCTCCCCCGTTCCAGGTTCCTTCAGGGTTCTACCAGGTTCCCGCAGTGGCTGCAGCTGCCCTGTCCTGGGACTTTAGCCGTCTCCAAACCCCACCATCCCACCATCAGACCACTGGAAGCGCACGTATTGTGTCGAGTCACTCTCGCTCGTGCCTGGAACGTTTGACTTCCCGTCTGCTGGTCGTTCCATTAACTTGTACATATTAGACGACATCCCACCAAGAACCGCCACCATGGCTCCTCCATCATCATCATCAGCGTCATCGCCCTCTCAACCCTCTCCTCAAACAACCTCTCAACCTACATCTCAGTCTCAGTCTCAACCTCAAGCCAAATCCGCTTCGTCTGCCTCTTCTCCTCCTCTCGCCCGCCTTCACAACATTGCGAGCCACATCTCTCCCGCAATGGCCTCCACCACCAACTTCCCGCCAGACACGGTGCCCCAGGCGCCTGAGGATCCCCTCTTTGGCCTTGCCCGCGCCTACAAGGCTGACCCCAGCCCGAACAAAGTCGATCTGGTATGTTGCAAGCTCCTGTTATTGATCCGTCTTCTTTCCTGTTGTATTCCTTCTCCTTTTCATGTCCATTGCTTTCCCCTCATTCTCCTCATCATGCCCCTCGTTCCCGCGCGGCCGTCACTCGGCTCGACTCTTCTGTCGCAATCGCGGTTGCGACGTCGGAGCCCACAAATCCGCCCAAAGCTTGACTAATAGATACCGCCTCGAATAACGGACTTGTTACTGATCCTCCTGCTTACTCTAGGGAATTGGTGCCTACCGAGACAACAATGCGAAGCCCTGGGTTCTGCCTGTGGTAAAAAAGGTACGGTGTCTTCTTCTTGCTCCTGTCCCGTCCAGAGAGTTAGGCGCTGCGATGCGATCCATCGATGATGCATGCCTAGCTCCTCTTGCTTCTGATGCTAGTAATAAGCTCAATCGGCGCAGCCATCATTGGTCCGCTTGCGGCTCTTCCTCTACCTCGCATATCAAGGCATTGATTCGCTGACCCACTGCTCGCTGCAACAACAGGCTGATGACATTCTCCGAAACAACCCCGAGTTGAACCACGAATATGCCCCGATCGCCGGTATCGAGAGCTTCACCAGCAAGGCCGCGGAGCTCATGCTCGGCGCCGATTCGCCTGCCCTCGCGGACCGCCGCGTGACATCTGTGCAAACCATCTCGGGCACCGGTGCCGTTCACCTGGGCGCCCTGTTCCTCGCCAAGTTCTACAAGGGCAACCGCACCGTCTATGTGTCAAATCCCACATGGGCAAACCACCACCAGATCTTCAACAATGTCGGCATCACCGTCGCCCAGTATCCCTACTTCAGCAAGGAAACCCGCGGACTGGACTTTGAGGGAATGACGGCGGCCATTTCAGCGGCCCCCGAACGCTCCATCATCCTGCTCCACCCCTGCGCGCACAACCCTACCGGCGTCGACCCAACACCCGATCAGTGGAAGCAGTTGGCCGTCATCATCCGCGAGAAGAAGCACTTTCCCTTCTTCGACTGCGCCTACCAGGGCTTTGCCTCTGGCGACCTTGCACGAGATGCCAGCGCCGTGCGCTACTTTGTCGAGCAGGGCTTCGAGCTCGTAGTTGCTCAGAGCTTCGCCAAGAACTTTGGTCTTTACGGAGAGCGAGCTGGCTGCTTCCACTTCGTGGGCGCTCCCGCCGCCGACGCCGCCGAGACTGTCACCAGAGTCGCATCTCAGCTCGCCATCCTGCAGCGATCAGAAATCTCCAACCCTCCCCTGTACGGCGCAAGGATAGCCAGCACCGTGCTCAACGACCCCCAACTCTTCGCGGAGTGGGAGGAGAACCTCAGGACCATGTCGGGCCGCATCATTGATATGCGCAAAGCTCTCCGATCCAAGCTTGAGGAGCTCGAGACGCCAGGCACCTGGAACCACATCACAGATCAGATTGGCATGTTCAGCTTTACCGGTCTGACAGAACCCCAGGTGATGAAGCTCCGCGAGGAGTATCACATCTACATGACCAAGAATGGGCGAATCAGCATGGCTGGGCTGAATACCCACAACATTGATCATGTGGCTCAGGCTATTCGAAAAGTGGTTGGCGAGACGCAGTAATTGTATGATACGGTATAATAGATGGGTTCTCAGGCGTGTGGCTTCATGAAGACCGCCACGAGCTAGGGAGCAGGTTTGTTTTTATAAGGGTGCTTTTATCTCTTTTGTTCTTTTCCCATGACAGTGGGTATAGATGCAGCTATAAATGGCATACGAGGTCCTGAAAGGCCCTGAACTTTTGTTGTTTCTCAACGAACAGCACACACACACACATGATTGTATTCGCCGTGGTGACCCATGATGCTACTCGTGATGGAGAATGAAGACCCGCTTCCCCAGATTCTTGCAGATGCGATTTCGATCGGAACTGGGTTCCGGCGCATGGCCTGTGGGACATTTCAATGGAGCTTTGTGCCTAGTCATACCGTGCTGATATGACACCGCCCAGTACTGCGCTGGACGACTTGATGAATGGTGTTTGATCGGGATGCGGTCAATAAGAACGAGTTCAGGCACCGTCAGTGAAGGAGAAGGGGGACAAACATACGAACCTCGTGGGACTGGCCCAAATCCATCGAGCGGGGACTATATATATGCGTATAGGCACAGACAAGATAAAACAAGGATGTTCGATTAGGCTAGATCTCAAATGCTCTTTACCGTGGGAAGCATGGCGTGGTATCGTTTGGCACATGGGTATAGAAGCAGATGCTTGTTCTCTTATAATTGGGCCCAGAGAGCGATGGGTAGTGAAGACAGAGAGCTGTCAAGCAACTTTATCCTCAGTGAGGTGGATGTTCCATGGCTTCTGTATGTTTATAATCAACCAGTAGCTTGGATTGGGATGCGATAAAGCATCATCCACCTAGTTGGAAACTTTACAAATCGTGAAGCCTGGTGTCAGGAGTAAAGAGACACAGCCCTCCTTCTACAATGCGACAGGGCTTCATACAAAACGTCTACAGTATGTTAACTAACCATACATAGGGGACTTCAGTACTCCTTTCACTGCTATAGAAGGAGGGGAATTGATAGTTTGAACAGATTATATGCAGACGATGGTGAATTTTATAAATAAGAAGAGGAGGACCAAGAAGCGCTCAAGGGTAAGCTCAATGGGCTCCCTATGCCGCCTTCGCCGACCTCTCAATCACAATTATGTATACAAAATGGATTGAAAAGTGTTATGCTTAATTCATAACAATATGTTGATATGGCATGGGTAGAAAGTATCTCAGCATTATTTCCAGTTCCTCACATGCCCTTGCAGTCTAGTACATGATCCAAACTAATCCGCCACACAAAGAATCTCATATCATGAGTCTGACTTTTCACCTGTCTCATCATACAGACGATCTCCCAACGTAATATCTAAAGACACTCATACAATAACACATTAATGATACTACTAAGCCTCCAATACGGGGACACTAATACTTACCTCCTTGCCTCCCTACTCCCCCCCCACATCCGAGAACCAGGCTTCGGCGATTGTTATCAAACCATGACAGCCATGACACAGTCAATATCCACAACTCCCGTTGCCTTTTCCCGCGCTTCCTATTCTTTCTGTGTCTCACTTGACTAGTGGGCAAACAAATGCACACCCTTCACGCCCGACAGATTTCGGAGCGATAAGAAGGAACTTTGTATATTTGCATGAGGAAACCGGAGAGCATCAGCTCCAGCCCCCCAGAACGCCGATTCAAACACGGACAGTAACCCTCATCTCTGTCCGTGTTTCATAGCAATCAAATGTCCTTCTTAGGTTTAAACTCTTGAGATTGTCCTCCAGAGCGTAGTTTTATCTGAGTCAACCATCATGGTTGTATCCCGATCAATGACACTTCAGAGAGACAGGGGGCCTAAACAACGCCCATAAAAAATAAAAAATAAATAAAAGAAAAATGTGAAAAAACCAAGATAGACTGACTACGGTGCGTGTAGGCCACATATTCAGCCTCCTGTACATTGTACACAAAACATGGGATCCATTCAGCAATAAACGCAAACATCCCTGTGCGGCTGATCCGAGCCCTGTCAACCAGGTTGGACGGTACGCATGTGTCCGTGTCCATGCACTCGTCCATGTAGGTATCTCCTACACTCTCACCCTGGTCAAACAGCCATCTGAGTGCGTCTCAGCCTGATTTTCTTCCAAAATTTGCATCCACGCAGGAGCATATGATGGACGCCACGCAGTATCCAGCTCCAAGACATTAATGTTTTCCGTCGAAGCGGTGAACAGAGTACCATGTTTCACGCCCTCATGCAAACCTCGTCTCGTCCGCAAAAAGGACATCCCCCATGACATTACCACATACTCAGGTGCCTATCCCTGTCAGTCTCGGATCTAGATTCCTCGTGGCCAAGAAAGTTAATATAATCACAAGGGGAGAGATAAACCATGGCCTTCGAGAAGCCCACTTGACGTCGTAGCAAACCAGATCTGTCTCACCGAATTGCCATGTAACCAAGCGGACGAAACATGTCATTTTCAAATGGGGCTGAGACAGACCTCACAGGCAATAGCATCATGCAAATGTACGAGAGGGCCCGCCAACCCGGATGAAAAAATCTCGATCGTCACGCATAGTTGGGGGCGACGGGAAGTGACGAGGGTATCGGCACGCCCAGGTTATGGGTGGGTGTATGTGTAACCGGCGATTGGGATAGTTTTCCATTCCCGTCAACGGGCCCTAGAAGGATTCAAAGGAAAGTACAGGTGTCATTGGGCAAATGTAGGCAAAGTCAACACTTCTATGGGTGTGAAGACCTTTGCAACATTTGACATATATGGAAAGGAAACGCGGTGCAAGCTGCTTGTAATGCTATTAAACGGGTGGTGTTACACAAAGAAATCCAAGTAAACATTGCAGTCCCTCAACGAGCATCAACCAAGCTGAATCTGAAAAGTAGGTACCACAACTCTAATGCAACGCTGGCGATGGAAACCATTAGTTGGAACCCGCCTACTAATTCTACATTTGAAAACTCCATGGAGCAAAAGTACGCATAAAACGTGAAGAGAAGGAACATAGCTAGAATATGCGCATCCGGGCGTTGATATCAGCCAAAGATGGTCAAATAACGCTCCATGACTTTGAGAGAAGATAGCAATTGAAATCTCAAGTAGGTGCTATGTCGGCAGACCACGAGCTCGCAAAGCACAGTCTTGAACATCATCAATAGTGTCCTCCACCCGGCCATTCAAGGGGAAGATCATCAATGGCAGAACAAATCCTGGCGAAATGCGCCGGCATCCAGGTGTCGTATAGGTTCCTGGTAAAGCGGTACGCAGCCCACCTGTCGCAGCCAGGATCAGAAAAGTCAAATGAGTGAATCATCTTTCGATAGAAGTTTGTGACGTCCCCATGAATAACCGGGTAATGCACCGATATCTCCACCCGGCGATGATTATGTGCTATGGAAAAGCCCAAGATCTGGCGGTGCACCTCGGCCTCACGGCATACTCCGCGGAAGAGCTCAACGACGCCGCGCATGGCCACTGACATGTTGTGTACGTTCTGACGCTCGGCCAAGGCAATGGGCCCGATTTCCAATGAGAAACAGGGGAAGTACATCTCAGGCGTGGCCATCATGGGCGAGGTCTCCGCCGCGCAGATCTGGTCGAAGAAATCCGTAGCTTTGAAAAACTGCTCTTCGGTGAAGGCCTCGGAAGAGAACCCAACGCCGTAGCTGGGCTGCGGCTGAAGGCGGATGACTGGTTGCGAGCTTGACCACACCTCGTCTGTGGATTCGCACAAGAATCCCAGATGGGGATTGTCATTAGCGAGAAGGTCAACTGACGGCGCAATCAGAGGAGTGATGTCGCGAAATAGCGTTATCTCGTTTTTGGACCTGATCCTCTCGCAAGTTTCGCCAACGATATCGTCGTCAAATAAGGACTTTAGGGGAAGCGGCTGCTCTCTTTCAAGCAGATCCTTGTAGAGTGCCGTCGCCTCTGCACCAAGGCCCTCTGAATCCTCGCTCATATACGTTCCGCACCGATTGAACTCATACTGCCATGAGGGATCTCGAAAAGGAACACTCTTGTGCTCCCTAGGCCACATGAACCTGGGCAGCGCATAGCAATCGCTGTCAGACTCGGAGTTAAGGGATAGAGAGGGTTCCCCTCGGCCCCTGCTGAGCAAAGCTTGCCAGTCAGCATAGGTTTTGCAATATGGCTCAGAAACACCGGTTTCCTTGTCAATTGCCTCCAAAGTTGCGGCTCCATGGCTAACAGAGCGAGGAGACATCTGGCGAACGCTTGGATTGTCGTTGCTTGCATCCAGGGTGCTCGTCTCGGTGGGAACACGATCCCAGGTGCTCGTGCCGTCACGGCTGGCTTCCGTGGTGCTCGATTCTTCTTCTGCTGCTGCCGCAGCAACATCTAGAACCGTCTGTGTATGTAGTGCTCCCATCCGACATTCTGTGTAACGCCGCACGGTCTCAGAAGCCGCTCTCTTCTCTTCTTCGCTTGCACATTCAGCCGCCGCATCGGCCAAGTCGGCAATCGTGGCAGCCTTCTCGTTGACGAATATTATGCCAGTGATAGATCTTTTCACAGCCGCACAGAAGGTCATGTTGGCAGTCATATCGGCCGCCTCAGCGTCGTTGCGAGAACCGGAAGTCTGCCGCCTCTTCGTACCGTGATCATTGTTGGAGCTGTCGCAAACGGGGCTTAGACTCTCACGAGATCGCTTCTTGGTGCGCTCGGGCCCGGTGCCAGCCCCTTCCAGGATCGGCGGCAACGGCTGTGGAGGATAGCCTTGGCCAACATGGTGCTGCTTTTGCTGCTGCTCTTGCTCTTGTGGTGAAGAAGCTTCCATTATCGTGATGATGATACTGGAAGATGATGGAGATATTAACGAAGTTCTGAGGTTTCGAGTGATTAAATGGGCGTCTTCGAACAAAGAGAAGACGCAAGAATGATGTCTGAAGAAGAAGGGAATGGCAATCGATGGCAGAGGTCGGCTTAAATGGACGAGTCTGATGTAAGTCGTGCCCGTGAGCAAGCAAAAAGAAAGGAGAAACAGAGTCTCAGACGCGGCTCACGAAATAAAGCAGGAGCCCTGCCTGTCCTGCTCCAAAATATGTATCGTCTGTCGTTTTCTCTTGCTCTTGCCTTCCTCTCCATGTCTCTCCTTCTCGAGCCTCGCTCCCTTAACGAAGACGCCCAATTGTAATCGGGCTCCGCTCCCCGCCCCCATGGTGCCTTCCGACTTTCGCTGCCAAGTTTTTGTGTCACCTTACCTCGGCCATAAGATACCTTAGCCAAGCTGTACGAGTACTTACCTCACGCTCTGCGACACCTCACCACTGTGTTGGTTAGCCTCGGAATACCAAGTACCTGGTACCAGGTAACAGAGACAAGCAGCGAAAGGACAGCAGCCAGGCATGTGCGGCTGGCCAGCAAGAATGCTCCAAGGCAAGGAGGAGAGTGCTTTGGGGGCAGGAGCGACAGTAGTCCGGCACTCATTGGTCTTGGGTGGGGCCGGAACCTTGGGCCTCTGCCGCGCCGGGAGATCCACTCCGTCGCCCTTTCCCTCCGATTCTTGGTACATACCAGGTACGGAGTACGCCAGGCACGTTCAGGTACTGTAAAACATCAGCTTCCGGTTCCAAACTGAACTTGTGAAGATGAGTGGAGAGCACGGCTTGAATTGCGGCACCATCACGCCAGGCTGTGCCAGCACGCAGGTTTTGCTTGTACGCCTCCTGAAAAGCCACTAAAATCAAAAGCGACGAGATCTGTTGCTTCTGTTTTCGCTCATTGTCCCTTGCGTACAACACGCAGCTGCGGCAAGCAAGTGTGGCCCGCGACTTCTGAACAAGGGGGGGGCGTGTTATTGCGGCAAGACCTGTCAAGAGGCAACAACCACGATCCACCTCTGGTACCCTCCCCTTGCCTTGACCCCAACAAGACTCCAAAGCTCTTGCCTCTTTCACACCGATCACACGGGCAGGCACGAGGTGCGGCGACCTGCATTAGCTCGCCCCATCCTTCCTCGCAGCGCCAAAGCGGAGTACTTGTTCCTGTACTGGTAGCACCTCCAAGGCGCGGAGATGCCTTGGTTCGAATACCCTCAACTCACACACGGCACGCCAGTACCAGTCAATCACGGATAGCGGCTCTGGATGTATTTTCTGTTGTCTCCTTGCTCAGATGGAGCAGTCAGTACCTTCGGTTAAGGATGGCTTACGTTGACCTCTCTTGTGTCTCGATTTCCTTAGACCGGCGGGTTGTGTAAGTCCATCAAGACTGTCTACCAACATTTTGACTTATGCAAAGCTCGCACATTTTTCATAAACAAAGGATTGGGCGCGTCTATCTGAGTAATAAACAACCTATCTGGGACAAGAGCTATTCCAAACTTATTGCCAGGCGTAGTCCTACCTAGTAGTCCTATTGTACCCAGGAAGCATACCAGCTTCCGCCAAGTCCTTTTCTAATGGGGTCCGTATCATGTAGTATCTGTTCGCCTAGCCGCTACTTCTCTAAAAGACTTTACGCTCTGGTTATGAAAACAAAAGGAAAAGAATGAAGTCCTTCCGTAGGAGCGTCTGCCTAGGCCGCCTGGCCAACATCAGACATATGCTCAATGTCTCCTTCTGGACGGGGAAAGTCAAGTTAGCTTTGATGACGAGATACCGTAAATTCCTGGAGTGGTCAAGTCACTTACCAGAGTTCACGACCCACGCCTTGATCCTATCCATTGACAGCTCCGATAAACGCACCGACCCCTTTGGCTTGTGCTTCTTTTCCGAACCCATAGCGAGGTGTGCATCCATCTCGACCCATGCATGAGAGTAGATGTGTTTGCCCGAGGGATCCATCTCTGTGGCAGCCCATCGGAACATGTCGCCAACGGCTCTCTTGGATGCTCTGTAATCCATCTTGTGATCAGGCTCTCCCACGCCGCGAGGTGGTGTGTAAATGTGCGAATCGGCCTCGAACTGCTTCCAAGAGGTCGTCAACACACGAGGCTCATGGGTCAGCTCGATTCGGCTACGCGTCGTCCATGTGAATCCTGAGTACACCCACTCATGTCTCTGGCACTGAAGATGGCCTCGCAACATTAGCTCGACTTCCTCGACATCAACAGCGCCAAATGGGCGGAAGGGAGTGCTTGGTAGATTGCGGAAGTGTATACCGCCCTTCCAAGCGTTCCAGTACTCATGGCGAAGCCGCCACAAGTCTGCTCGCGAGACCTGGTTTCCCTGCACATACGGGCCAGATCCAGGGAGATCCATGAAGGACTGAGGGGAGTCGGTCCAAACAGCAACTTCCGGCATAAACTTCGTCGGCACATGAGTATACAGTTTCTCAAGGAAGGGGATAATAGCCAAGACGGTGTCTGTGGTACCACAGGCAAGCAGGCCATACCACAGGGGGGCAACGCTGGGTCTTCGCAGAGCAAGCACATGGCTGAGCGTCTCAAGGTCCCCAGTCTCAATCAGAGGTTGAATCTCTTCAATGATGGGGGTACACCAAGAGCTGGCTAGGTTGCAATCAATTGCGGGCTCCCAAAAAACAGACCAAAGAGCGGAGCCAATGAAGGTAGGGTTGGAGCTGAGAACCATGTAGTATGATAAGAGGCGGAACTCTTTGTCGATGAGCGAAGAGGGTGGAGGAGCGTCTTCCAGCTTGACAAGATGCGGCTTCGGCAGTTGAATCGTCGACATCATTCTGTCATGAAGTGGAATGGTCAACGCCATTGCGAGTGCCAGCCTTGCCTGGCCCTCCAGATTGTACAGGGCGGCAAATCGAGCAAGGAAGGCAGCTGCCTGCCTGCTGGAAGGGGGCTTGATATCAGGCGATAGTGGCTCGGTGCGTGGGCTCTTGATGGAAAATTTGACGTTGCCCGTGTACTTGATAGCCCACACCGGCTGCTTGGCGCGGGAAGCCTTCCAACCTTGACCCGGGGAAAGGAGGGCTGACCACCAGCGATATTCTTCATCGCTGGCCTCGCCGAGGTCAACCGTGAACTCGTTGTCTGCGGATGACGCAGTGGAAGGAGGAGCAGTTGCTTTTTTGTAGACGAAGGAAGTCCTCTGCTGTTCAAGCAAGAAGACACTCAGAATATAGGACCAAGCGAAAAACATGATAGCAAGGCCATTGGACTGGCTGTCCGAGAATGTAAAGCTGCTGCGATCCGACACCTCACATTCTGTGAGATCATGCTTCATAAGATCCCATCGTCGTTTCATGCCAAGGCGGAGGGGATGAAGCACATTGCTAGGAGCCGTCTTTGGGGCCTCTGCGAGATGCCATCTGGCATATCCCGCGAGCTCAGAGGTGCCCTCCATGTCATCGGGCATCTTGGGGCCGTGCTTGGCTAGGCTGGCCAGATCAAGTGTATCACGGCTGAGTGACATGGAGTGAGCGGTTGCGACGAGCCCCTGCCAATGACTTTTACTGAAGCCAAAGGCAGAGGCACTCTTCTCTGCAGTGGGGACCACCTTGTCGAAGTGAGCGTTGGCCGAGTCGACGCTGGTGATGGGGGTCAGTGGGACGCTGCCAGATGAAGACATCTTGGCAGCAGGTGGTTCTCTGTAGTTCTTGATGATTCTGAGTTTTGACGACGGAGGTCGTAAAGCAGGACTTGATCGTGGTGTAAGTGACACGTAAAAGTACCCAGCGTCTTGTGAAGCGTGAAGCGTTGCGATGGTGTAAGGACGTAAACTTGCAAAACCCAGAGTTTGAGGCTGGATATCAACCCTCAGGCCCGAATCCCAGCTTCTTAAATACCTAAACTCACGTACCGGTTCATAAGGTTGTGCCATTCTACCGCCGTACCAAGTACATAGATCAAGTACTCCGTACTCCGTACGCATGTGCCGGCCTCTGTCTCGCCCATGCATTTAATTAATGTACGCCACGAGTCCCATTGTCACAGGCCGATTGACGTGGCACAAGTCACAGGGCCGCTGCCTTGGCAATCCAGCTGAAACGATCAGCATGCAGAGAGTGGTCTAGGTCCTGTCCTCGACTTCCTTGCTGTGAACCTGTCTCTGTCTAGAGCTCGCTTCTGCAGTCCTGGTCGAGGCGCTTCCCCGATGTTCATACCGTCTTTATCTTTGGTCGTCTTCTTACTAAGATAAATTGGAATCGGGGGGCGTGTGCGTGTCCGATATCCCGTTGGGTGACAGAGGTGGGGAGTGACTGGTGGTGATGCTCATGGTTGTAAAGAAAGCAAAAGTCCTGGTACCAGCACTTGATACCCTGGTCCACCAGCCTGTTCCATCCTCGGGATGCAAAGGTCTCGAGCTGAATGCCTCTCCCTTCTTCTTTTCCCTCCCATTTTGCTGACACGCGCACCGAACCGTGCCGTATTTGCAATCGCGGTAGTGCTTCGTAGCAGGGGGGCCTAGAACTTGGATTCCTGCGTGAGGTGCAGCTTACATGGATTGGGAGAACACCACAACGACGGCCAGGGAAAGCATACCCTGCATGGGTGTGTACTTGTGGGTAATGGCACACTTGAGATGCGTCTGTAAGTGCTCCGTACCAGCAAACTCGTACACGAGGTGTGCTCCGCGCCCCGTGTCCGCACTCGTACGGCATGACATCTTGTAATACCACTTCGAAGCCTGTGTCGTTCTTTCACCAAGCTAGACACCGAGCCGCACTAATTTGGTTCGTACACAAAGACCGAGATTAGCGATCGCAAAGCTCCTCAGCCGCAAAGAACATCGGACATATCATTGGACATACCTTGTCGTATTTCTCCGGACCCCATACTCCGTACAGAGTACGCTGGACCAAGAGAGATGCCATCTCTTAGGAAATTTATGCAGCCTTGGCGGAGCACTCACGTTTGCTGGTCCATGTACCCCCCTTGCTTCGTAGATGCACGCCACTCTCCCCAGAATCATCCACACATCCTAGTGCCACCCACCAAGCAGTGCAGCAGATGATAGCATGGCATAGTCGATGCCATGCACTTCGGTTGCATGCAATTCCTGCCTTCCATCATGGCAAGCACCCGTCAGCTTGCTTGGGCTCGTTCCTTAGCCGGTGGAGGTCAGAGGGAGACAGATTCCTCCCCGTTTCTAGTGCCGCGGGAGCTGCCGTACACAGCATCTCCTGACGTGAATATTAGCTTCGTGCTGAATTGTTAGATCCCCCTAGCCAGAGCACATCGTGGTGTATCCACTGATCTGCCCAGGAGACGATCGGCTTTAAAAAGCCTAAGAGGAGATTACAGGCATTGAAGCGCCTCCACCACAAGGCTCACCCAGAAGAGCACACCTAGTACCAAATGGGAACAACAGGCATGAGACCACCTATTCAAAGGCCTTTCCCAGGCGGCTAACGGAAAGCACAAGGTGTGCTTCTCTCGTACATAGGTCGGAGGGCAAACCGACTAATGCCGGGGACGTCGGATTGGAGCGATTAAGGAGCATGTGGACGCGGGGGGGAGGGTCGCCGGTGAGGCAACCGCATTTCTCTCCGGTCTCAATCCTGGTCGGTCCTTTGGTCGGTCGATTGGCAGCAGTAGCTGCGTCCTCTCTGTTTGCTTTTTCTGTCTCGCCCGCTCAGAATGGTACGATGTGTGGCTGGGAAGAGTTGGAGCTGCATAAGGCACTTGTTGAGGGGTATTGGCATATCAGCACGCGGGTACAGAGCGGCTCTGACTGGTTCCGGGCCAATTCGTGATGTCTCCGGACACGTGTAATGCTGCCCGTCGTTCTGGAGCAGGCAAGATGCATCCCACGAGCAGCTCGGTTGCGTTCAGAAGGCAGAAGCCAGCATCGAGCAGAGTCTTGGGAAGAGGTGCCCCTGGGATCCTAGACTCACCGCCATGCCGTGCGGCTGTGAAGTTTCCATCCGTGGCTGTTTGCCCGAGCTCATCTCCACCGTGATCATGCAGTTTCATGCAGAGCGTTTGTGATAAGAGTTCGAATAGGCCAGGTAAGCGGCTCGGTCAAGACGGACACTATATCCACTGCTGCAGGGAGAGCGGAATCCTCCAGAGGCCGGTCGCATACGGCGAGGGCTGGGGGAAAGAGCTCGTGTACTTTTGCACTGCCCTTGCTCGAATCGCCGATGATATGGCGTAGATGAATAGCAGCACGCCTGCTTTTCCTGTCTTGACGACAGGACTGTCGCTGATCCTAGGTAGACCCTCATAACCCCTGTCGTCTGCCGCCTTGTTTGCTTTTTTGCGGAGAGCTAGTGCCTTTGGCCACCACTCCAACCAGGCCTTCTCCCCTAGCCTGTCTCAGTTGAGTATTTCCCACCAGGCGTCCTCTGCTCTGGAGGGACTTACTTCCTCTCTGCTGCCAATATCATGTGGAGTGGACTCCTCGTGTGTGTTAGAGCCGTTGCAGACCGTGCGTGAGAGCCATCTGGACCACTGTGGTGAAATCAAACTGACTTTTCCCGGAGCATGATTGGAACGTCTGCGTCGCCGAAATCGCCCATATTCCTTCGGTTGCGACCACGCCTCTGCCTGTATATGTGTGAGTTGGGACGAGCTGACATGAGTCTTGGTGGTAGACGGAGCTGGTCCGAGGAGTTGTACTTCGTACTTCGTCCGAGTATGCGCCTTGTAATGGCAGTATGATAGATCATCTGCTCGGCTCGAAGCACCGGCAATGACAGCCCGTCACCACGCATCGAAGTGGGATTGGATACTTGGTGGCAGTTGTGTACCAACACGCTCTGACTCGCATAAGCCTCCTGGGCGAGTGTCCAATCGATGTCTGGTCTTCAAGGTCGAATGCTTCATCTCATGTATGTTATCCGTCTGTCCCCCTCTTTTCCTGATGAACCGATTTCACCATGACTCCGTCAATCAACGGCATCGTTCCCACGGTCACTCTGCACTTGCAGCCCAACTAATAATAGCCTTTGAGCGTTGGTAATCCCGCATCTTTGCCGTTGTTTGAGCTTGTAGAGTAGGATAGTTCACACTTGTGTAAGATGAGAAGAGAGCCGAATATCATTCCTTGGTGAAGTCAAGATCAATATCGGAGGCAAGTAATCATGATAGCGGTAGAACTGGGCAAGAACTTCCTTCCAGTTGTTGGGCACTTGCAGCTGCCTCTACCTTACCTTTCTTGAGGCTCGAACTCGGATATCGGGTACGTACCCCGGTACCTTGATAGCTCGAGCAGCGACGAATAGCCGAAGTTCCCACGAGGTTTTCGCGGCGCCCGGCAATACGTCACCGCACAGCCACAGCCTCGTGCCTCTCATCAAGGACATCTGCTTGCTATTACCTGTACTTCTTGGATAGCTGTTTTCAGAAGCATTGCGCAAGCTTCCACCTCACCGACCCGGACCTGGTGATCCATCTCCCTTGACACGCGAATAAACTGACGTCTCCTACTATTCTCGAACCTACTATTCTCGAACCTTTTTCGCTCCACCTCAGTTTCCAGCTAGAGCTGTCACCTAGAGCGCGTGTGCGACGATCCCTCTTCCGCGAGACTCGAAATCCACGCATCTGCGACAACCTCCGTCTTCACCAATACCGATCCCAAGGTCGCTTTATGATTTTACCCACTCAATTCGAAGCTATGGAACTCTCCGATATCTTGTATGCTGCTGGCTCATGGGCGTCATTTGCGCGAATCAGATGAGCTATCTTTGCTAACAGTTGCGCCTCGGTGCGCTGTAGCCGCATTGTTAACCTGGCCGTGGCCGGTATCACAGTTTTGGGAGGCGTTTTCCACATCTTCCCCGTTGGTTTGTAGGTTTCCCTCTCTCTCGGAAGAGATGTGTGATCTCGCAGCTGGCTCGCTGGGTGCGACTAAAGGCGATGCTGAAGCTTGTCTTGCGGGGTTACCTTAGATCACGACCGATGGAGCTGACTGCTATTTCGCTATAGCCAGAACCTTATCCTCGGCATCTACATGATTGTCTTTGGTCTTGCTATTGCCCTGCTAGGTATGAGCCTTCTTTGGCTAGGTCCTCGTTGAATCTATGTTTTACTAACAATTCGCAGAGTTCCAAATCCCCCCTCAGGTTTCGAGATACGCCAACTTCCTCTTCTCCTTCATCGGCCGTGGTATCTGTACGTTTCGAACTCCCTCTTATCGGCTTGATCTGAACGGACATCCTGACAACATTGCACAGTCTATATCCTTATTGGAGGCCTTCTCCTCGGCGGCCGTCTTATTAGCAACATTGCCGGTGGCGCTGTTGGCATCATCGGTCTCAGCTACGTCGCCCTTGAGTTCATCCCCTCGATCGAACCTCCGAGCAACATGCGAGAGGCTGAAGTCGGCTGGGGCGCTGAGCAGGTCTAAGCAGACATTTACCGGCTTAAACGGGGTCACAGACGGCATACAGTTTTACTGGGATAGCGTTCATCTTTCCTCGTGGTGTAAAGACCCGGGGTCGAGCTGAGATTGAAAGGGTGGCATTATGGGAGGAATTTTCGCAATGGTGGCATGGAAAGGCACAGGAGACTTGTGTGTGTTACGGTGCGATGTAGTCGGGGATATTTTTCCTGTCAGCTGGTAACAAGTGATTGTGTGCGATAGGTTTTACAGGTTTTACAGGCTTTGATGCCAACATCACAAGCAGAGACAATACATGATATGACAATGAAATAGTTTGATCAAATTCGTGACAAGACTCATTATAATAATACAGTTGGGCTTGCAAGCCTTTGTCTCCCCCTTTCCTTACTGCTTCTTCCACTGCCCGGCATCCTCCACCCCCTTAGAGACACTGTTCAGTCCGCCCTCGAGCCCCGTCCCAATCGAGCCCACGGCATCTCCCACAGGCCGGCCAGCATCGCCGGTGACGCTCGACACTGTGTCTCCGACGCCCCGGGTTGCCGCGCCGGCGACTCCTCCAACAGTGCGGCCCAGGCCGCCGACTGTGTTGCCCAGGACGCTTGTGGCGAATTGCGCGGTGCCGGTCACCTGGTCGGTGACATTGCCAGAGTTGGCCTTTTGGGTGTTGTCGTTTGAAGACATGTTGTGTTGTTGAGTTGTTGTGTAGGTAGTTGTTGTTGATGTGTGATTGATAGTGTGACTGAAGATTTGTGAGATGATGCTTTTATCTTCTTTGAGTTGAAATGTAACAGTTCGAAAGCAAAAGCTTCGAGAATGAAAGGGGTCGCCAGATATAAATACATCTTCATCCCCTTGAGCTTACACAATGCTGGTGATCGGCATCGTGGCGGATGACGTCAAGGCAACGTGCAAGAAACGATCCTTCTTGCCTTCCATGGGCTTTTACGTACGATCTGCTTCTTTCATGACGTTTTAGTGTGCCTGCCATCAAGATTTAGGGGTCATGTCGATGGTTGCTTATTGGATGCGTGAGATTGGGGGTCCGTTTGTTGGGGTGCCTGGAAATCGTGCCTAGGTTAAGAACGAAGGCTGTATTAATGGAACGGTTGTTTATTTGGCGATGCCTAAGTTGATAGAATTCGTAGAATATCAGGGGTCTTTTGAGATATATGCTGTGCTTGCAGTTGTTTGCAGCTCAGGTGGACTTGTACAAGAAGCTGTAATTGTTCTCCCTTTTCTTCAAGCCATATTTGTTATTTGCTTCTCAAGAAAGAGACGATCTGATAACAACAGCCATTAAGAAGAGTCAATTCAATTGCTCTGAATGGCATGTGAAGGATGATTCGCATCTGCATGTGAATGTGGCGACGTTTCTGCATACAGTATCGTCAACTGAGCTACCACACTATCAGATACCTAGTTAAACGTCGCCCCAACGATCTATCCCAGCTAAGATCATATCATCTGACATTCTTACACTTCATGGTTTGTTTATTTGGCATGTGATGGATCCTGATTTACAATCACAATCGGACTGAATCCACATTGTCCTGCATGTGTGTTTCGCAGATTCCCATCTACGGCACGATCATCAGGGCAGTCACTTGAGAAGGACTTCATTGGCAAGCCGCATAGGGCCCAATTCAACCTAAGCTATCGAGTGGCAATATCACAAGCATCGCTTTCTTCATCTGCGCATTCACATGTCCATTCACATCGTAGACTGGGGTCTCGTGGTCGTTGGTCCAAACGCTCAGTTCGTCTTTTCATTCATGTATCCTCATCAACCACCAGTAAACAGATCGTCTAAGTCTCGATTTAGCTTCTAAGGCTTGCAACGGTGCATGTAACGGGGATACAGGCAGCAATCTCTAACGGTGTGCTGCTTGCAAAGCCAGGCAAGGAATCGCTCCAGGCCCAGGCCGTAGCCTCCGTGAGGAGAGCTTCCATACCTAAAGGGGGGGAATACGTTAGCCAATCAACTTTGCAAAACTCTGAACGGAACTGCAGCGTGTAGTAACTTACTTTCGCTGGTCAGTGTACCAGTAGTAGGCCTCAGGGTCAATGCCCTCGCGCTTGTACGCGGCCATCAACTCGTCGTAGTCGTCCATTCTCATCGATCCACCGACAATTTCGCCGACACCAGGCATCAGGCAGTCAACACTCTCGGTAACGCGAGGATCAGTCTTGTCTTTCGACATGTAGAATGACTTGATCTCAGCCGGGAAATGGGTCAAGAAGATGGGCTTGTTGATAATGTCCGTCATACGACGCTCCGCAGCCTCGGCGATGTCGTCTCCGAAGGCATGGGGCTTGCCCTCCTCGTTGGGAATGTCATGCTCGACAAGCCAGTCAATGGCCTCCGAGTACTTCATTCGCATAAACGGCCGCTCCGGGAGCTTGAACTCAGGGTTCATGGCCTTGATCTTCTCGGCAATGACAGGGTCCGCCATGACCAGTTCGAGCACGCGGCACATGATGTGCTCAATGTGGGACAACAGGTCGTCAAAGGTGATGAAGTCAAGCTCAGCCTCGACATGGGTGAACTCGGACAAGTGTCGTCGGGTCAGGGACTTTTCGGCTCGGAAAGACTTCTCGATACAGTAAACGTGGCCCATTGAGGGCAAGCACGTCTCCAGGTACAGTTGAGAAGACTGTGTGAGGTAGGCATCCTCGCCATAGTAGTCGAACTTGAACAGAGTCGCACCGCCTTCGACCTGAGTCTGGACGAGGGCAGGAGGGCTGACTTTGCGGAATCTCAGCTCCTTGTAGGCCTGGTTGAAGGCGTACTCGACGGCGTCGCGGACAATCATGACGCCTGAGGCGACTTCGCCACGAAGTGTAAGGTGTCGCTGGTCGAGAAGCATGGCCTGCTCGGCATCCGCCTGGACTCGGTTGGTAATAGCATCGTCGCCGCCGGGTGCCTTCCAGTGCTTGGGGATCTTGAAGAAGTCGGCGTGCAACTCGCGGTTGAGGGGAGCTCGGGCACCGGCGGGGACTTCGCGCATCTCTCCCAGGATCTCCATCGACGTCTCACGGGTGAGAGTCACGGCATCGTAGGTCTTTGCCAGCTGGCCGGAAATGACCACCTGCATGAAGCCATAGCCGTCTCTCAGGGTGACGAACATGACATCCTTCTGCTTGCGCTCACGGTGCACGCGACCAAAGACGCGCACGCGAGTGCCCTTGCTCTCAGGGTCGTCCACCTTGCGCAGCTTGATGTGATCGCCAACCTCGTCCAGTCCAATTCGGACAGCAGCAGGCAGGCTGGGGTCCTCAGTGATGACAATCGCCTTGGCAGCCTCGAGAGCCTTGGCCCGCTCCTCTTCCTCCTTCTTGCGCCTGACCACCAGCTCCTGCTCCTTGGCCGCCTTCTTCTTCTGCACCTCGAAGAAGTTGACCGCCTTCTTCAGGGCAGCCTTGGCAACGGGCTTCCACTCCTTGGCGGCCTCATCCTCGGTGTTCTGCGACTTGCGGGTCAGGTACTGGCCCTCGGCGGGACGCTGGAGATAGGCGAATTGCAGCGTCTTGTAGGGCGACTCTTCGGTGCCGGTCTGGGTGACCTCGTCCTTGCCAATGTCCTCGTCGATGTAGATTGTCGCCATCTTGGGCAGACCACTCGCGATCGTCCGTGATCCTAACGCCTTTGGAGGTTTTGCTTGCAAGAATCAGGTTCCAAAAGATGCGGGGCGGCCGATGCGATATTGCGGTTGAGTCACAAAGAAATTGGCAGCAAACTCCAGTTGGACCCTTATCTTTTCTTATCACCCCGCCGGAAGTCGCTCGGGCGGCTGTTGGGTTACCGCCCGACGTTGACCCGGAGACCCTTATCTGAAAGAAGCAGGTTGGTCGAGCACGATGTTTCAATCTCGAGTCTTTATCAAGGAGGTGAGATGACTCTTGATATGAGAATCCCCTTTGTCAATAACTATACCAATTGTTTACGAGATCCATATCTGGATCAAACGCAAGGACGCTGTCTGAGGGCATGTTCATCTCCCATAGTGTCTCGTACCCATCCTACAGGTACCTTATACTAGCCCGTCTGCTCATGCCTTGTACAAAGTCTCTTGTGTAGTGAGTCAAACTTCCCCTGATGTTGGATCGCGAACACGGACATTATGTGGTAGTATTGACGATTCGTACCGAGGCTACTCTATTTGAAGCAACAAGATCCAGAATATCGCTACCCAATGTTGAACTCGCTAGCACCACTCATGAGCATCCTACTCTTACGCATGAGCATGGCCCTCGCCGGCTTCGTGGGCTCCTGCCTATCACTGTCCTCGTCACTATCTTCATCCTTCTTGGCGCCCTTGGCCCCCTTGGCCGTCCTCTTCCCTGAATCTTTGTTCCCCTTCTGCGCCTTGCGATCTATACCAGCTCCAATACCTCCGGGCGGGTCACGTAATCCATAGGCTTTCGCAACGTGTCCCAGATGCAACTCAGTGATGTCGAAGTGAACGCGCTCTTCTCGAGTATGTGTCGCATATGCTCTGATGTGAGACTTGAATCCGTTCCTCGCCATTTCAAGTCGCTTAGGATCGATAAGAAGTCGTTGTTCCAAGTGAAGCTGTAGAGTTTCTGCCTTTTCGTGATAGTTCTTCCCATCTTCGGGCTTAGCCGTTGTTTCTACGGGAAACTCCAATTTCGTCATAAAGCCCTTCTGCAGTACAGACTCGTATGACAGTGGCGTCGGTGATCCAGAGGCCTTGAGGAGCTCAATGTAGCCCTCCTCTGTGCCTGGAAGGAGGAAGATGACTGCATCACCAGACCTTCCAGCTCGCGCTGTTCGTCCAATTCGATGGATGTGATCGGCAAAGCTGAAGGCAGGGTCATATTCAATGACCAGATCAACCGAAGGAATGTCCAGACCACGAGACGAGACATCTGTGGTGATCAGGAGAGAGGGGGACTTGCAAGCCGAGAATGATCGCAAGGTCGCCGTGCGAACTGGCTGCGAAAGAGAACCATGCATCCTGTGCAGCACCACCTCGGGGCTTGCAGGAGACGTGATATATGCCGCCTTTGCAACGGTCTTGGACGTGTTCTCTGCGTCCTTGGAAGCTGGCGGAGGTACATCCCCGCTGTCGGGGATCTTTAGAAGTTCGTAATGGAAGTCGACGGTGTCGGCACAGGACATGAAGATGATGGCCTTCATTGTGTGACCACGGCGAGAAAACACAGACTTGAGGTAGGCTATGAGCGTGACCAGCCTCAGCTTCGCAGGCACAATGATATGCGACTGGTGCAACTGCGCTGGAGCTTTGTGAACAGCTTGGTCATCCTTCTTTTCAGAGACGGTCTCATCGCCCTTTTCGGCAGCCAAAAATGTAGCGTCAGCAAGACTCATCTCGCCAAGCTTCTGTACGTTCATCTTCATAGTAGCAGAGCACAGGACGGTGACTCTTCGATCCGGGAGGGGCTCGAGAGACACTCCAGAAGAAAGCGTTTTTGACAGTTGCACTTGTTTGAGAGCATTGATGGCTTTCTTCAGATCCTCTTCGAATCCCAGATCCATCAGTCGGTCTCCTTCGTCAAG
Organism: Trichoderma citrinoviride; assembly: GCF_003025115.1. Lineage (NCBI taxonomy): Eukaryota > Fungi > Ascomycota > Sordariomycetes > Hypocreales > Hypocreaceae > Trichoderma > Trichoderma citrinoviride. Next base: position 1,956,341 of record NW_020194709.1, on the reverse strand, counting down.
AATAAGCCATCTTACAGTGCCCAGGTTGAGAGCCTTGGTATTATCGATGTGATCGGCCAATCGTCCGGGGGTTGCGACCAAGAAGTTGACGCCCTTCCGCAGACGGGCTTTCTCTGCCTTCTTGGACTCTCCACCAGTGATGGCGGTGGAAACCAACCATGGGAACGGCCTGATTAGCTGCTCTAGCACTGTATGTGTCTGCTTGGCAAGTTCACGTGTCGGCGCAACTATGATAGCGAAGATACCCGAGTCTCGGTGAATCTGCTTCTCGCCGCTTCCGCTGAGGAGGAGAACTCGGTGCAATATGGGAAGAAGGTAGGCAAATGTTTTTCCAGAGCCCGTCTCGGCCTGGACAAAGGCATCTGAGCTGCTCGACAGCATGTGTGGGATGACTTTCTGTTGAATTGCGGTCGGGCGTTCAAGGTTCATCTTGGCGAGCGCCTCGACGAGTCGGGAGGATATTGTCAATGATCCAAAATTAGCGACTGTCAGCAGTGGCGCGTTTGTCGGCTCTGGTTCCTTCCACTCGGTCTCGTCTTCAAACGTCGTCTTCTGCTCCGGGTTGAAGGAGAATAGGCGAGAAACGACTTGGCGACCCGGTCCGGGGCCCTTCTTCTGCCCGGGGGCGTGGCCATGGTCTGCCGTTTTCTTTCGTGGGTAATCTCCGCCGTGTTCTGAATCGTCTTCGGTGCGTCTTCCAGGTCCATGGCCATCCAATTTCTGTCTCTTTGCGGATCGCTGGTCGTCACCATGACTTCCTTTCTCGGCTGTTGGACGTGAGCCGAGTTTTGCGCTCTTCTGCGCCCGCTTCCGATCTCTCCAGTTTCCACCTGTGAACTTGACTTGCGGCTTGAGCGGTCCACCTCCCAGCTCAAAGTTCATAAGCATTCCATCGTCAGCCATGTTGGGAGCGGCCTTGTCGCGTTGACGATTAATTACCTTGGGACGGGAAGTCGAGCTTTGAATGGCCCGTTTCCCATCGAAGTGCAATTGGTTTTTTCGCTTCCTAGAGAAAAAGCTTATCGATAGAGAAAATCGATAGAGCGGTTAGATATCGGTGATAAGCTGCGGGTCGATGCGGGAAAAGCTCCACTAATTTTAGTTGCTGTCTAAGCAGCCTGTGTGCTTCTCTCATTGGCTGAAATGGCTCGTTACGTCTCTGACGTTTCCTGGAGCCACGTGACCAAAGCAAGCGCAAAAACAGTTCATTAATATCTAGCGCTTGCTGACTTTCCCCTTCTCACCTTCTCCTCTTCCATCCCCATTTCGCGCTACCCACTCATATCCGTTTGGCGTTTCAACGCCACACTTCCCTCCCATCACCAAGTTGCGCCATGCACTAACGCGTGTGCTTCGATCTCCTTTTTTGGTTCTATTGTTGCTTCAATCTTTCAGCCCATGTTCCCCCGCTGGGTTTATTTGACGACACGATGACACGCCTTCCATACACCGATCCCGACGATGAACCAACTCAGCCTTTTTCTTCGCCCGGGTCAGTCTCTATAGACTGGCTGTCGTCAAGCAAGGCGACACTCTCTATGGGATGGCGGCCATGTGTTTGAGCGGATGAATACCTTCGCTTCTCAACCCAGATCGCCCCTTCGCCATTGCCTCACACAGGACAACAGTTCTTGTCATACCCAGCCGGGTATGCGGTACCGCTCGACTCAGTGGAGTTCCATAGACTGATTGTCTCTGTCAAGCAAGACCGGAAAAATCTCCTTCACATACTCAACACGCTTGTGTATCCTAGCCTGGGTACATAAAGTCTGTTGAAATGGAAGGGGTCTTGTATGGGTTGGAGCCGAGCGCTAGCAATAACGCTCCTCAACTTCAGTTTGACAGTGGCGCTGATGTCTATGGGATGGCGGCCATGTTGTTGAGCGGATGGAACTGTTTACTGTTTCCCCTCCCAGTGCAGCAATTCTTGTCATACCCAACCGGGTATGCGGTACCACTTTACTCCATGGAGTCCTATAGACTGGCTGTCTTTGTCAAGCAAGGCCTGAAAATTCTCCCTCACATAGTCAACAGGCTTATGTGCTGTGGGAGTGGTCTTGTGGGAGTAGATCCTATCTATCTCCGTTGACACTGGCGGTTAGTCTATGGGATGGCGGCCATGTGGTGAAGTGGATGGAATTGTTCACTGGTATCATTTCCCCTACAACTGCCATGCTCCCACTTCACCTCGTCCACTGCTTTGTATGAGAACTAACCTTTGACAGCCCGAGCAACGATCATCACCGTTCGTCTCATGACGCTCAACCTTCCCATGACTCATTCAATGCCGTCGATGTTGGCGATGACAATGCCATAATCTCCGCCAGTCCAGGAAGACAGATGGAAGCTTCCGAGGTCGATATCTCCTGCTTGAAAAATATAGTGACGTGGAGGGATGTGAACGACCGAGCGCAACACAGCGACAACGTCAATCTTGATGTCTACGCGGATGTTTCGACCAACACGGCGATTTTCAAGCTGTACTGCGACGTCCGTTTCAAGGGCAAGAAAGGCAACAAAGGCAACAACATTCAAACTATCTACTTGTTTATATATCCTGAGAAAATTCGGACTGTGACGTTGAACTCAAACGTTGACTCGCTTGCCCCTTTCTCCTCTCTTCGATTTTCTTTGACACAGCCACCCTCTCTGATCGTACCAGGAGAGCATATTATGCAGTGTAAGCCGCAGACCAAAGGCCTGTTTGGTTTAATGCACTCTTTGGCCGAAGTCACCGATTTCACCATTCAGTTGAATAACTCCATCGTGACTACACCGTTAATATCCTCTTTGGAGCGGATTGTCCATCTTTTCTCTGTTGCTACGGATCGACCGCGCACGAATGCGAGATGTGCCAACATTGCCTCCTTATACAGTGGCAGGGGAGGCAAGATCGTCAATGTCGATGCGGCTGTCGCCAAGGCAGGAGAGCCAGAAGAAGCAAGCGAAGAATTTCTGCCTGAATATACTGCATCGACAAGTGGTCAAGCGTCTCGTAAGTAGAATTACAGTTTGGTTCAATGTCTCCAGACGTTTGTGCATTTTTCAACGCCTAACCAAGGGGACTCTAGATAAGCGCCAGCGCAAAGATTCCAGTCCTAGCGAGCCGCGCTCTCCTGCACCTCATGAACGCATGCTTTTGCTTCTCGAGTCCATGTGCACCAGCATCGGCCGAATGGAAACTCGGTTAGACAGCATGGAAGGCCGCTTAAACAGCATGGAAGGCCGATTAGACGGCATGGAAGGTCGCTTTGGTCAATTAAACAGCCGATTAGACGGTATGGAAAACCGCTTTGAGCAACTGGAAAGCAACGTGTTGGATGCGATACAGTGCAACTACAGCCCTTGTCGCTTCGGCACAGAAGAGAGAACGGAGATGCTGGATGAGATACACGAGCAGATTGAAGATCGCACACTGGACATGAAAATTGAGTGCGAAGAAATGCTGAAAGAAGTTGAGAAAGATGCCGAAAAAGCAATAGAAGAATTGCAAGAGGAGGTAAAGGAGACGTTGGAGCAACTGGAAGAGAGTGTAGAGGAAAACACCGAGCGGCTGGTCAAGCAGGGTCTGCGAACCAAACTTGAGAACGCCAGTTTACGATTCGATGGCACCGTATTTCTCGACACTTAGAAAGAAGAGAGAGCGGGCCTGGTGCTGATGAATTATGGCACGAAACTACGAAGCACATATACTCGCATCAAACGTTTGTGACAATCTTGACATCTCGTCGACAAAGGTGAAACTTCAATATGACTGACTTATCTTGAAAACTGTCCTCTGTGCTCTTAGAGCTCACGGATATAACACAGCTTATCGACGGAGCGGTTAGCCGGGACGCAGATAATATGCCGAGCAGCTCGGAGATCCACGTTCTTTGTCCGTGGCATCCGAGCCGTGTGCAATTCAGCCGCGAATCTGTACTGTACGGGTGCTGACCGGGACATTTTCGTCGAGGCCCCGGCCATGTGACGGAGCTCAATTTTTGGCGCACAGAAGGATCGCAAAGGACCTTGAACGGGACCCAAGCTTTGGGACGGGATTCAGTTTAGGGTTTGTGGCCGTGAGGGAAACTAAAAGTTGCCATGGCGAAAAGCCTCCTTCTAGAAACGTGTTGGACTGTGGGGATGGGGATCTGAGCCGGTGGCTGTATGACAGAATAGAAATGAAATGAGGCGTTGCCTATAAGTATCGCCACTGATGGAAGAAGGGGGTCGGAGTGGCACAAATCGGGGGCGAAGACGCAGCTTGTTACTTGATTGTGTGAGAATCATGTTGCGCATCGCGTCTAACAGACATACGAAGCAGTTCCTACCTTACCGTAGATAATTTCCTTGTAGCGGTAATACTATGATGATAGATGATGCCCCGACTCTCGTAACGGGGGAATGAACCGCCATCGTGCTAACACAGCACACCCACAAACCGCTGGTGTCGGGCCCTTGGAGTTGTCCGACACTGCGTCTCTGCATTCTCGGGACAGCTATCCGTGCCTCGACATCCGGAGACTAATACTGATTGATATAGGGAGCGTCGCAGCCCGTGTGCGCAACTGTCGCGGGTTGCCTATCACGGCTACTACATGCCTTGCGTGTCTTATTGCGACGCGCATGAAGAGGACTATCTTGCACATTCTGGAGGTCGCAACCCACGTAATACCGCTGCGTTTCCGTTAGGATTGCGGCTGAGGGATTAAAGCATCCGTGTTGCTTGAATCTTGGGTGTCAGAAGCCTGCATATCGAGGCCAGTGATGATATCAGAGACCTTCTGTTCTGTATTATGTGCAGACAGGGCGAACGCTGAGCTAATCCTTTGCAGATATCCGTGCTGGCAATGCGACTCCATGATGAAAGCCTGAGCCACAAGCTGCCTCGGACGGAGACACAGGTAAGCCGTCCGGGCTGAAGGGGCTTCAGCCTCTCGGCCTACTGGAGCAATTCGAGGGCCCATCTCGCGCCTTCAGCAACGGACCCTAGAGGCCTAGGAGCATCTCCAGGGACCGCCGATGGTTCCGGCTTCTCCCTTGGATCCCCACGGCTCGGACAGGGAGTTCCAGCGAATGGGAGCCGGTTTGTTCTCGCCGCGGCCAATCAAGGCGCAGCGTCAGCTTTCATCTTCACTTTTTCTCACCCTCGACTTGTCTGCTGGTGGGACGCGCATGCCTTTGCCGCCTTGCACAGGAACAAGAAATTGCAGGTTCTCGGTTCTTTTTTCTTCAAAGTGGGCGGGATGAGGCAGCTTTGGGTAAGGCTCGGCTCGGCTTTCGAGGTGTCGTGTGTGAGGTTGCGAACCCCAGACTTTTTTGGATGCGAGAAGAATGCGTGCACTGTATGTAAAGTACATGTATGTTAGTAGGCGGTTTTTGCCTATGACGCACGCGATGGCGACGATGACACGAAGGAATACGGCTAGGAAATGAAGGCTTCCGCTGCGTTCTAGCTGGTGCTATTTGCCGTCGTCGTCTCCAATTTAGTTATACTTTATGACTGAAGTAGATGAGTTAAGATGAAAGGAGATTGGGGGTTACAGGCAAGACGAGAGGGAATACGTGTCTAATAATATCAACTGTGAATTTCTTCATCTGCCAAGGTGGGTAGGCAGGAGAACTCGTAAAGAAGTTGCAGCAGTAGCGGCATCTGCAGGCCAAGTACAAGCACAGAAAGTACTGCAATGCGCCATCACCTCGCATTCGCTTCAAGAGAGACTGCATTACCAAGCATGCAGCAAAAGATGGAAGAAAAACCACTCACAGTTCAAACAAAACAAAGTAAAAAAACCTGCTGCTATCCGGACCGCTTGTCATTCAGCCTGAGTCATCCTCGTGCCTCTCTGCAGCCTCTCCGATTCCACCCATGGGTTGGATCCCGAAGTCGTCAACAGAGTGTCCAGTTCGAGCGCGCTAGTCCGCCTTAGCCCAGCACAGCGCCTGCAGCAGCACCTTCCAGGCGGCTTTCAACGCCTCCACCCGCTGTTTAGTTGTACGTACCTAGCTGTCGCCGTACCCTCTTAGCGGCCTCCTCCTGCTCCAGGCCACCGGACGGCACTTTCAGCGTCTGGGCCGAGACAATAAGGCCGGCACGGGCCCCCGCCAATTTTTCTTCCGGCTCTATTTCTTCTCTCTCTTTTTTTCCTCTATCTCCAGCCAGCGCACACAAACGACACGAAGAAAATAAAGAAGATAGTCGAGGCCGGTCCCTTTCTTTTCGTTCCGGTTCTCGATTCTTTAGGGTCTTTTTCTTTTCTCTTCTTCCCATTCTTCCTTTTCTTTTTTCACCCTTTTCTATTCCAACAGCGCGTTTGTTTGACGGCTTCCTCGGCTGTCAAATGAACCTGCAATCGCCCACTATATTTTTCCTCCCCGTAAGTCCGGCCCCGATTTCGCCCTCCGTCCAGGCTTGCCTTCTCGTGCGCGCAACGGCGATATATCCAAAGCTGCATGGCTTGCTGCTCTGTACGGGAGCTTGTCGTCGGGACATGTCATCTTGCAGTGCCAGAGACAGTTCGACAACATGAATCATCGTCGTCTTGGGCAATTCGTTATGCGACTCGACCACTAACACGTCCATCTCATATAGTCACACCCTCCCGCCTTCTAAATGCCCATCTACTCCTCGCTGTACTCGAATTTTATCCGTCAAGGATCTACATTCGCCAAATCGGTTACCGCACACGGCTACGCGCAGTCCGTCGTAGCTGCTACTCATCCTCACGTTCTCAACTCGCAGAACCGCCCCGTCTTTCGCCGACTTTCGAACCGGTCCGCACGAGCCTCGGCTTTCCCTCTCTATTCCGCCTTCAAGGACGAAAAGGCATCATCGTCCGGGCTCCCGGTCGACCACCGCCATGTCTCGAACCATGGAGGTTTAGATGCCTACTTCGAGGCTCTGCAGAAGCAGCAGGCCGCTGGGGGAGAAGAGGAGAAGGAGTGGACACAGTTCGACTTTCCCAAGCGCATTGAGTGGAAGCCCAATGCTTCGTCAGTTCTCGCTGGCGAAAATGGAGTCGAGGCCAGCGCAGAGGCCGCCGAGCAGAGCGCTGCTGCGATCGAGACCATTCATGAGGTTGAGGAATCTCAACATCTGATGACTCCGGAGGAGGAGGCAGCGCTTGCACACATCGACGCGGCACTCGAAAAAGAGATCCAGGCGCGGAGCCTCCAAGCGGCTGTTGAAGAAGCTGCCGCTAGAGGGCTGTCTGTCTCTGCCCCCCAGTCTCGTGCGCGCACACCTGTACCTGCGATCGAAACATCGCAAGCCACAGCTGAAGACGGACGCACCGGTTCGCCGTCTATCGAGGCCCAGTCTCAGTCGTATGCCGACCAATTGGTGAAGCTATCCGATGCTTCTCGGTATGCGGAGATTCCGGCCGTGTTTGAGGCCATGCTGGCCACGGGCGTCCAGCCCATTGCCAGTGCTTACAATGCTCTGCTGCTGGCCGCAATTCATCTTCCTACCCAGAGGACCGAGGTCGTTTCCAAGGCTCTGGATGTCTACGCCGACATGATGCGCCGCAGAGTGTCACCCGATGGTCAGACTTACAACATCCTCGTTAACCTGCTCTCCACGCGCTCTCTGGAAGTCTCAGAAATGAAGTCGCTTCTAGAGGACAAGCGCCTGCGGTTTGGCGGAATGGATGAGCCCGGCAAATTCATGTTTGCCTCGCACGAGCTGGAGCACGCCATTCTGTGCGAGGATGAGCGTCTCGATTTGGCGGTCAAGCTGTTTGACATGTCCTATGACGCAGGCATGATCTCCTATTCAGCCGAGACGTATCGACAGCTGATTTCGGCCTGTGCTCAGGTAGGCCGAGTCTCGGACATGCTACGATTTTATGAGCATATGGAGCTCAGTGAGATTGTACCATCTGCCGAGGTCTTCCCTACCATGATCACTGCGTATGCCAAGTCTGGAAACCTCATCAGCGCTGTGGAATGCTACAACGAGTACCGCAGCCTTGCCATCTCTCACGATGCGGGAAGCTCGACTCTTGAGGATCGACTCGACGCCCAGGTGTATGCTTCGGTCATCAATGCCTATGTCATCTCCGACAAGATCGAAGGCGCAATGAAGTTCTTCAAGAAGATCGTGGACGAATATGGCGTCTCTGTCACCGACATGAAGGATGCCCTGGTTAACCTTGGATTCGTCAAGGGATTTATCGCGCGAGGCGTCTTCCAGGAGGCGCTTCAGTGGGCTCAATCCCTCAACACCAACACCCGAGATGAGGCCATGATAAAAATTGCCACGGTGGCTGCCGATAACAACGACGCTGCCACGGCGCTCGAGGCCTATGCCAACATTCAGGCGGCGGAGCTCCAGGACCTTGCTAACCCTTCGATTGCTCTTCTGGCCATGAGCGTGAGGCTCGGTGACGTTGCTTCGGCTTCCAAGTACTGGCACGTACTCTCAAGCCCCGAGATACGCGCCACGGCTGCCTTCATCGAGCCCACTGCCATGTATGCTGTTTCCCTTATTGGTTCCGGTCAGGTTGTCGAGGGCTTGGCTCAGTCGGAGATGATGTTCCAGAGGATCAGAGCCTCCGAGTCTAAAGCGCGCTCCCAGCTCGCTGAGGAGATTGACGAAGGTTCCGATTTCATTGCTCGCTATATGGAGTCCCGTGGCATCGTCGATCCGCGCGAAATGGCCTCGCAGATGTCAACGATCCCCTCACAGGCTCGTAGCATCTCTCCCTATGTGTCTACCCCCACGGTTTCCAGCTATGAAGACAACTACGACCCGTACGCCCACAACACCGACTTCAAGGGTTCCTCTTTGATCGCCGATGACCTGGAGGGCAGCCACGGTCGCAAGGGTCCTCGCCTCAATGAAGCTCTCAACCGATTTCGAAACATGCGGCGTGCTGGCCGACACCCCCGATACATTACGTATGCGAAGCTGATTTCCGCCGCTGCTCGCGAGAGCAAGATGGACCTCTGCCAAGATATTCTCGCTATGGCTCGCACTGATGTTCCTCCGATTGCTCACAATGCGGTTGTGCGTTATGGCTGGTCTTCAATCCTGGACGCAATGGTCGGTGCTTGCCTGACGCTGGGTAACCGTGGACGAGCCGAGCAGTACCATCAAGAGCTGCTGGAAATGGGCGCCGCACCTTCTGCCAACACCTTTGGACTGTACATCACCACGTTGAAGGATTCGACCAAGACGTTTGACGAAGCCTCGGAAGCCGTTCGCATTTTCCTCCGCGCCAAGGCTGAGGGTGTCGAGCCCAGCTCTTTCTTGTACAATGCGCTGATTGGTAAGCTGGGCAAGGCTCGCCGCATCGACGACTGTCTCTTCTACTTTGCCGAGATGAGAGCGCTGGGCATCAAGCCGACTTCAGTGACATACGGCACCATTGTCAACGCGCTGTGCCGTGTCAGTGACGAGAAGTTTGCGGAAGAGCTCTTTGACGAGATGGAGTCCATGCCCAACTACAAGGCCAGGCCGGCGCCGTACAACAGCATGATGCAGTTCTTCCTGACGACAAAGCGAGACAAGTCCAAGGTTCTTGCCTATTACGACCGCATGATGTCCAAGGGCATCGCCCCGACCTCTCACACTTACAAGCTCCTGATCGACACTCACGCTACTTTGGAGGTGGTCGATCTTGAAGCTGCCGAGAAGGTCCTGGAGGAGATGCGCGCGGCTGGTCAGCGACCCGAGTCGGTTCACTACGCTTCGCTCATCCACGCTCGAGGCTGCGTTCTGCACGATATGGAGGGCGCGCGAAAGGTCTTTGACTCCGTTGTGGAAGAGTCTCTGGTTCCTGTCAACGCTAGCATCTACCAGGCCCTGTTTGAGGCCATGGTGGCCAACCACCGAGTTGCCGAGACACAGCCAATCCTGGCGGAAATGCGAAGCAGGCATGTGGAACTTACGCCTTACATTGCCAACACGCTGATCCATGGCTGGGCTGCGGAGAAGAAGATTGAGAACGCTCGGGCGATTTACGATGCCGTGGCTCGTGAGAAGCGCGAGCCCAGCACGTACGAGGCCATGACACGGGCGTTCCTCGCCGTTGAGATGAGGGGCGAAGCAAAGGCAGTGGTGGGAGAGATGCTCACTCGCGGCTATCCCAGTGCCGTGGTTAACAAGGTTCTCGAGCTTCTCGGCGGAGGTCAAGAGGCCAGCCTGGAGTGATTGGTTGGTTCCAACCTCTACGCCCGCCCTGCTTTTTTCTTTTCTTTCCCGGCATCTTGCGAAGCGATATCTTCTCGATTTGTTCTTGCTCTATTCTCATTTGTTCATTTTTCTTTTCTTGTCCATATTCGTTGTGTTTTTCAAGCCTCGACGTGTTTTGATACCCCTTTGGCATGCAGGTTGGACGGTGTTTCTATCGGGGTGTCGTCCTAATATTCGAGGCTCTGCGTGGTGTTTCTTCGTCTCTTTACAATCTGTTATATCCTGTTCGGCACACGGCTTTTGTCTGCGGCTACAGGATGGCATGGCGTTCACGGGGGCGGCAATGGATCTATGAATGCATTTCGCACATACAAAAGAAGAAGTCATTTTGGTTACTGGATTAGGGGGAGGTGGAAGAAAGGACGGATGGGTTGCGGACTCTTGAGAGCCGCTGATAGACAAATCTCCACTCGGCATAGGCCAACAGCCACGGCCAAAACGGTAGCAGCAGAATTTTGGGTGTTCATTTGGGATTGTTTTGACGGTCAGGTACATAGAGGATAGGAGGGAATTGTGCCTTCATCACATCTGGACTGGTCTGGATTTTCTGCTACCGTGTATTATATCAGGAAGCTGGGACGGGCATAAAGGAGGAAGCATTAAGGCAGCAAATCTATGAAAGTATATGCCTACTGAAGACAGAGCGATTGTGCCATGGTGATCTTGATGATGTTGTAGCAATGAAGCATATCACGACTACTGCTCCGATATAAAGACAGTGTGTGCACTGTACATTCGTAGCACGCTATACTGTGAAGCCTTCCCGCATACCGAGCTCCCCCCGCTCCACTTTCCGACGTCCAAGATGCAAGTTGGTCACTCAACTGGCCTCAACACTCGACTTTTGCGAAGACGAACAAGAGACGAGGCTGGACAGTGGCTCTCAAGCTACCTTCTTCCACTGTTATTTCATATCTGAACTCTTACGTCCACTTGGTTATAAAATTCTTACCCTCTGGTGCTGTTCAATTGAGCGCTCTCCTTTTGCCTGTTGTCAGCTTGTCAGCCTTGCTTCAACCTCTCTCTTCAGTCGTTGGAGCCTCCTCATCTTATATCTTATACCAACATACCATACCATAAGGTACATCAATTCTTCGCCAATTGCACTCCCACTATCACATACGCATCTCTATTTTACTCTCAAGTCAACATCGGTATCCTTCACACAGAAAAATGCCCACCGCAAACGCCTCCGTCGCCGTCTCCGCCCCCGGCAAGGTCCTCCTGGCCGGCGGCTACCTCGTCCTGGACCGCGCCTACACGGGCCTCGTGCTGGGCCTGAGCGCGCGCATCAACGTGGTCGCGGGCGAGATCCAGTCCGCCGCCGAGGGCGTCGAGCTCAGGGAGATTGTCGTCGACAGCCCGCAGTTCCTGGACGCGCAGTGGCGGTACGGGTACCATCTTGCGCCGGAGAAGGGGGGGATCAAGGTCACTCAGCTGCAGGTGTAAGTTGAAGCTTTCTTCGTTGTACTTTTTGTCTTCCAAAGAGTTGTCGGCGTTTGTTATTGTTGATTTTGTTGTTTTGGAACTTTTTTTTGCTATTTATATCGCTGGTCTGGCTTCACCGCGTTTGAGAGGGTGGGAGACGGGGCGCAGATGGAAGCACCGAAGACCCTGTTTGTTTCTGCTCTGAAAGAATGAAACCCTTTGTCCCTGCAAGCCGAATACTACTTGTCTAGGGAGGACAAGAGACAAGCTGAGAGGGAAAAAAGAGAGAGACCCTTGAAATTCCACTGCGTTGATTTTCCCTTCCCCCGCAATGAGACAAGGTCTCTCAATTCAATCTACGCGAGTTTTCTTGCCTCTTCCCTCAAGGCACGCATTCTTCGAAATGCTTTCCTTGTTTCCCTCCTCTTTGAGACAAAACAGCGTGCTTTTGCTGACACTTGCCGTGTCTTGGTTCCTCATCTCAGCGGTCCCACCATCTCGGCCAACCCTTTCGTCGAGACCACGCTGAGCTACGCCCTGACCTACATCGACGCCCTCGTGTCCTCCACGCGCTCCCACAGCGTCATCAAGTCTTCACGCCTCATCATCCTTGCCGACAATGACTACTATTCCCACTCTCACGCGTCCTCGTCTGGCCGCTTCGCCAAGTTCCCCGTCACCCTTCAGGGCGCCAACAAGACGGGCCTCGGCTCCTCGGCCGCTCTCGTCACCTCCCTAACCGCCTCCTTGCTCACCCACTACCTGCCCTCCACCGTCTTTGACCTCTCCTCTAAGCAGGGCAAGAAGACGCTTCACAACCTCGCCCAGGCGGCGCACTGCGCCGCCCAGGGCAAGGTCGGCTCGGGCTTCGATGTCGCGGCCGCCGTGTACGGGTCCTGCACCTACCGCAGGTTTTCCCCCAGCATCCTGAACGTGCTGCCCGAGCCCGGCGCCCCCGGCTTCAGCGACAAGCTCCTCGCAGTCGTCGACGGCGAGCAGTGGGATGTGGAAGTGCAAGACGACGGCGTCAGCCTTCCCCCGGGCGTCGTCCTGCGCATGTGCGACGTCGACTGCGGCAGCCAGACCGTCGGCATGGTGAAGGTCCTCTCCTGGCGCGCCCAGGACGAGCAGCACTCGACAGCCCTCTGGAACGACCTCCAGGCGCGCAACGAGGCCCTGGCCGCCGCCCTCAAGGCCGGCGCCGCCGACCAGCTCCCCGACAAGCTCCGCCAGGTCCGCGAGCGCCAGATGGGCCGCGAGAGCGACGTGCCCATCGAGCCCGACTCGCAGATGGAGCTCCTCGACGCCATCAGCGCCCTCGACGGCGTCTACGGCGGCGTGGTGCCCGGCGCCGGCGGCTACGACGCGCTGGCCCTGCTCATGCGCGACGACGACGAGACGCTGGCCCGCGTGCAGGACTTCCTCGCCGCCTGGAGCCGCGAGAAGGACGCAAAGGTGAAGCTCTTGGGGGTCAGGGGGGAGATGGAAGGGGTTCGCCAGGAAAGCTTGGACGTGTACGATGGGTGGCTGTAGCTTCTTCTCTTGCCTTCTATTTTCCTCTTCCGCGGCCTTCTGTTCATTTCATCCGCGGGTTATTCCCCTTGGCGAGGACTGCACGCCGATTCGTCCGTGACCAAGTTATTGAAGAAAGAGAAGAAAATTATTCTTACACAAAATAATACAGCAATTAATATATAGAAACACTGGTATATCATATCGAATCATACAATTTCAGTTGGATTTAAGTCACTACCCAGTATTTCACATTAAGCGACTGAATTCGGCTTGCGTCACATTGAACACAAGCGAAGCATCTCATTACGCCAAACTACAGACAAAAGCAAAGAAAGTCGTCATGCCACTACAAGACACCAAAAACCACAGCGAAATGAAACGCTCGCACAAACGGGAGCTAAGTAGTGACATTCTCGGTTACACAACGTATTACAAAAACCACAAAGTAAACAATAATGCATAAAAACAACACTCAAATTGACTCAAAAACTGGACATCCCATTATTTTAGTAGGTAGAGAATGCTTCGAAGTGCGATTCTTCTCCTGTATCAATTTGCATTAGATCTAGCTACCTAGTGGTGCTGTGTGGTAAAAGCAAATGCCGCCTTGACTCCCGCTGTATCCCCCCTTCGCGCCGCCCGAACCCCCCCTTTGCGTGCGTCATTACCGAATTAAGTCTGTTTGTTTCCCTTTTGTTTTTCCTCGTCGCGAGTATTCGGGATCGCCATTGTAATAGTAAATGTCTATGTTGCCCCGTTAATTGCTCGCCGGCCGGTCCTGTCCAATCTATCCTGTGATAATCCATATTAAGCGTTCCGATCCGAGTCCCAAACCTGTCCATACCATCTAGCCAGTCTGTTTTGTCCCCCTATTCACCGCGCCGAAAAAGCAAGCCGAGAAAACGAAAGAGAATAGTAAAAGTGATAAGCAATGAAAGGAAAGGCGTCAGTATTCAACGCAGTAAAGATAAAAGATAACGATAGTAGTATCCGTTCAGTCCTCAGTCATGGATATGGTGATATTGTGGTTTCGTTCATGAGGTATGCATTCGGTCATTCGATCAGTTGGCCTGCTGCTCTTTGGCAGAGGCAATAGAGAAAGGCGAGGGGCTTCGGTAAGGGGAGCGAGAACGGATTGACCGAGGCAGGCTGGAGGTTGGGTCGGGGTACATGGAGTCCTCGGCGACACCGATTTGACTAGCGGCGGCCTTCTCTCGCAGTATGCTCAGTCTGGTTGGATAGTAGGTTAGCACGCAGTGCAAAACTAGTGAGAGATCTCCCGGGTTGCCTCACTCTTCTTGAGAGATGCCAGGAAGAAGAACAGGTTCTTTCTTGAGACCAAACGGAGAAGACTAAGAGACGACTGTTAGTCAGAAGCTCATTCGCAGAAATACACGCAGAGCATAGGTATGTGACGTACAATTTCCAATCCGCGCCTCTGCTTCCGCCTGCCATGACGCAAAGCCTGCTGCATGCGCTCATAAAGATTCCTGACGTTGTTCTTGAGACGCATCTCGGAGGTTGCGTATGTCGTGTTGGAACAGCCACCAATGCTATCGGTTTCCAAGTTGACCAGCGAAATACTTCTCGGCAACTGCGCCATTGGTTGAGGGTAGAGCAAAGTTGTTGATTGACTGAAATCGAGATGACGGAGAGGAGAAAAAATGAAACCCAAAGAAGAACGCTAGAATGATTGAAGAGTGCTTTTCGTAAACGACGATGAAGGACAAGAGAAAGAATTGCAGAGAATAAAAAGACAATAGACGTCCACGAGAGTGGCTGTTTGTGTGATTGAACCGGCACAAGTTTGCTTCACAACTAGTCGCCGTAATTACAATGATAAAAATAGTAAAAGGAAAGAGAGGGAAAAGATAGCGTCTGCGGTGGCTCTTAATTCCTCTCACTTGCTCTACCGGATGTTGTTGGCCGAGAGCTGTTGTTGGTGCAAGATGGAACCAATTCGATGAAGATCCGAGCGATTGGGTTGAGACGATGTGGGCTTTTTCAATTAAACCAGAAAAGAGAGAGAAGCCAGAAAGAAAGAATGAGAATACGAGCAAGACACACAAAAACGGACAAACGATTAAATGCGGCTGCTGCTGCACACTGCCGAAGGAAAGACAAGGGGAGGGAAAAGAAGAGAGAAAGGAATGACAGGGGTGGGAAAGAGTGTGTGGGCTGGTGCTGATGAGGCTCCGAGCTTCCTGGGTGCAGAATGAATGGAGGTGACGGGCTTGAGATTCACAACACAAACCCAGCACGTTGCCGACGGATGCGGCGCTGGCCAAATATATATCCATCACCTCGCATCGGCATCTATGCGTGTCTGAGCACCATGATTCGACAGCCCTTCGGTCGGTGCCGCTCCTGGGCCTCTGTCGAAACGGGGTCTCATTAGACACACTCACACACACTCACACGCGGCCGCGAAGAGTGCAACAACACTAGGGGAGCAGGAGAGCAACAGATGCCTGCCTGCAGATTTGCTGTCTCACATGCCGTCTGGAGGCAAGCCCTGTGCATTCGCTCACGGCTTCAGGTGGAATGCGTGAGGCCTGAATTGGCATTCCAGATGCCGGCACCCTGCCGCAGTATCCCGTATGCCGTAGCATTCTCCAGGATATTGAGCTGTCGGTAGGCGAGCGCGGCGACAACGACATGAGGCCGTCCTGTCACGGGCGGAGCAACGGGCGGAGCTGCGAGTGGACGTGCACGGCCTTTGTTTGCTTCCTTTTCCTGCACAGAACGAATGGGGTCAACCGGCGGCTTGGCCGATTCGCTATCATCACAGCCTCCTTGCTTGGCGACGATTTTCGTTTCATGTCAACACGGCTTCCCGTTCGTCTCTGGTCAGGATTTAGGCTTCGCGTTTTGCAGGCCGCGGTGGGGAAAACGCCCGCTTCTGCATGCAGACAACGTGAGATGCTGCCGTGTTCCCTCGCCAGGAATCGAAGTCGAACCTTGAAACCATGAAACATGGGAAACCCTTGTCAGATACAGTAGAGTTTAATATCCTCGCGTTATTCGTCGCGCGGGCGAGCCAATCACAGGGTTGACGCTTCGACGCTCAATGCAGCCCAAAGGGAGATCTCTCGCTAATCTTTGGGGCTGGTGCGGAGGCACGGCTGGCACTAGATTCAATTCGGGTGATGGCAACGGTCTTTGCTTTCAAGGTTCTTTCTTTATGTACCTGAGTGAAATTAAAATCAGAGCCACAGGGCGCTCGTCCGCCGCTTATTTGGGATGGTCCTTGATGTGAAAGCTCTTAGACTTGACGAAAGCGTCGAAGCCAAATCTGCCAAGAGTCTGACCTCTGCCCGAGTTCTTCCATCCCGTCCAGGCGAGGTCCTATTTGTTGGTAATACAGTCAGCAACGGGTCGTTCACGATCAATTCATTGACTATTGATTTGCCTGACGGGGTGATTGCCTGCTAGAGTTGCTGCCCGGGCGGGTGCAAATATGACCACGGGCCAACTAAGGGAGGGGACGAGGGGAGGGATGCAATGCGATTATGAGGGCGCGTCGGAGACTTACCGGACTGGGGTAATCGCAGCGGTTGACAAAGACAGTGCCGGCGTCAACCTGCTCACAGAGCTCGTAGCCTCGATCAGTATCCTTGGTCCAGATGCTAGCCGTGAGTCCAAACTCGCTATCGTTCATCAGCTTCACGGCCTCGTCGTCGCCCTTGACCTTCATCACCGGAATCACAGGCCCAAATGTCTCTTCCGTCATGACCGTCATTGTGTGATCCACACCAGTCAATAGGGTGGGTTTCACAAAGTTGCCCTTGGGCGGAGGGTTTTGGAAGCTTTCGTTTTCCGGCGTAACATCCTTGGCTCCCTTCTTCAAGGCGTCCTGGATGTGCGACTCTATTGTTTCCTTGGAGCGCTTGGAGACGACTGGTCCAATATGGGTCGATTTGTCAAAGGGGTCTCCGAGCTTGTATCCCTTGAGCACCTTCTGAACGGCCGCCACAAAGTCATCGTGCACCTTTTCATGCACATAGACCCGTTCAATGGAGCAGCAGCTTTGGCCAGAGTTGAAGATGGCGCCATCGACAATCTCTTCGGCGGCCCAATCGATGTCTACATCGTCTCTGATGTATGCAGGATCCTTGCCGCCCAGCTCGAGGGTCACATTGACGATTCTGTCCGCGGCAGCTTGTTGCACGGCAAGGCCGCCAGCAACGGATCCCGTGAAACAGATCAGCGAAATCCTTGGGTCTCGAACAATAGGTTCCATGAGACTAGGAGATCCGCAGTGGAAATATTGCAGAACGCCGTTGGGTAGGCCGGCCTCTGAGAAGAGCTTCGCCACTTGTTCTACAATAGTCGGCGTCTGCGGCGACGGCTTCAAAATCACGCTGTTTCCGGCCAAGATTGCTGGAATCAGTGCATTGACGAGGATCAAATAAGGATACTTTGAGACAATGATGAGTTAATAAGAGAATTGAGAGAGTGAGAAACAGCGCGTGTAGCAGTGGCTGGCACAGGAGATTGATTCTGCTTACATTCCAGGCAAAGATGATGAGAACAGGGCCGACGGGTGCTCTCCGGATGAAACGCTTGAACCCTTTCTCGGGCTCACCCTCGACGTCCTGTAAGACCTCGTTGCTGAGCTTAAGGAGGTACTCCGCCCTTTTGATAGCCGTTGTGACTTCTTTCGCCGTATAAGCGATGGGCCGGCCCATCTGAGTGGTCAGTTCCAGGGCAAGGTCGTCCTTGTTCTTGTCCAATGCGTCGAGAAACTTGCGGACAATGTCTTGCCTGTCCTTGAGCGTCGTTTTACGGAATTCCAGAAAGGCTTCGGTGGCGACCTTGGGTAGCAGCTCCAGATCGGCAGCCGAGGCGCCATTGCGAGTGATGACCACCTCGTTGGTGTTTGGGGAGATGGTCTTGATCACCTCGACAGACATGTTTGCGTGTGATTCCTGATGTGACCGGGGATTTGACGGAACAGTATCTCGAGGGTTCGAATAACGAAGAGTGAATAATGGACGATGTGAAACCTGAAAGGAGAGGAGAGGGAGAGGGGAAGTGTGATACCGGTCTCAAGGCCGCTCTTGCCCGTTCATCATTTGCCCCACGTCACCGATATCGTTGCCCCGCCATATCCATCTCAGTCCACCTGAGAAGTATTACTGGATAACCGCCTACGAACAAGCCGTCCCTGAAACTACCCGGTAATTGTACGTAAGAGAGTCCGCGTTACTAGAGAATCGACTCGGTATGTCAGATGAGGCAAATGTTGAGTAAAGCCCGATTATACATGAATTCATTCGATTATATGTATGCGCGTCCTTTGGAAGAGACTCAGCTCTATTAGCGCTTCCTTCCCACCGGGACGGTTCAGCCATATCCTCGTGGCATGGCTTGTGGTTCATGCCCAACTTGGTTGACTGGATCCACCACAGGCTTGAATAGTCCGCTTAAAGCGATGCGCCCCGATAAATGCAATACGTCGATGCTCTATCGATAAGGAACTTTTTTCTTCCTCGCTGCAGCCATTTGCTGAGCTCTGAGCCGAGTTGCGCCTACGGCACCAAGTTTGGAGCAATTCCCTACACAAACCACACACCATGGCTGCCACAAAGGCCACCGATTTCTTGGACGTGTCCGACAGTGAAGATGAGCGCGTGAACGCTTACGACTCGGATGACGAAGTGAAAAAGGGCGGACGCGGCCCCAAGCGACGGAAGATTAGCAGCGACGACGAGGATGACGACGATGCTGAATTGAGCGACAAGGAACAAGACGGCAGTGATGGAGAAAAGAAGAGTTCAGAAGAGACGAAAGAAGATGGAGAGGCCGAAAAAGGCGACAAGGACAGCGGCAAGAAGAAAGCAAAGAAGCTGAGGGCCAAAGACTTGCCTGGCGTTGCCCGGCCGTTGACGAAGAAGAACCTTGTCGCGACAGACGAAGCAATCAGAAAATCCGGCGTCGTATACATCTCGCGCGTGCCGCCATTCATGAAGCCGAACAAGCTACGGTCTCTCCTCTCTCCATATGGAACCATCAACAGAATATTCCTCGCCCCCGAAGACCCAATCGCACGAGCGCGGCGTATCAAAGGAGGCGGCAACAAGAAGAAGACGTTTACCGAGGGCTGGGTGGAGTTTGTCAAGAAGAAGGACGCAAAGGCTGTGTGTGAGCTTCTGAATGCGCGACCAATCGGTGGCAAGAAGGGGAGCTACTACCACGACGATATATGGAATCTGCTCTATCTCAAGGGCTTCAAATGGCACAACCTGACGGAGCAGATTGCCGCCGAGGATGCCGAGAGATCAAGTCGCATGAGGGCTGAAATCAGCAAGTCAACACGCGAGAACAAGCTGTTCGTCCGCAACGTCGAGAAAGCCAAGATGCTGGACGGCATAGAGGCAAAGGCAAAGGCGAAGAAGAGGAAGGCGAGCGATGCGGCGGAGGCCGAGGAGCCAAAGGGAGCCGTGCGGACCTTCAAACAGATTCCCAAGATCAGCAAGGACAAAGATACCACCGAGGAACCGGAGCGGGTGAGCAGAGTGCTGAGCAAGATCTTTTAGCTGTTGGAGCTGTTCGTGTTCACCATTTCTGCTGTTGCTCGTTGCATCTGTTGTATGTATATATAGAAAGGTTTTGTTTGTATCAGGCCGAGCGTAATAATTCTCAATACCAGCCGAATTAAACCATTTGCCATACAAAAGCAATGCTGATGTCCGCTTCTTGCCATTGCTCCTCCATCAAACCGTAGAAATGCCTACCTATGGAACCCGACATGACTCACTGCTGCGAACGCACTATGACAGATCCGGCAACAAGCGTTACAGGCAGAATTGCCCGCGATAAGCCCATGCCAGGTCGCTTATCAAGCAGCGGGGCAAAATAATTTTTGAACTTTCTTCGTCCATATGGTATCAGAGGCGACTCCGTCTGATAATTCCCATCTCCATACCAGACCACCCACCACATCAACCATCGGCCTCATCAAACAAGATGTCTATGGACCTGGATGATGCCATTTCTATTGCGCCCGTGGGGCAGCAGGTGCACACGGCAGCAACGTAAGTAAATCTTAACGCTTTCCCACGGCTTGTCTGCGGACGAACATCTTCGCTTCGTCGTCTTTTGCGACAGCCCCTCCATGATATCCGGTGAAGATAAATGCTGAGACTCGTCATCCACAGTATTCTCTGCCACAACTGCGGTGCTCCCATCGACGGAACAACAGCCACGGGCGCCGCCTGCTACGACTGCATCAAGTTGACCAACGACATCTCCCAGGGCATCCAGCGAGAGGCCACCATCCAGCAATGCAGAGACTGCGAAAGATGGCTGTTGCCACCCTCAAGTTGGATCTCCGCCATGCCCGAATCCCGCGAACTGCTAGCGCTCTGCCTCAAGAAGTTGAGGGGCCTGAACAAAGTGCGAATCGTCGATGCGAGCTTCATCTGGACTGAGCCTCACTCGCGGAGAGTAAAGGTCAAGTTGACCGTCCAAGACGCCGTCCAGCAGGGTGTCCTGCTGCAGCAGACCTTTGAGGTCGTATATGTCGTGGCGCATCAGCAGTGCCCCGAGTGCGCCAAGAGTTTCACCCCTAACCACTGGAGGGCCTGCGTCCAAGTCCGACAGAAGGTCTTGCACAAGAGGACGTTCCACTTCCTGGAGCAGCTCGTCCTGAAACATGGCGCGCACAGGGAGACGCTCAACATTAAGGAAGCCAAGGACGGCATCGACTTCTTCTTCTCCGTGCGAAATCAGGCCGAGAAGTTTGTCGACTTCCTCAACTCAGTCGTTCCCGTCAAAGTCAAGTCCTCACAAGAACTGATCTCTATGGATACCCACACCTCGAAGAAATCATACAAATTCACCTTCTCCGCCGAGCTCGTCCCCGTATGCAGAGATGACCTGGTTGCGCTGCCGATAAAGCTTGCGAAACAGAGCGGCAACATCTCGCCCCTCGTCCTCTGCCACAAGATTGGCACAGCAGTCTACCTCATGGACCCGCAGACTCTCCAAACGGCGGAAGTCAGCTCGTCCATCTACTGGCGTGCCCCCTTCACAGCCCTCGCCGACGCGATGGAGTTGGTCGAGTTCATCGTCATGGACATTGAGCCCACTCCTGTTCGAAAGGGCAAGTGGGTGCTCGCCGAGGCGACCGTTGCTCGTGCTTCTGATCTTGGTGTCAACGACAAGACATACTTTACCAGAACACATCTAGGAAACCTGCTGCAGCCGGGTGACTCAGCCATGGGTTACATGCTGAGCGGCACCAACTTCAACAACCCCGAATTTGATGCCATAGAGGAATCCAACACATATTCATCAACTGTTCCGGATGTGGTGCTGGTGAAGAAACACTACCCCAACCGCAGGAGGAACCGTCGCCGCAACTGGAAGCTCAAGCGTATGAACAAGGACGAGGGCGACCTTCTGCCAAAGAAGGCAGACCAAGAGCGTTTGGATAAGGAGTACGAGATGTTCTTGCGTGACGTCGAGGAGGATGAGGAACTTCGTGCGGCTTTGGCGCTGTACAAGAACCCCAAGAAGGCAAATGATGAGGAGATGAGCATAGCCGAGACCGAGGAGGATGGAGACGAGGGCATTCCTGGAGTGAATATGGATGAGCTGCTAGATGACTTTGATGAGCTCACTATGGAGGATTAGTAGTACAGGGATTCATAATACTCACATCAATGTGAATAACGACGTCATGTTTGGCTTCCACCAGAGCTCTATATTTGCCTTGAAGCATCAAAATAATTATCGTGATAAGCCATGGTTCCTTTATCTTCCTGTGAGGGGTCGTACTCCGGACAGATGTCTATAAGAATGAAGGGATAGAGGTAAGGTCGATTGTGTTCGAGTCATCTTTAATGGCACTCTTGGCGCCCGACCGTTTAAATTGCTCTCGGGATTTCTTCCTGCTCATCATACGCTCGTGCAAGCCGAAGAGATCATCGTCGTCGTCGTCCAAAACGTGGACGTTAGGTCGTTGCTCGGGGGCCTTACGCTCTTCTCGAGGCGTTTCCTTCAGATTCCTTGTGGCGGGTGAAGACGTGGCTTGGACATCTGAGTGTGAACCGCGAGAAGGCTGTGACGTGCTTCCGCTTGGCGCAGAAGTTGTTCGTGAATTGGCGAGTGGTTCGTGTTTGATCCTCTTTACTGATGACGGTAATGGTGGCAGTGAGGGCGACGGCTCTCGGCTTCGAGAATCCTGCTGTGGCAACGACTTGCTTGAATATCCCGCCGCCGCTCTCGTCCTAGACGAAGCAGACGAAGCGCTCACAGCAGGCATGATGGTCCTACCCTCACGCCTCGGCGCCTCCATCAAGCCTCGTAAACCCGTTGCCGCCAACGGCGACTTTGCCCCATCGCCTTTGGCTTTGCGGTCCTCGTCGCCACGGCCATCCGCGGCCAGCGCCTTACGCTGCTTCAGAACCCGCTGGCGCGACGCCCTTCTCTGTCGCGTACTGGCAGTCGGCAGCAGATCTGGCACGATTGGACGCTCAATCTCGCGGATGGTGTCTGCGTTTTGCGCCTTGGCGAGGGCTTTGAGGCGATCGTATTCTGCGCGGTGGAGATGCGCTGTGAAGCGCTGGGCGACGTGCAGAAACTCGTCTTCGACCATTCTGTATTTGTCATCGTTCAGCACCCCTGGGATCATGAACCTAAGAAACAAGACAGTTAGTTGTGAGCTGGTGAGAGGCAGCTGCATGTTGAATTGAGCATTGTCATCAACGTCAGGATATCAGATGGTGCGTATGTACTCTTCCTGAGGCCTCTCCGGTGGAGGCGAAGTAGACGGACTTCTGATAGGATCTATCAGATTTTGTCAGTCATTTGTGACAAAGTTTCAATTCTCATTGCTTTGCGGTGTCCTGAAAGGCAGATTCGCGGTCATTCATACCGGAGTCCAGAACGCGCTGAACGTGTCTGCGCGATACAGGCGTTCGCACGACATGCCGACGCTCGTGTTGCGCCGCTGGTCTCGAAGCAGATGATGCAGGACTTTGAGCTGCTGCGTTTCTTATGCTGCTGCTTGGCGAGGGCTCCGAGTCCCCGGTCTGTCTTTTCCAGGGCAATTTTCTTGCCATGGCTGCTTGAGCTCTGGATTGTGGACGGTTGTAATTCTGAGGTTGAGTTTGGCCTTAGAGACTCAACCGTAACGTCAGAATCTGGAAGTGTTTAGTGCAATGTGCACAGTATACGTACCTTCTACCACCCTACAAGCGCCAGGTCCACAGTCAACATCCCCCATGAGTCCTTGGGTCTATATGATGCCTGGAGTAGTATCTTTTCTCGCTAATTGGTAATTGGATTGCATAGGTTGACGCTTTGGCCTTTTCAGAGGTAGGGACATTTCTCTCCGAAGGAGGCATGCTTGCCTGATAGTTACCCTGATATTTTCGATTTGACCACTGATCTCATATAAGGTTAAGAGATGACCATCAGCTCAATCTCTTTCAGACTACAATGAGCAATTGTGTAAAATCTGCGATATAGACTGGCATATCATAGCCTATGGAGTTTTTTTACGACATCCTCATTCAAATTTAACTTTATAATTCCATTGCAGCCGCAAGGTTGAGCGGGATAATCCTCCTTAACCTACAGCTGCCCACCTGTCAAGGAGGGACTCATTTTTAGCTGGTCATTCCATCGAATACATACTTATATATGGACACCTTTAGTCTTTTTTCTTTTTTCTCTACGACTGATGAAGCTGTTACCATTCACTGTAAGGCAGTCAATTGTCAAGTGTCCTTTCACATGCCGAAGCTCCGTTGTAGCATAATATTGGATATAGACATATTCCGGGATAAGTTCATGCCTGTAGAGCTGCAGGCCCCGCTAAGATGGAAAGAACTGTTCGATACCTCAGGTATCACTGATAGCATTCCAAGCCGAGCCTCAAGCTTTCCCAAACTCAAAATTACTGTTCAAAACATCTTGCATTTTGCTCCAATCCCTTCACGATTGAGAGTCAAGGGCACGGTCTTGATGATTTCGTGGTGCAGCCGCCATTAGTGCCATCTCTCGCAGGGCGTCGTCTCCAGATCGAGTCGCCATGATTGCTGTGGCTCTTCTTCGCCGAGCCTCAGCGAGGAGACAATGCAGCTTCCTCAGACGGTCGGTCAACAGGGCCGTGACAGATCTGTTCCCCCCCAAGAGGCCTCTGTACGGCAATGCAAATGGTACGAGATATGTGAGCTCATTGCTTGAGAACACTCGCAACATCGGTATCATTGCTCACGTCGACGCTGTAAGGTTTGCACCTACATGTACCTCAGCCATCCTGACCTTGATGCTTACCCGTTGTGTAGGGCAAAACAACAACAACTGAACGCATGCTCTACTACAGTGGCGTGACGCAACGAGTAGGAGGTTTGCAGTAACAACACTCGCGTCCGAGACCCAGCTGACAGTCATAGATGTGGATTCTGGCAACACCGTTACCGACTTCTTGGAGCTTGAGCGGGAGCGTGGAATCACCATTCAGTCGGCGGCCATCACATTCCACTGGCCACTGCAACAGGACTGCCCGCCTGGAACATCGCCAAAGACCATCAATCTCATAGATACTCCCGGGCACCAGGACTTCAGGTTTGAGGTCGATAGATGCCTACCAATCCTCGATGGAGCTGTCTGCATCATCGACTCTGTCAAGGGCGTGGAAGCGCACACAGAACGAGTCTGGGCCTCTGCCCAGGACTTCAAGATCCCGCGGATTGTCTACTGCAACAAGCTGGACCGTGAGGGCGCATCTTTCAGGAAATCCGTCTTGGAGATTGGCTCTCGACTCAAGGGATGGCCGTTAGTCTGTCAGATCCCATGGTGGGAGAAAGAGGACTTTGTTGGTGTAATCGACGTTGTTGATGGAGTAGGGTACCGATGGAAGAGCGAAAGGCAAAAGGCTCGGTACGAGCCGGCTGAGCTCAAAGAATTACTGTCAACCTCAAACCAGTCGTTACTGACGGAGATGCAAGTGGCGCGGCAACGCTTGGTTGAGGGCCTGGCGGATTTTGACGAGGCCGTGATGGACGAATACTTGGCTGAAAACGAAAATATTCCTGCCTCTCTACTCAAACAGGCCATCAGGAGAAGCATACAAAGTGGCGATGGCCGCGTCATACCTGTATTCGCGGGCTCAAGCTTTCGTCACATTGGGGTTGAGCCGCTCATGGATGCCATCGCCGACTATCTTCCCAATCCGGCCGAGCGGCCTGACCCGGAGGTCAGGGTCGGGAGCACCAAGACCGAGCTTCGTGAGGCTCTCAAAGGAAAAGGCAAAAAGGCTGTTGACCCCAACGTCACTTCGGTGGCATCTGTCTTCAAAGTATTTGACCATCCAAAAGAGGGCGTCATCAGCTTTGTGAGAGTCTACCATGGCACCTTGACCCGCAATGCGCCGAGCTTCAACACCCATATGCTCATCCAGGAACGACCGATGGGCATTTTGCAGATATCAGCATCCAAGACTGAAGACATTCAGGAGCTTTCGGTTGGCCAAATTGGAGCTTTGAGAGGACTCAAGAAAGCACGCACCGGAGATACCCTGATCACCATGGCGAGCGGCAAAGCGGTCCCCGAGCATTTACGGCATATACAGATCAGACCTCCGGAAATCCCACCACCGGTTGCCTTCCTGCAGGTTGATCCGTATGGCAACGTAGCAGCCCAGCAGTTAGCGGCCGCTTTAGAGAGCGCCTCGCGAGAAGATCCAAGTCTTCGATGGAGTAGAAACCCAAAGACCGACCAGTTCACAATCCAGGGCATGGGAAAGCTTCACCTGGATGTATCGCTTTACAACATGAGGCAGAAGCACAAGATAGATGCCGAATTCGGTCCCATCGAAGTTGACTACAAGGAGTGTGTTACTGCTGAGACTTCTCCTCAACATACGGTTTTTGACCGCCCAGTGGCTGGCAAATCTGGCAAAGTTACCTGCACAGTCAACCTCAAGCCGATAGAGGAAGGGGAACATGGCAGCTTGATAGAGACCGGCCTCGAGAAGGATGGCAACATTGTTCAGATCGACATTCCCATGCACGGCGAAGCCAGCGCCGTGCTGGTCGATGCGGATGAGGCGCGTCAACAGCTCTTCAATGGAGCTATAGCTGGGTTAGCGAGAGGGCCTCGTCGTGCGTCGCCAGTTCACGGTTGCCATGTCCACATTACACTTGATACATCTCGCGATGCGCTAGAAACACCAACGGGAGGCCATTTCAGTGGTGCGGCCAAGACCGCCGTCCAAGCGGCTCTTCGGGAGGCATTCGACAAGAGCCAGATTGGTATTCTAGAGCCCATCATGTTGACACACATCGTCTGCCCCGAGGCAGCCGCCGGAACAGTTCAGCACGACATAACAGCCGGTGCAGGCGGCCACGTGCTCGAGGTCAACGACCGTTCTGCAGAGTCTGCAAGCGAGGAGCTGATTGATGTCTCCAAGATTTATGCCCCACCTGATCCTTATGACTCCATCACCTCCCTGAGAGGTAAAAGGTCCACTGCTCGGATGGTTGAGATCATTGCAAAGGTTCCTTATAAAGAGATGCTGAACTATGATGAGCATCTACGAAGCAAAACTGCAGGCCGCCATTCCATGACAATGTCATTCGACTCGTTCGCAAGAGTGGTCGGCCATCGGGAAAAGGATATCTGAATGCACTTGAAGCAAGCAAGCCATTGCGGCAAGCGTGAAGGCAGCTCCCGCCTTATGATATGCAATCTAATACTACACCATATTGGTTGTACTAATCGTTGATCGAAGACTCCGGACTCGCGCATGCAGTATGTCGTGGAAGATCACTGAGGCACGGCTCACAGAGAAGATGTTGCCCGTCAGTGGCATAAAAAGCCAGGCAAAATGCTCCAGGATGCAAGACGGATCGAGATCTTTCCTTGAATTGACGGATCACCTCATTCGCCAAGACGGCAAGCAAGTTGATTAGCCACGGGGCAAGATCAGATGAAGTATCGCATGATGCCACCTTATCAGTCGAGATGAGGATACGCAATTATGGAAGACAAAAGAAGAAATCACATCTCCATCACTGTTCCCTGTCTGAACATGGCCTTCAGCGGCAGCGCTGGCGGAGCTCGTGATATCGCGATGATGGGCGAGATTTGAAGATTTAACGGAGCACAGGGCATTGAGATGGAAAAGGTGGAGGTAAGACGGCATTCTCTTCCAGAATTCGCAAGGTTCTTGCTGGGAGCATTACAAGCAAATACCACCTTGCTCAACAAACACTCCTTGTTGTGTGTAAAAGCACAGACGTCTTCTCCAGGGTCGGCGCCAGGCAACACACTGCTGTTCAAGGTTGGATTGGGCTTAGCCTTCTCATGCCTGGCCTTCTCCGTACGCAATGCAGGAACAGAGACCTTTTTCAGCCGGTGAATGGCAAGCTCGTGGGCGTTCATGCTCGTGTTGAGTGGAGCATGTCGGTTACACAAAATTTCTCTCCCTGCACCCCCGTGCGGACAAAAAGGGGTCCCCCATGTCTAATCCCGACTAGCCTCGTTTCCAGGGAGAACAGCTCGACCGCCACATCTTCTATGGCAACGACAAAACGGAGAGATGCTTAGGAGCAAGACCTGTCTCATCAGATTCGCTTCGAGAGTCGCAAGATGGCGGGCCGGCGAGAATGACTAACACTGCTCAAGGAACAGGCGACGGCCGGCATATTGGATGGTGTTCGTGGCAAGGCGAACGTTGAACCCCTCACTGCTAATTCCAGTTCTATTAATGTTCGCGGGGTGACAGCTCAGCCTCAGCTGTGCTAAACGGTGAAGCTGATTGGGGGGATCAGCAAGACGCAGCGATTCGGAGCGTTCCGCCAAATCTCGTCTTTTGGCGTCGTCGATCAATTTCTTCTTTTCCTCGCTCTCAACGTTGTCATTCGGAGGCGGTGATGTGCTTGTAGGAGCACTATGTCCGTGGACTTTCCATCTCACACAAGATGTTAGGATTATTGCAACGGCCCCCTTGTGGTGCGGCAGGCGGCAAACATGTTGATATCAGGGGGGCACCGATGGCCTTCTCTCGTGGCTCTTGGAACACGCCGCGCTGCCAACAAAGAAGTAGTTGAGATTGACGCTACTGCCACCACGACCGCTTCGAGGACTTGCTCCGTACTTGTACTGTTGGCAGTTACCACCACAATACGACCAGTTGGTTCCTCGGCTGGCCATGATCTGCCTTGTCTACAACAAAGCACAGCACCGACAGTGCCTCGACATCGAGCCCCCGTCTGGCCGTCGAGGTGGATCTGGGACTTGTTCTCTTTGCAGTTAATGCGGTCTTCGATGCGTCGCTCACACTAGGAGGGCCTTAATTTCCTTTGGCCCTGCTTGAGTGGCTGGATTGGACAACGGTTTCCCAGGGGGGAACAAGGCCGACACTTGATTGGTTCACGTCTTATTAATTTCGACGCGCTCATCCCACGAGCTCCACAAAGCGAGGCAAGCATCACAGCCCATCTTCAGCAGAGCGGTCGAGGCATTATTACTACCTGGTCATGAGCGTGCGGTGCAGTGTTGTAGCAAGCATTTGCGCTTCGTCCCTTGCGAGTAGCATTTTGGACTAACTTCAGTCAATCCCTTCCTTTACTAGCCTATTGTCGCCCTGCTCGCCGCGGGTCCATCTCACTCTTTTCATAGAACCTCGACCGTCACCGCCGTCTCTCTCTTTTCCCTTTCTTCTCTGTTTTGCGCTGTGTCGTTTCGTGTCGTGTCCGTGTTGTGTAGACGAGCTTTTCGTCGCTCCTGTCGCTCTTTGGTTGCTTGTTCGCCGTGACACGACCCTCACTTTGTCCTTTTTTGTTTGAATCTCGAAACACGAGTGTCGTACTCGTCCTCATCGAGCGACCTCTCACTCACTCACTCGCTCGCTCTATCGCAAGTACCACTAATACGCCTCACACTCTCGTTTTCACGCGACGCCATGAAGGTTACAGACGTCCAGGCCGCCCTCGCGTCGGCGGTTGTGCTTCTCTCTCTGCCCGCCGGCTCAGTCGCCTCGTCGCACAAGAGGTTTCACCAGCTTCCCAACAAGAAGCACACTCACCTGCGCTCACACACTGTCGAGAGCTCCAACTCCATTGTCAAGCGAGGAACATGCGCGTTCCCGACGGACGATCCCAACCTGGTTGCTGTCACGCCCGATGCTGAGAATGCGGGTTGGGCTATGAGCCCTGATCAGCCTTGCAAGCCGGGCCACTACTGCCCGATTGCCTGCAAGCCCGGTATGGTGATGGCGCAATGGAGTCCCGACTCTTCATACTCTTACCCGTCTTCCATGGTAAGTAACATGGTGTAGTTATGGAGAAGGCAGATGCAGCCTCTCTCCAAGTTTCAGCTGCTAACGAGGTTAGGACGGAGGATTGTACTGCGATGAGGACGGCGAGGTCCACAAGCCATTTCCTAACAAGCCCTACTGTGTTGAAGGCACCGGCGCTGTCGTAGCTGTCAACAACTGTGGTGACCCAATGTCGTGGTGCCAGACAGTGCTGCCTGGTAACGAGGCAATGCTCATCCCGACTCTTGTCACAGACCAGGCCACGATTGCTGTACCGGACACCAGCTACTGGTGTGAAACAGCAGCTCAGTAGGAAACCCCAAGCGACTGACCCGTCACTTACACTGCTAACCTGGTTTGTGTAGCTACTACATCAACCCTCCTGGAAGCTCCGTCGCCGATTGTGTTTGGGGTGTCTCAACTAAGCCCGTCGGCAACTGGGCCCCCTATGTTGCCGGCGCCAACACCGATGGCAACGGCAACACATTCGTCAAGCTGGGCTGGAACCCCATCTGGGAGGATTCCGCTCTGAAGAGCACCCTTCCCACATTTGGTGTCAAAATCGAGTGCCCCGACGGTGGCTGCAACGGCTTGCCCTGCGAGATCTCGCCCAACTCTAGCGGGAGCGTCGATAGCAACGAGTCGTCGGTTGGCGCTGGCAATGCTGCCTTCTGCGTTGTCACGGTTCCCAAGGGCGGTGTTGCCAACATTGTCGCGTACAACGTGGATGGCAGCTCTGGCTCTGGCAGCTCTGACTCCGACTCCGACTCCGGATCTTCCTCGTCAGCCCTGCCCAGCTCCACTGCCCACGGACTCAAGGCCGGTGGCTTTGCTGCCCAGGTCGAGAAGGCTACTTCGACCACGACCACGGCCGCGCCATCATCTACCGTGGTGTCCACTACTGCCGCTGCTTCTACGACGGAAGTCACGTCGACCACTGTTGCTGCTTCAACCACTACCTCCGCTGAGTCAACAACCGCCGAGACAACCGAGGCTTCGACAGCGGCCACTACCAAGACTGCCCACTCCACCACCAGCGGCAAGGCTTCATCAACGGCTCTGAACCGCGCTCACCCGTCCGTGAACCCCGGCATGTTCCATGAGAACGGCACGACGCCTCACCAGACCACCGCAGCCCCCTCGGGGCCCACTGCCACCCAGGCCGATTCTGCCCCCGTCACCACGACTACGAAGAAGGGTGAGGCTGGTCGCCAACAAGGCAGCACCGCCTTTGCCGGCCTTATTGTTGCCTTTGTTGCTGCAGCTTGTTTCCTTTGAAGAAGATGAGGACGATGGCGAGCAGCCCCGTTGATTGTATCTTTGACAGACCTTGTATACTCACGTCTACTTCAGTGTCTATGTCACCCTTTGTCAGCTGCAGTTTACATATTCTTGTTTATATGCTGCTCTAGACTCTATATCACTTGACGCGGTTCACTATCCCTCTCGCTCTCGCTCTTTTCGCTTCGCACCCGGGCTGTCTAAACCCACCGCCTCCCTCGCCTCGCCTCGCCGCACACTCTTTTCTTCGACCTGATATTTTATGCTGCCGTATCTGTATATGGCTCTATTTTTATTTACATAACGCTTATCATATGCTTTACATATCAGCCAATATGCCCTGTCGGCGATAGTGTTTATTGTCTTTCGAGGTTTCTGGAGTTGGTGTGTGTGTGTGGCTTGGATACGGGACGCCCTTCCGGCTTCAACATCCCCTCTTCCCCTTTATTCTTCTGCTTTTTCTTCTTGGACTATCATAATGCCGGAATACGGGTGGCATTTCTTTTCATCATCTATTACGACTTTATTATTTGTTGTCTTATACCTTATTTGTCCTATTTTTTGCCTTTCTTTGTCGTCGATACCCCCCTACAGCGGTAAAGAGAAAGCCTTTTACGGAAAAGAGCGAGTCGGGACTCAAAACAAAACAAAGGGGAGGGAGCGGAAGGGAAAAAGAGCGAGAGAGTTTCTTCTTGGGTCTACAACCCTTACTTAACAAACCTTTTTAACGATGTATGTCCAGCAAAGGGGGTGGGAATGGAATGGATTTTTGCAGTGGGCTGCTTGTGTCGAATTCTGATCTTTTTGCTTTGTCTGATTTTCAAGTTCGTCTACTACTGAAGCCGATGTGTGTTATACTTACCATTACCGCGCCCATCAACAAAAGTAATAGCAAAAAATAGCGGAGAGAGAGAGTGAGAGAGAGATGGAGGAATTGGATAAAGCCACATTAGCGCGACTTATGAATTCTACGTTCTTGAATGTAATCCTGGAAAACAAATGTAGAGTCTGTCTATATATACACCAAATCTCAAACATGCGTGTTACCGCGGTTAGCGATATTTGGTGTCTCAGGGGGCCCATCATTTCGTTTCCCAGAGAGTAATTGCATAGCTTTCCTGATTTGAACGATTTAGACGAACGCCAGGCCATGGAGTTGATTAGCGCCGGTAGTTCAAACCACCTAGTATTGCCTCCAGGATGTCTTTGCCCTCAATCTTCTTATCCAACGTTGCATTTGCCCTTGTAATTAACCAATATCATGCGTTTCTGTATGTACCAACAAACCCCAGTCTTCCCCCCTCTTGCTATCTCTCTGTTCCTTTGTCTTTCTCATAAAGTCACCCAGCCAGGAACGGCGTCTATATCAAAGTCATCTTCGTGCCTCCTCTCCCTGATTGTCTGCCAGACGTTCGGCCAGCCTGCTAGTACGGGGCTGCCCTTCGCCTTTGCTCCGATAATGGCGAACCGGCCCTGGCTGTGGGCGATGAATCCATGCATGAAGCCCTGCTGGATGAGAGTGGCAACGGTCATCTCGATGTCTTCGTAGCTGACCAGGGCGTTACCCCATATGAGCCCCTCGTTGGGGCGGAGCTTCCGGGGGCCACCTGGGGGAGGGGCCAGAGTCGTTTCGGCAGAGGGCTGGACGTTGTTGCGGAGGGCCTGCATGAGGAGGGGGTTGGCCTGCGACGGCCGGTGGTGGGGGGCGGTCGGGTTGCCGGGCAGCCAGCCTTCGAGGCGGCGCTGGATGTAGGTTGCCACGGTGAGGAGGTGGGAGAGGTCGAGCGTTGCTGCTTTGCGGGAGGAGGCGTCTTGCGGCGGCACGTATGTGAGGAGGAACGTCTTGCGGGTGAGGCTCCTCCAGAGGAGCGGCCGGAGGCGGTTGGAGAGTGATAGGAGGAGGCCCTTTTCGAAGAGCCAGGTTTCGTGTGCGGCGAGGTGGGCCTGAAACTGCATGAAGTTGCCAGAGCGGATGGCCATGCACATGGGAAGGAAGATGGGTTTGAGCGATTGAGCCTCGGGCCGCGACAGGAGTGTGGTTGAGGGGAATTTGCCGAGGAGAAGGTTTGCGGGGATGAGGTAGGTGAGGATGTTGCTGCGATGAGAGACGAGTTGAGGAGGGGTCTGCAGGTATGCCTCTTGGAGACAGAGGGCGGCGCGGTTATAGTGATGGTTTGAGAAGTTGAAGCGGCCGAGGTAGTAGAGAAAGGTGACGCGCTGGGCGGCGGGATAGAGTGAAAGCGGAGGCGATATAGACTCGATGTTGACGAATATCATCTTTGCAAGCTGAGTTCTTCGGCACTACGGAGAGAGTGAAAAAGTTGTGGTTAGAGGCGTGGCCATGGTATAAGTTGTGACATGATCGACAAGCTCTTGCTTCCAAGGAATGAGAAAGCAGACACCAAGTTGAAGCAAGGTGAGAGAGAGACATACTGCAAAGAGGAGTTTCAGCACGAGGTTGGCAAACATATATACGCCAACCCGCTTTCCCTCCGGCTTGCTCGTCCGGGTGCCTGTCCGGTCGGTCAGGCACGTCGTGAAGATCTTTTGGATGATCTCGGCCGAAGACTCGGCAACAGACTTGCGGTTGTCGTCGTCGACGACGCGCAGCCGCCGGGTCAGGTCGGGCCGGCGGTTGAGATTCATGGTGAGGCGGGCGAGAGTCTCGGATAGAGACATGCTGACTTGGAGGAGCATGGAGCCGTAGGTGGGATGGGCGAATGCAGTAGAACAAGAGCTATAGACGCGATGGTTTAACATGGGAATCGTGAAGAATCGTTGGACCCAGATTGTAGACTGTTGTTGACTACATCTCTCTTTACTGTGTCTCAACATCCATCAGACAAAACTCACTTGACAAGCCCACTGAGAAGCTGGTGTGCCCCCAGCAAGTCGGTAAAATCGACATCTCGCCAATACGTCAAGTAATCCTTCAAAAAGGCCAACAGGCCTGGCCAAGCAGTTGCCTGGCCCTCTGGCAGATCGTCCAGCTGTGGAAGTGCATCTTCCACGACTTTGTCAATGGCGTCCTGGCGGCTGTATCTGGCGCGCAGCTCGGCGGCCAGGTCGTGATACTGCTTTGGTGATTCCGGCTCTACTTGGAGCCATGACCGGAGGAGATCGCCTTGCTGATTGCGGACTTGCTGCTGTATCTGGGAGAGGAATTGGGCGACGAGAGACATGTTTTATAATGAGTGAGAAAAGGAAAAGAAGGCCAAGAAAAGATTCACCGTTTGGCGGCGAATTGAGCCTTTGAGGCAGAGCTGAGAAGTGAGACAGGAGAAAATGAGAAGTGAATGAGAAGTCGCGTTTGGATGAGTGAGGCTGGTGTTGAAGACGGGTGTGGCGTAAGCTTGGATGTGGCGGTGCATTGTGTGGCGCGTGCCTGCTATCAGACTGGCGACTCGATCCTCTTACTGTCGACTCTGCCTACCTCATTTATGTAAACCAAGATTGGATTCATTCTTTCATAGAAAGACTGTTCGTTGATCGTATCACCAGAAAGAAAACTAGGCATCATAGCATGTGAGTATATTCCAGACATTTCAATTTTCGTTACTCTAAAATACATGGCAAAGCTACTCTAAAGCAGCTACATATTGCTCCAATCGCTATATATACAGGTCTGGCTTGACGGGCCTTTCTTTCATTCCACCTTCACGTCCTTTTGAATTATACGGATTCGATGCGCTGCACAACCATGGCTGTGGCAGCACCGCCGCCGTTGCAGATGGCCGCAACACCATACTCACCAGGCTTCAGCTGGTGCAGCAGCGTGGTCAGGATTCGAGATCCGGAGCTGCCCAGGGCGTGACCGAGAGAAATACCGCCTCCCAGAGGGTTGACGCGGGCGTTCTCAATGCCGAGAATCTTCTTGTTAGCCAGGACAACGCCCGCAAAAGCCTCGTTGATTTCCCAAATGGCGACCTGATCCTTGGTGATGCCGGCGCGCTCCAGGGCAATGGGGATGGCCTTGGCGGGAGCAACGGGGAAGTCGACGGGGTCCACAGCAGCGTCGGCGTGAGAGACGATCCGAGCTAGGACTCGAGAGCTGGATCCGTACTGCTGTGCGATGGCCTTGTTGCCCAAGACCAGAGCGCTAGCACCGTCGTTCAGCGTGGAGGAGTTGGCAGCGGTCACAGTTCCCGTTCCGTCGCGGACAAACGCAGGCTTCAAGGTAGGCACCTTCTCGACCTTGATGTCGAGGTACCCCTCGTCCGTTTCGATGACAACCTCGCCCTTCTTGGTCTTGACGGTCACGGGGGTGATCTCGTCGGCAAATGCCTTCTCAGCCCAGGCCTTTTGCGCGTTCTTATATGACTGGATGGCGAACTCATCCTGCTGCTCTCGCGTGATGTTGTGGACCTTGGCTGTGTTCTCGGCGCAGTTGCCCATGTGGAATTTGTTGTAAACATCGGTCAAACCATCCTTTATCAAGCCGTCCTCGAAGGTCACGTTGCCGAAAGCAGGCAGACCGCTCGCACGGGGAAGATAGTAAGGTACTCGGGTCATGCTCTCCATGCCACCGGCAATCTGAGCCTCGGCCAGACCCAGCTGGATGTTTTGCGCCGCAAAAGCGACGGCCTTGAGACCAGAAGCGCACACCTTGTTAATGGTGATGGCCTCGACGGATGTGGGAAGACCGGCAAAGATGGCAGCCTGGCGGGCCGGAGCCTGACCGATGGATCCTCCGAGAACATTGCCCATGTACACATCGGAGATCTTCTCTACCGGGACTTTTGATCTTTCGAGGGCAGCTTTGATGGCGGTAGCGCCGAGCTGAGGAGCGGGAACGGTGGTGAAGGAGCCGTTGAACTGGACAGAAAAGCGGTGTTAGCAACGAATTCAAAAGAGTGACGAGTTCCAGTCGGTTCAGAATAACATACCTTTGCTGTAGGTGTTCGGGCGGCACTGAGAATGTAAGCGTCCTGAATCTCCTTCCTCATCGCGGCGCTGGTCGAGAAGTGGCGAGCCGTTCTCACATGGCTGGCCAACTGGCCGAGCCGCCTGGCGGTTCTGAGCTGAGCCTCGGGCATTGTGACGAGAAGGAGGCGGACGGAAGAAAGAAAGGAAAGAAGAATATCTGCAGTCAGGGGTATCACTGGAACAAAGCAGGAGATGCTCAGAGTAGAAGCAACATATGGACTGTAATTGTATTTTATAAAGACTGCCGGCAGGAGAGGCGCAATGGAGAGGAGCGTCTGGGCCGTTTCGGTACGCTTCGGCTTGATGCGGGAGGAGAATCAGCCGAGCCGTTTAAGCCGATATTGCGGCCTGTGATGCTTTTTGCGGGGATGTTGAAGGAGCCGGGGAAGGCTGTGTGACAAAGTATTTACCCAAGAGTAATACTAGAGCACTACATATGGCATATTGGAGTAAATGTTTTGATTCTGGTATCTGTCGTCTTGACCAGATCTTCCTCACATAGACTATCCAAGGCACATCTCAGTTCTCTCTCTGTGCTTCCTAATCACGACTCACGTCATCATGCCGAGGCTACGGCACAGACTGAGACGGGATTCTGTTAGGCAAATCATATCACCCCAAACGCGTCCAGCGTGTGGCGTCGCTCCACCTGATGGCCGCCACATGTCTTATCCGCCACGCCTTCGCGCGATGCCGGTGCGGTATCACATGACCATGACTAATTGTCCAATTCTCGCCCCATTATTGGCCTGTGCCCCGGCGCCGATTCGCCTGTACCGGCTGGCTATCAGACGCTGCTGTTTGGCTGCTAGTGCGGCCATCACTCTTCTTGGCTCGTGAGCAGATTCCGACTTGATCTCTCGACTTCTTTCACAGCACCTTTGACAAAGATCACCAGAAAAGACCTGTTTTGCTCCTATTTTGCCAGCTTGGAACCTCTTCCTACGTTCAAACTACATTCGGCCAACCGATCACTCCGGATCAACAAATACCAGACCTCCGAGACCCGTACAACTTGCTGCCGCGTCCAAGTCGGTCCTCGTACGATTCCCACCAAGGCCGTTGCTCGACCATCACCATGTCAACAGCTGCCCGACGTCGTTTGATGCGCGACTTCAAGGTTTGTCTACATCTTCGCCCTTCTCTCTATCTTGCAGTGCCTAACCCATATTCCAGCGCATGCAGACCGATCCTCCAGCCGGAGTCTCAGCCTCTCCCATCCCCGACAATGTTATGACCTGGTTGGTTTTGCCCCTCACCCGTACGCCTCCACTCGAGCGACCTCGCATGCTGACCATGTCTCGTCATCCTCGCTTCACAGGAATGCCGTCATCATAGGACCAGCCGACACGCCGTTTGAAGATGGAACATTTCGACTCGTCATGCAATTCGAAGAGCAATATCCCAACAAGCCGCCGCAGGTCAAGTTCATCAGCCAGATGTTCCACCCCAACGTCTACGCCACCGGCGAGCTGTGCTTGGACATTCTTCAGAACCGATGGAGCCCTACGTACGATGTCGCTGCTGTGTTAACTAGCATTCAGAGGTATGGAGCCCTTGCGGTTGGATGACAATGCTTTACCGACATGGTGCATTCGCTGACGACGTCTACTCTACTGCAGTCTACTTAACGACCCCAACACCGGCTCGCCGGCCAACGTGGAAGCCTCGAACCTCTACAAGGACAACCGCAAGGAGTATACGAAGCGCGTGCGAGAGACCGTTGAGAGGAGCTGGGAAGACTAAAAACAGACAAGAACCCACGTTAACTGCAGATCTGGAGAAGGCAGGTGTTTAGGCGACATTTAGGAGCCGCTTCTTCCCTTCAGGATACTGAGGCGGAATCAGGACATTGCCAGCAACATCTTGGTGCCCTGTCCACGAAAAAGGGATCCGGCAGACCGTCGGAATGGAATCATTGCAGGCGTTTTGGTGCACGAGATTGAACTGGCTATACCAGGGACAGGAGTCTATATATTGTTTTCTTCTTTTTCTTCTTCGTCTTGTTCCTCTTTTTTTCTTCTCCCTACAGTAGGATTACCAGCGGCGGTTCTTTGGTTTCACCACCACACTGAACGAAGACGGCTCCGACTGACGAACAGATAGGTAGCATTTTAGTAGCTGCGAATCGATTTGATGTTTTGGCTTATCTACTTTGGGCTTTGCTATATGCTTGATTTGATGATGATGCAGTTCACGGTCCCGCCTTCGGTGGCAACTAATACACCGCCGTTGCCATCGGGTCAGCAGCATCGCAATTCGCCCACTTCCAACGACTTGTAACAACTGATGCCGCCTGTACATGATTCAGTCACTGTAGGAGTGCTCTATGAGTGAGGGCACTGAATAACTCTCTGTGAGTGTCTATCCCTCACAGGCCTAGAGGGGTGAGTTTGTTGAGCCAACATCCAGTCCACTGCCGGCGTCAGCATCCCATCTACCGATGCCGGGGGATTTGCAATTCTTGCGCCACAACCAGCATAGCAAGGAGACGCTACAATACCACCTCATGGCATTGAATCCTACCTTGTTGTCATGGCACGCTAAGACGAAAAAAGAGAGCCAACTCTAGAAAGCAAGTTGGAGTCCTCCATAGGCATATGCACATAGGTAGAATATGGAATAGTACGGGGTACTCTATATGCAGTAATCCAGTCCTACCCCTGGCGTGGCGAGACTCGGCGATATTTTTGCTTCCACTGAGACTGGAAGCCATTTGACAAGCAGAAGAGCGGAACAGACTCGACAAGTGAAACCAAACACAACAGAAGAGCACAGACCAAAATAAACTCATGCAGCACGCTGTACTAGAATCACTACCTTTATCCCAGTTGTGCAACAACTGCCTGCCTGCTTTCGTGGCTGACCTAGCAGAAGAGCTCTAATACTTAGTAGTAGCCCGAGCTCCAGTTCAACCCTCTAGTCAGGACTCGGAGTTGTTTGGGGGTGCCACCTGCGCACGTCCAGCGTGTCCAGTGCGCTGTAACCCCCCTCCTTCAGCGGGTAGAGGCGCCTGATCTCCAGCCCCCCTCCCCCTCAAGGTGGCCTCTAGCCTCTAGCCTCCAGGGCCCTTCCCACCACCCACGCGGCGGCTGCTTTTAGCGCGCTTGTCACCTCCAAAACATTGGATTCAACTTTTTGGGGTCCCTCCCCCGCCAGCCCTTGCCAGACCGCCGTTCCTTTTGCATCCCTAGAACCTCACTCGGCTTCGTTCTTGGATCTTCTTTTCCTTCTCTTCTGTTTCCTTTCCTTCCGTTTCCCCCCTTTCTCCTTGCAACCGTTCCTGCGGTGGGGTTTCGTCTTCTTTCTTCATCTCTCGCAGCTTCGGTTAGGATCGACCGTCTGTTTGGCTTTGTTTCTCCTCTTCCGCCCCTCTCTCTTGTTTTGCCCTCCTCTCGGTAGGGCGAGATATCGGAGCCCGCCTTTTGGGTGAAGAGAGAGGAACCTCCCTTCGAGATATCGTGTCTCAACAGAGACTCAACCAAACGTCTGCTTCTCTTCGGATTTTCAACACCGTCTGCCCGCCATGTCCAACAACAGCATCAAGGTCGTCGCCCGGTTCCGGCCTCAGAACCGGGTCGAAATCGAGTCGGGCGGCAAGCCCATCGTCCGCTTCGACTCAGAAGACACTTGTACTCTTGATGTATAGACCTCTTCCTCCGCCCTCCCCCGTGCTTGCTGAGCTCATGGAGAATGCGAGAATCTGTTACTGACCGTTGCCGTGTTTTTCTTATAGTCCAAAGAGGCGCAGGGCACCTTCACGTTTGACCGAATCTTTGACATGTCATGTAAACAACAAGACATCTTCGACTACTCCATCCGCCCAACCGTCGACGATATCCTCAATGGCTACAACGGCACGGTCTTTGCCTATGGCCAGACTGGTGCTGGTAAATCATACACCATGATGGGAAGCAACATTGACGATCCCGAGCAGAGGGGTGTTATCCCCCGCATCGTCGAGCAGATCTTTGCTAGCATCATGTCAAGCCCCAGCACCATCGAGTACACCGTCCGCGTCAGTTACATGGAAATTTACATGGAGAAGATTCGTGATCTGTTGGCTCCGCAGAATGACAATCTCCCCATCCACGAGGAGAAGAACCGCGGAATCTACGTCAAGGGTCTCTTGGAAATCTACGTCTCCAGCGTCCAGGAGGTGTACGAGGTCATGAGGAGGGGAGGAAGTGCCCGAATGGTCTCTGCCACCAACATGAACGCAGAGTCGTCGCGGTCCCACTCCATCTTCGTCGTCACCATCACCCAGAAGAACATCGAGTCCGGTTCGGCCAAGAGCGGTCAGCTGTTCTTGGTCGATTTGGCCGGTAGTGAAAAGGTTGGCAAGACTGGCGCCAGCGGCCAGACGCTTGAGGAAGCCAAGAAGATCAACAAAAGTTTGAGCGCCTTGGGCATGGTCATCAACGCCCTGACCGACGGCAAATCACACTACGTTCCTTACCGAGACTCCAAGTTGACCCGTATCCTTCAAGAATCGCTCGGTGGTAACAGTCGAACCACTCTCATCATCAACTGCTCGCCAAGTAGCTACAACGACGCTGAGACACTGGGAACTCTGAGGTTCGGCACCAGAGCGAAGTCCATCAAGAACAAGGCGAAGGTCAACGCCGAGCTCAGCCCTGCAGAGCTCAAGGCACTGCTCAAGAAGGTCCAGGGCCAGGTCACCAACTTCGAAAGTTACATCTCGAACCTCGAGGGCGAGGTGCAGCTGTGGCGATCTGGAGAGTCTGTGCCCAAGGAGAAGTGGGTTCAGCCCGTCGGGGATGGGGTTGCCGCCGCCAAGGCCGAAGCAAGAGCGCCGCGGCCGTCGACCCCTTCACGGCTCACAGAGTCTCGCTCAGAGACACCCATTGCTTCTGACCGTGCCGGAACTCCCAGCATAACGCTGGAGAAGGACGAGCGGGAAGAGTTCCTCCGCCGCGAAAATGAGCTCCAGGATCAGATTGCGGAAAAGGAGTCTCAGGCTTCGGCGGCCGAGAAGCTGTTGCGCGAGACCAAGGAGGAGCTTTCGTACTTGAAAGAGCACGACGCCAAGATGGGCAAAGAAAATGAGAGACTTACGACTGAAGTTAACGAATTCAAGATGCAGCTAGAGAGGCTAAACTTTGAGGGCAAGGAGGCCCAAATCACCATGGATGCCCTCAAGGAGGCCAACGCAGAGCTCACTGCCGAGCTGGACGACATGAAGCAGCAGCTGCTTGACGCCAAGATGAGCGCTAAGGAGACGGGCGCAGCTCTCGATGAGAAGGAGAGGAAGAAGGCAGAGAAGATGGCCAAGATGATGGCCGGCTTCGAGCTTGGAACCGATGTGTTCAGCGATAACGAGAGGTCTATTGCCGAGACCATCAAGCACATTGATGCCCTGCTCGAGCAGAGCACAATTGGCGACCACATTGCACCCGACGAGTTCAAGGCGCTCCGCGCAAAGATGGTCGAGACCCAGGGCATCGTGAGGCAGGCAGAGCTGTCCATGTACAGCGGGCCATCCAACGACTTGGATGCCCGGCGGAGACAGGAGCTCGAAGCCAGGCTGGAGGCGCTGCAGCAAGAGTACGAAGAGGTGCTGACCCGCAACCTGAGCGAAGCCGACGTCGAGGAAGTCAAGGCACGACTGGAGGCCGTCTACGCCAAGCGCGAGAAGTCCGAGGTGCAACTCGTCGAAGAGCTCAAGGCCGATCTGGCCCAGAAGGCCTCGGAGAACGCGAGGATGAAGACTCTGATCGAGGAGCTTCAGCAGCGCGTCAAGGCCGGCGGCGCCGGTGCCATGGCCAACGGCAAGACTGTTCAGCAGCAGATTGCCGAGTTCGACGTGATGAAGAAGAGCCTCATGCGAGACCTGCAGAACCGCTGCGAGCGCGTCGTCGAGCTGGAGATTTCGCTCGACGAGACCCGCGAGCAGTATAACAACGTGCTGCGGTCGTCCAACAACCGCGCTCAGCAGAAGAAGATGGCCTTCTTGGAGCGCAACCTGGAGCAGCTCACCCAGGTCCAGCGCCAGCTGGTGGAGCAGAACTCCTCCCTGAAGAAGGAGGTTGCCATTGCAGAGCGCAAGCTGATTGCGAGAAACGAGCGCATCCAGAGCCTCGAAAGTCTGCTGCAAGACAGCCAGGAGAAGATGGCTACCGCCAATCACAAGTATGTATCCCCCCAATCCTCACCCCTTTCACTGCCCATGGATGTACATCAACGACGTGGCTTCAGCCGTCGTCGGCGCGATACTACACATAACACAAACGTGAAAGCAAATAAGCTTGGTGCTGACCTAGACTCCTTCTCCCTAGGTTCGAGGTCCAGCTTGCTTCCGTCAAGGAGCGCCTGGAGGCTGCCAAAGCTGGCAGCACCCGCGGCCTGGGCGGAGCCGGCGGCGGCTTCAGTTTCACCAATGCTGGCAGCCGAATTGCCAAGCCTCTCCGTGGCGGCGGCGGCGACGCTCCTGCGACTCCCACGATCCAAGGCGGTGACGGGACTCCGACCAGCAGCAAGCGCGGTAGTTGGTTCTTCAATAAGTCGTAGATTTGCTGCGCGCTTTTGCTTTCTCTGGGCGGCGTTTTGAGTACACTAGACGCGGTTTTACAACACTTTTTGGAACCACCATACCCTCCCCGCTCCCTCCTCGTCTCTCTCTCTCTCTCGCTTTTCTACAGAATACCTCCCTTTTCCTCTTCTTCTTTTTTTCATGTTTCTCTTCTTGCCCATGCATATGCCCTGCTGACTTGCTGGTTAAGGCTCTATCCGTTCTTGGTTTCCTCCTTTGCCTTGTATCTTTTCATATGTTTTGCTCTTACGGCATCATCCTCTCCCCTGTCTGCATTCTGAAAGGAAAGAAACAAAAAGAGAAAAGGAAACAAGAAAAATAGGAAAAAAGAAAGAGGAGGAGGGGGGGAGGAGAGAAAGATGAGGGGGATGAGGAGACGGAGGAGAAGTATGTGCGTCTCGCGCGCCACATGAATTGTGGCGAGCTCAAGAGCGATGAATGATGATCGTTGGATGCTGATTTTTTAACGACTTTGATGGCTTGTGTAGTCGAATGGAAAAAGGGGGGAAGGGGACAGGGAAAGCCTAAACACAGAAATGCGATGAAAGAGCAAACAAAAGACAGAGGTGGAATGAACAAGAGCGAGCAAAGAGATTGGGCCGTGTGCAGGTGGAGGGATTATTCTAGTCGGAGTTACGCGGTCGGGGAGGGATATATATGATATAAAGACGTCACGCATGAAAGAGTAAAGACTTAAGACTTTTAAGATATATGAGATACAATAAAACAAAATCTTGTTTATGACGAGGATCGATACTCTGTGAGCTATTCATACAATCTCCCAGTCTGGCGGGCGACGAGGCTTCAGCTGTAGGATCAACAGCAGTAGTCGTCAGTGGGGCATTATTCGTTATGCTCAAAGATGGGTTTGCCGATGAGCGAGCAATCAGTTGCTCTTGGTGCCAGCCTTAATAATGGCAAAGCAAGTGGGAAGCAGAATGGCCCATGACAGGATAGACACGGCCACAAAGATGGCCAGGACCTTGGCGTAGAGGATGACCACTCGTCGCCAAGCGGCCTTTGAGAAGGTGGACCAAGCGTCGCTGATGGTTGCGTAGCCAAGTCCGCCGACAATTGCGGGCTCAACCTTACCAGTGAAAGATCGGTCAAAGGGAATGATGGGGTCCTCGTCCTCAGGGAGGAGCGAAGCCTGAATGCGGATGACGACAACGCGGGCGGGAACGATGACGACGACCCACAGCAGTGTGCTGAGGAGAACGTAGACCGTAGCCTTGATCAGATAAGAGATGTCGCCCTCGCGAATGGAGTCCGAGGCGCCGCCCGACGCCAAGTTGGCCATGGTCGGGGCATCAAAGCCGATAAGGCCAGCAAGCAGGAGGGGAACCCACTGGTGCACTTGGGTCGCAGCCCAGTAGAGCACGATGGCCTTCCAGGTGGCATCAAAGGCGCGCTTGAAAGGAGGCAGGCGGCGCCAAAACCTCCGAGGAGAGGGCTGCGAAATGACAATGTGAACCCAGGCAGCTCCAAATTGAACCATGACCAGCGAGGCCAGCAGCTCGGCAAAGGGGCGGACGGGTCCCCAGGAGAAGATGGAGGCGACGATGCTGATGA
The DNA here is from genome assembly GCF_003025115.1 of Trichoderma citrinoviride. Classification (NCBI taxonomy): domain Eukaryota; kingdom Fungi; phylum Ascomycota; class Sordariomycetes; order Hypocreales; family Hypocreaceae; genus Trichoderma; species Trichoderma citrinoviride. Next base: position 1,912,607 of record NW_020194709.1, on the reverse strand, counting down.
GCACAGACTGGGTGAGAGCGCACATGAATCCACGGAAGTTGGCTCGGAATCCACCGTAGGAGGTGAGAAGACGGTTGATGGAGCGAAGGGACGATGTCACTGTCCGAGGGGCACCATCAGTAGGCTTGGTGGTAGAACCAGCGGTCGCCTCCTCATCATGGGCGGGATTGGCGAGGGGCTCGTAGGCAGGAGGGTTCTCATCCTCGATGATGGCGAAGACAGGGTAAATGTGGAACAGGGTGTAGTTGACCTATAAATTGGCATTAGCGAGATTGTAACCGACCTCATTAGCAGAAGCGAAGCCTTACAAGAAGAGAAACGGGGAGCAGGATGATGGCGTTGAGAAGCACGAGAGGCCAGCCCCATGCGGGCATATGGAACTCGGCAGGTTCGCCATCTTGGAAGACGGTCCAAGTCATGGTGACGGATGACCCGACGGATCGCTCGGGCTACGTGCGAAGCTGAAGTTTCCAAGCAGGTGGCGGTTGCGATGAAAGAAGCGTGTCCCGAGGGCCAGCTTTTGATTGCTTTGCAGAGTGCCAAAGGCAGAAAGATGTGATAAGAGTGTATACAAGTTGAGCGAGGCTAAAGAAACATCAAGCCGCGCGGATGAAATGGTGGGAGGGCGAGACGCTTATAAGGCAAACACGCGCAGGATTCTCGGTGGGTTGTCGAAGGCGAAGGGGCCACCCCAGCTCAAACGGCCTAGGCAGCACTGCCCTCCTCCGGGCGGAAACCCGTCTAGTTTGCACTTTGTCAGCCCGAACGATTAGTAGAGGCGGCAAAAAGCTCTCGCTGCTCTTCTCGGCCATTTCTGCTTTGGGATAGCAAGCTGGAACTCGTTTGAAGAGCCCTTTCCCGAAGTAGCGCGGCTGGGTTGATTCTCTTCAACGCACGCGAATCACATTACTTGCCCACGACGATGCTTGCGTGTAGCTTGCATAAGGAGTGCATTTGCAACAAGTGTGGTGTGGATGTGGCACAGTGCTGTTCCATTGCTGTTCTCGTGGACATTTCTTGGAACCATTGTTTGCCCAGCATCTGCTGCATCGCCCCAGCAGTACAGCATCGATCCACGATTCGTATCTATGTGAAGTTTCTGTCTCGACGATTGAAGCTTTCGCGAGTCAGCGTCTATCGTGTTTCGGGATTCGGGCAAGCGCTGCCTGTGTAAGTGGATATCCCGTCAAGATCCGAGAAGGACAAAAAAACCATCAACGATACCAGTAGACAGACTGTCATATAGAGTCAGTAACTGGTCGAAAGCGAGGATCGATAGAAGATGAGGAAAGAAAAGAGAGAGAGAGAGGAAGAGAAGATGAGAGACTGAGAAAAAGCAAAAGAGGGCGTTGTCGACATGTCGTTGCGTGACTCCTTCCTTCCTTTGGTACCTGAATGCTAAGCACGCGGCAGGCGCTGGCCAGATGCCCCGCGGCTTCAAGTTCTTGACATAGCGGAAGGTGGGGCGTCGTTCGCCAGCCCTCAGGTCTTTCGGACGGCTTGTACCTTGCACGGAATTCAGCATGATGAGATACTTGTGCCCTTGACATGCCCAATTCCATTTATCGTCGCTTTATATCCAGATCTCTGTTTCCCTTTGTTGATATTGCATCATCATCATCACAGAACTCCAACCTTCAAAGGCACACTCTGATCCGCCTCCAGATGCGGTAAAGCACCGATCCAAGCAATGTCAGCACCGTCCATCCCCAATCTCCTCTCTCTCCGGGGCAGAGGCGGTCGGGGCCGAGGCCGAGGCCGGGGACGCGGAGGCTCTGAACCCGGCTCCAAAGCCGCTGCTTCTCACGATTCCATCATCCAGGGAACAGATACCGATGCCGCCGTGTCCAGGCTGAGCGCCGTCGATTTGGGCTATCTGAGCGACCCATATGCGCGGTATTTTGTCTCTGCTCTCGATGGCCCGCCAGCAAGACGATTTCCCATCATTAACCGAGGTTCGTGTCTTACTGAACAGAGGGTATCTGATGTCTACTCCCGCCTGTTACTCCTGAAAGCCTCTTGAAAGTATAGGTGGCTTAGGATACTTGTGCTCTCTCTTCTCTACTCAACCGCTGTCCTCAGAGATGATATGACGGCTCACATCTACTATAGGAACATACACACGTACAACAGCCATAGATACTCTGGTGCACTCGTTTCTTGCGGGATCTCAAGGTGAAGAGCAAACGAAGCAGATCGTGTCCTTAGGTGCCGGCACCGACACTCGGCCTTTTCGGCTCTTTAGCCAACAGGGCTATCCACAGCTCATCTACCATGAGATTGACTTCCCGGTAACAAGCGCCAAGAAGCTCAAGACGGTCGAAGCAGTGCCACCCTTGGCCGGCATCTTGACCAACCGCTCAACAGGAGATAGCGGTATTGATTGGTCGAGCCAGCCTTCCAACGGTCAGTACTTCTGCCACGGACTGGATATTCGCCGCTTGTCGCCCACGGCTACCGAAAATTTGCCTAGTCTCCGTACCGACGTTCCCACTCTCGTCTTATCAGAGTGCTGCCTCTGCTACCTCTCCCAAGAAGAGTCGGATGGCGTGCTGCAGTATTTCTCTTCCCGGATACCCAATGTAGCTGTTGTCATCTACGAGCCGATCCATCTGGGAGATCCCTTCAGTGAGACAATGATATCGAACCTGGCGGCAAGGAACATCCATATGCCTAGCCTCGACCGACGCAGAGACGAAGGAGAGGAAGCAGCTCGGTTGAAGCGGTTAGGGTATGAGAACACCCGTCAGTTGACCATTGACCGCTTATGGAGCAAATGGGTCCACGAGGATGAGAAAGAAAGGGTTGATAGGCTTGAAGGACTCGATGAGGTTGAGGAGTGGCAGCTGCTTGCTGGACACTACGCGGTTGTCTGGAGTTTCAGGGGGAACGGATTCGAGGGATGGAGGGGCCTTGGATAAACCAACTGCATACAACACAAGTAAAATGTCTGAGAAAATTTGTGCATATGTCAGGGAGCTTCTTTGCCTTCACTCATGACTGGATGCCCGGAGTCTGACCCATGTTTGCTTTTTAGTACGGCCTGCAGCCACACTTGTTTGCATGCATACAATCAGAGCCTCCGTTTCCACAACACCACGCTTAGTGAAGCAGATCTGCATCGACATAGAGTGCATGATGGCTTACATGGTAAAAAGACACGATCCGAAGCAACATTGATGTCTTCAACAGTGACACACTGTAACTTACTGTCCTGTCTCTGAAGCTGTATAGAACGACTCACGTGATTCCGGATAAGCAGGCGTGCATCTAGCGACCCGACAGCGCTCCCTCAGGGGGTGCGCTTAGCATACTTTACTGTCCGGCTAACGACATCTGACTTTCTGTGTCGCGTTCAAGCCTCACCAACTTTTGTTTCCTCCTCCTCCTCCATCAAAATCGCTTCTCATCATTTCTTCATTCTTCTCCCGGCTCGCTCAAATTCTCTATAATACTGTTTTCTTGGAATCATTTTTTGCTCGAACTTATCACTGCAGTGATTATCGCTTCTTCTCCGCTTCGCTTGTATACGTTTCGTGCTGGGAGAGTTCAAAGGAGTCAAAGGAAACCCCCCTTGTAAGCGGACGCTTTCGGTGTCCTTTTTGTATCGCCATACGCCCGCGAGACTGCACCATATACTACGTTCGAACATCCGTATTTTGCACACTCAATCGCTTGCGTTACTCGATATAACGGCCATCCTTGGGGAGCAGCTTGAAGGGGGTTTTCGCGGGGGGCTACGGCTTTGTCGCAAGTCAAAGGGAGACCGGGAAGCGGCTTGGACGCGCGCGCCGCTGTGGCATCCAGGGCTCTGAAAGCCCGGTTATTGAAGAAAGAGGAGGATATCTGTTTCTTGGGTCGTGTGGGACATAAGACGCCGCAAAGATGGCCGACTCAAGTACCGTCAAGACGTATAAATATCGGCAGGAGATTAGCCAGGTAAGATACTGCCGGTTTCATTTTCTACCTTGGCCGATTCGTCCATCCCGAGAAAGCGATGGATTTCTCAGAAGCCCGAGGGTACTTCCTGATCTACTGTTCACGAGGACTTTACAATACATCGTCTTACACTTCCTCCTCTCATGAGTCTGCAGCTCAGTGAGCCTGATGACTGATCTCGAGGTTCGAACATCCCCATTGTTCTCCTCTTATACACAGCGCTCAATTGATATCTCGGCTCTTTCACGTCTTCTACCAGCCCCAGATCCTACACTTACATCACGATCCTCATGGAGAGTTCCCCACCCCCCAACACCTGGCATCGCCAGCCCCCAGCTTCATCGCACTGCTGCCAAGTGGCAAGGCATTCAGGCAATCTGGGATTTGTCTATGAGCTTCACAACTCAATTGAGATTTTGCCCTTCATGTATTCTACACACCTCATAATCCTTCACCTGATCCTTCACCTATTTTCGCTTCCAACGTCCTACCCAGGGCGCCTTGGCCTTGCCCTTCCCCAGTCATGAACTCGGATCAACACGTCTTCCTGTGTGGCCAAAGATATCGAATGAAAGCCGGATACATGTCTCGCCTCTCCCGACGCGCCATAACCATTGACTCTTTCCGACAGATGATGTACGTCTCTGGCGAAACCGCTGAGCCATCCGTCGAAACCACCGGTATTATAGAGGACATCGTCCGCCAGCAGGTCATCGAACTGGTAAGTTTCGCCTTCTCACTACCATCATTGCGCCTTTCAATGGTCAACCCTTAGAATAGAATTTCTGACACTTCTGTCTCCCTCCAACAGCTGCGCAACTGCACTGAACTTGCCGCCCGGCGCGGCTCAAAATCTATCAGCACAAACGACCTCATCTTCCAGATCCGCCATGATCACGCCAAAGTCTCTCGCCTTCGCACATTCCTCTCCTGGAAGGACGTACGAAAGAACGTCAAGGACTCAGACGACAAGGGCGCAGACGCAGACATCGCTGCTGGCGATGACGCCGTCGGCGGCGTCGTCCCAGGAGGCCCCGTAGATGAAGCCGCCAAGAAGAACAAAAAGGCCAAGGTCGGCCTCCCCTGGGACCCCTCGTCCTTCTACTCCGTCGAGGTCCCCGAGCGCGACGACGAGGAGGACGAAGAAGAGGAGGAGATGAACTACATCACGCTCCAGCGTCTGCGCAAGGCCGACGAGCGCACAAAGGCCATGACCAGAGAGGAGTACGTGACGTGGTCCGAATACCGCCAGGCGTCCTTCACCTGGCGCAAGGGCAAGCGCTTCCGCGAGTGGGCCGGCTTCGGCGTCGTGACGGACAGCAAGCCGTCGGACGATATTGTCGACATCCTCGGCTTTCTCACCTTCGAGATGGTCCAGACACTGACCGAGGTCGCCCTCAAGGTCAAGGAGCAGGAGGACATCTGGCGCGCCCAGACGGGTGCCTCCACGGGCGACAATGGAACGAGCAAGAAGCGCAAGCACCAGCAGGGCCTCTTCGACCCGCCCAGCGAAGGCCGTTCGCCAATCGAGCCGAGACACGTCCAGGAGGCCTTTCGACGGTTTCAGCAGAGGCCCAAGAAGACGCGCGCTATGCTCAACGGCACGAGGCTGGCGCAACACACGAGTCTCAACATCATCTGAACTTGTCTTGTCTTACCAGCTTCCTTTGTCACCATTTTTTCTCAAATTTTATGTTTCATGCTTTGGTTCGTTTTTCTATAGGGTCTCTATTTTATAGCTCGCATGGTGCTGCTCCCATCCACCTTATTGGACCAGCAGACGCTTGATTAATTGTAGTATCACGTTTTCAGACTTGTGTCAAAATCGGAGTCCCAAAATTCGAGGTGTTTGTAACTGTCAAATCACATCATATCTGATCTTTTATGTACAGATGCCCAGCATTCTTATAAGCAAGAAATCATCGCATGCCGGGAATCGACTGCGAACCCCTTCGGGCAGCCTCATTGCCTTGCCAAAGTCGAGAGTTGACTCTCCGCAAGCTGATGGGCACTTCCTCGGCATCGCCTTCATATATACTCGGTTTTCTACGACTGGGTCGAGTGTCCGTATATCTCCGCGATCTCTGGTACGAAAGCTCTGGGGGAACAGCAGTCGAATCGAATCGGCCCAGCGCAGACTCTTGCATCTCTTCCGGCTCTTCCTGTATGGCAACACTGCTTTGGTGCGCCGTCGATGAGCTGCCAGATGCATGTGAGTAAGCCGTGGTCAAGGATTCTGGTCGAGGGTCTTTCATCTGCACATAGCGCGTATAGTTGGGCTTCTCCAGCATGCCTGAACGGAATGCATTGACTCCCACGAGCATTTTGACCAGCTCAACCAGCTCTTCGAGGTATTCAATGATCTCCATGTGGCCAGCAGCGCTGGCATTCCAAGAGAGAAAATTGTGCTTAGTGATTAAGCGGGCAATCTTCTCGTTCGCCTGATCATCCCACTCGCTCGTGCTGCTGTAATGACTGGCATGGCTCACAGTTGGCGTTACCGGAGCCGAGGTCGAGGCTTGCGACGTGATAATCTCCCGGACCCGATGAATAAGCCGAAGATGCGCTACACGAGCTGAGGGAATGAATTGTGGGAGTGGGAGCCGGGTTGTCAAGGCCTCATTGACGGAGAACAACATCAGGGTGCAGCTGGCCGCCATGCTCCGCCGATACATGTAAGCTTGTGGGTTGAGAGTCTCCAGTACAGAGGAGCCATAAGCCCTTCGGAGTTGCACGACGTTGTCCATCCGATCGATGATCTGATGGAGTACGTACACGATCTCGGTATATATAGGCTCGAGCTTCTGAAAGCTGCCTTTCAGCCGCGGTTCAGATGCGCAAAAGGGCAAAAAGGTCTCGGCTGCTGCAAGTGAGGCTTGCGCTTTGTCCCGCCATCGATCGAAACTGCGGTGCAGCTTTGGAGAGCGGACATCGAGAACTTTGGGTCCATCAACGCCCACGGCCATGGCGCCCTGCATGCTCTGGATGTGCTGCACACAGGCAGACAAGGATTCCACCAATCGATCTCTTGCACGCACGGGGTAAATCGCGATTTCGACGAACGCCGCTGTAACGCCTCCAACCAAGAACGCTATGAGGCGCTGATAGTAAACCTGCTGTGGCTGTTCCGTGTTGACATTCTCAGAAGCTGTTCACATCTGGTCAGATATCTCTGGTTGTGGGATAGAATAGGGAACTGAAGGGAAGGGGAAGTGTACCTATGGCAACGACATTCATCGAGATAATGGCTGCCGCACCAGCCTTGACGTATTTCGTTGCAACATGGAAATATGCAGCAGGCAACAGTGTAAAGGCAAGGACCACGACGGTAATGGCCCTACTGCCCCCTGCAATGACGAACGAGACATATCCAGCTGTGCAACCGAGGACTAACCCGACAAGCCGTATAATAAAGGCCACCACGGACGTGCCAATAGCTACTTCAAATATGAATATCAACTGGAGTGGCGCCCAGCTACCGTGAACACTCGCATACCAAGCGTTCCACGACGGTACAAATGCTGGCCAGCTTACAAGGAATACGGCAAAAGACAGCTTCAGAGCGTAGAAGAGATCGTCAGAGTCTTGAGCCCATTCGAAAACATCTGCCACTTTTCCTCGAAGCTTCAGGATCCAATTGTTAGGGTACTCTCTTCCTCCGTCAGTTCGCCTGGACTGTAGGCGCTTCTCTTTTTCCTGCTTTTGCCTTCGGCGGCTTGTATTTCTCTTTCTCAAACCCCCCGGGGCCCGAGAGACAGCTGCAGAGCCTGCTTCTTCATCAGATGCTCTCCCCCTCGGCTGCTCTTCACTATCAAGAACGCCGACAGGATCTTTCGATTCAGGCTTCGGCGGGTTGTCCCCAGCCAAATCTCCACGGCGAGCAGCTTTTCTCGCGCCTTCAGGGAGAACCATTGAATCAAGCTCGCCAGTGGTGCGAAGCCACCAGCGAAGACTCGAGTATTGAGGCATCCAAATGCGTGTCTTATCATGGCGACGCTGTCTCTGTTCTACCAACTGGCGAGCATGACGAAGCATTTTGAGGATGTGTGTCGAAGACTGGCGGAAGGCCAGAAGGAACGACGAGATGAGAAAGGATTCCATACGCGGCATGAAGTCGAGTGACTTGCCCGTCTCTTGCATGGCGATCAGCTTCAGTTGTTCGGTGCATTGATCATCAAACGATGCTAAGGCATCGGTAAAGATGTCAATCCGCAGGTCAATCTCCTCCAATCGGATGCCTCGAGGTGTAGGGGCGCCAGAGGGGAGAGTGGGAACATCGTAGCAATACGCCAAACAAGCTATGAGCACAAGCACTGCTTCGTTTGTAGAGACCTGGAATTGTTGGACAGGGGCTCGTATTCGCGTGACAATTGACTCTAGGAGCTTGGCGCTGCTCAGCCGAATCTGCCTATTCAGCTTGATATAATCGACCCTGCTGGAGTGGCCAACAGGAGTCTCGGCTCGGGATCTGGACGTCGTACCAGAACTGAGGTTGAGGTTGATGTTCGCTTCTGGGACACTGGAGGATGGGTTGGCAATATCCAGAGCAGTCAAACACTTGGGCGTTAGCCAGCCATCGTCATCTTCTGTTGATAAGCCGCTGTCTTCCATGTCCTCTTCATCGAGGACGATGAACTTGTTCTCACAAGCGCCAATGAGTGTTATGACGCTCTGAGACAGACGGCTCATGAGATCAACACTGATAGGCTTCATGTCAGCTGGGGCAAGGGGTGAGATGGAAATCTCGAAATTGACCTCATTCTGAGCCTTTTTGCATGCGGCCAGCTTCGTCCGAATAGGGGGCTTCCTCTCCGTCAGAAACGCCAGTGTAGTCGCATGCAGCGGCGGCTTGGCTGCTCCGGCCCTAGACTTGGCTGAGGGAAAGGGATTTGGGAGAACAGCACGTAGTTTGTGCCAGTAGGGAACAATGAGCTGCTGAATGTACTTCCTCTGGGGCTGCTGTCGTTTGATGCCCTGATCTTGAGTCACGGGAATGCCCAGGAGGCTTCCAATGTCTTTGGATTCGACACGATCGCCTCCGGGGGTGACAAACCAGTGGGTGGCTCGTTCAAGCGTGTCGGCCACTTCTGATAGAGCACTGATGGTAGAAGTGCCCAGGTAGCTGCCCGAAAACTCTGGGAATATGGTGACGTTGACGAAGAGAATGACGCCGGCGCCAATGAGGATCGGCACATAGATTGTCGTGTACAGGGTGGGCGTGGCCACGGTGGGCACATTGAGCACGGTGACGGCGGGCAGAATCAGGGCCAAGACAAACAGGAACAAGCGAGGGCTGGAAGACCTCAGATAACCATGAAGTAGAGTACATGCCAGATAGAAAAAGGCCCGAATCGTAAAAGCACCGGCCTTGTTGGTGTCATAGACCAAGCTCGCCAGATATAAACCCAGTATATTCCACGATAGGCCTATGCCCGAGCCGAGAATGATCAGTATGATGTTCTCAATGACAACGCCCATTCGTTGTCCTGGGTGTGAGAAGGCAATGACCATTGGTGCCAGGTAGGATGACCAGCTCCGGATCTGGGGGAGGATAGCAATAGTGGTTGCAATGACACAGGCTATGAAGTCTTTGAGAATGCGCTGCCAAAGGTCCTTGGGGCCGCAATCGCCCCAAATCGAGGTGACGAGCCTGCGTAGGAGCTTTGCCATTGCCGTGAGGTGTAGAGAGGCTTCAGTAACCACATTATCCTTGAGTGAAGGCCTCTGGACCGATTTTGAGCTATTGCTAGGTGCCTCTCGATGAGACCCAACCCGTGGCAGACCGAAAAGAGGACCGGAAGTCTCTCGGGAAAACGAAGAGGTGTGAGAGTGCCTGTTGATCTGACAAGGCCGTTACAGGTCGTCAGGGCGGAGTCTTGATCAGATTGTCTTCTCCAGCATCGTCTGTCTGGGGCTTTCAATTGGATCCCGAGCTCTAGCAAGAGTAGGAGAGATAAGAAAAAGGCGGAGAGAAAATATGGTGCCGAATAGCGAATCTCACGAGAAGCTTGAAGAAGAATTGATGGAGATCCGAGGGACGGGGATGTTGAAGTCGAGACAGGTCCACAGATGGAGATCAGGTCATGCTTCTTTCCCACGCAGGGAGGGAGTTGACGTCTCGCCAGGCAAGAAGGGAAAGAGGTCGAAGGCCGGATCGGAGGCCGGATCGAATGAGGCTTCAAGTTGAATACAGTGGAGTCGGAGCGCTACAATGGGCGCTGTGGCGCTAGAGTAGCGCAACGGCTCGAGGTCGTCTGACGGACTTGGCCTGAGGGCCATGGTTTTGATGTCAACCATCCATCATGCATGTTGCCTTATATACGGCATTGAGGCTGAGGGAATCCGTTGTTGCCCATATACCTAGTATTTGCAACCCTTGGTTCTCACGAGGCAATTGGAGTCTGTAGATGCCCTTCTGTACAATCCATCTAGACCCCAGCAATCCGAGGCACTGATTGTCATCAATAAGCACAAGAGCTGGCTGTACAAACAGCATGGGGCTCACTTTCTGTCAAGGGGTTAATCCTTTCAATGTCATGAGAAAGTCGCAGCTTCAATTCTTTTCTCAGTAGAACGCTAGATATCTGCATTTCAATCCAATAAAGACCGTCATTCCTATCCTCTGCCATTCTTTCAAGTCCCGCCTTTCGGCCCCGTCCGTCCATCACCATCCGTGCCCTCCGGCCCCGCGATTCAGCTAATTAACGGACGCGCTGTAACGCTCTACCTAAGCTGCCCTGAAAGCACTCCTCCAACCAACAACACCAACCTAAGCCCAATTATTCATCACCAGCTTGACCCTTTTATTCCACAACCAGCTCTCCTCCCCAAAGCAGCCCACACCAACGAATCGCACGCGCTTCTGCCCAAATCGCAACCATGCTCTCCTTTATCCTCATCCAAAACAGACAGTGAGTTCCCAATCCCACCCCCAAGCGCAAAAGCGCAAGCGCGCCAAATCCCAAATCGCGACCAGCAATCAAGTAACCAAAGCTGACCACTTCTCCTACCCGCTCTCCAGGGGCAAAACCCGCCTCGCGAAATGGTACGCCCCCTACAGCGACGACGAAAAGATCAAGCTCAAGGGCGAGGTCCACCGCCTCGTCGCCCCCCGCGACCAAAAGTACCAGTCCAACTTCGTCGAGTTCCGCAACAACAAGATCGTCTACCGCCGCTACGCCGGCCTCTTCTTCTGCGCCTGCGTCGACACAAACGACAACGAGCTCGCGTTTCTCGAGGCCATCCACTTCTTCGTCGAGGTCCTCGACGCCTTCTTCGGCAACGTCTGCGAGCTCGACCTCGTCTTCAACTTTTACAAGGTCTACGCCATCCTCGACGAGGTCTTTCTCGCCGGCGAGATTGAGGAGACGAGCAAGCAGGTCGTCTTGACGCGGTTGGAGCATCTGGATAAGCTGGAGTAATCGTCCGGAACGAGGCGAAGCGGGGGACCCGTCATTTCCCCCTGCTCTTTTGGCTCCTCGGCGTCGCATTTGTCGCGCCTTTTGGTATTCTCACGGAGAACCAGCCCAGGGGGAACGCAGCAGTTGCCGATTGTACATCACTTGTATATCTCGCCTTTCTGGGCCGGAGTTTGTGAAGGGAACATTTGCTTGGAATTGTTCTTCTGTTTTCTTATTGTCATATTGCCATCCTACAGCGCACGCATTCATTTGCGTTTACCAGCTTTTGTTGAAAGGATGCATATAGCACTGGCGTTTTGGGCGTCTCGGAAATTGCGCATTGAAGCGCTGGAAAGACAGTTATTACCATCGTTGCAATACTACTAATTTACTACCTCAATACGTTGCTTGTACGCGACTTTCATCAACGTCCTCAGTGCGAACTGATCAATGCATACATCATCATGAAAAGCGTCACAGCGTTAAGTAGACTGTATCTTATTCAGCTTCGCTGATCTGTATCCAGGTCTACTTTCCTTTTCCCCGATCCGAGAGAGTACCTTTTTATAGATCAAGCAATTCCTGCAAAATCAATATTCTCCATTCCATCAATAATGAAAGCGAACCACGGACCCAATTCATCAACTCAAGGAGAACATCATCATTTTCATCGCCATCATGTATAGCAGTCCTTATCGCCCACGACGCTTGCAAGAAAGACTCGCTGCGCGTAGTCATGTCGAAGGCTGGTCGCCATCCTTCGAGTCCGAGTTTTCAGTGACATCCCACATCTCAAGAGCAGTGGAGCGCTTCACTTGCTGGACCCAGACGTTGTCCCGGGCATAAAACAAGTCATGGACGACAGGGCCGTACGGGGGATCCCTGCGCATCGGCTTGATGCAACCAATCTGAATATCCGCCGTGAGCCCTGATGGAAGGCTTTGTATGTTGCCCTTCTGTGGAGAGCCGTCGAGCAGAGAGACTTCCATGTCGGGCTCCTCGCCCAGTCTCTCTTCATTGTGAGACCCGCCTTCGACTTCCGGTGCTGTAGCCGGACTCTGATCTCCTCCCGCAGGAGAAACTTCAACATCTGCCAAGAAATGATCAACTTCGCCCACTCCAATGCCATCCTTATCAAAACAGATCAGATCGCACGAAAATGCACTCTCCGCACCCTTACTTTCTTTTCCTCCATTGCCGTCATGTTCCTATTGCAAATATCCACAGTTGTTAGCAAGTCTCTCTTGGGGGGAGTAGAAAGAGGTGGCACGAGGTCTTACATCTTCCTAAGCTGATAGACGACACTCGACGTGACTTGCCACTTCCAACGCAGGGTCAACATCAAGTATGCCGGCATTATCGTTGGGATAAGCAGCTTCAATCTCATGAGCACTAGAGCTGCCAGAGAATATGATTAGATCAGAGTTGCCATCGTTATCCTCCTTTTCCACTGGATGTGACACTTGCGGTAGCTTGGGTCCGAATACGAGCGGCTCCGGATCCTGTGTTCTCTCGTCCTCAGAGTCGGTTTCGGAGAAGAAAGGATCGCGGTGACGCTTGGTGAGCCGGTCAATCTTGGCCAGCAAGGCCGCTCGCTTCGCGGTCATGGCCAGGTTTTCATTCTCGTTGACTGGGTGACCTAGGGTACCGGTATTTAAGTCTTGGTCTTCAGCTCCCCCTTTGGGTATACGAGAAAGCCAACCTTTGACGTGGCAAGATTTGCACACGCAGTCTTGGAGTCGAGTGACGCATCTTTCGGACTGGTCGGGCTGAGAGCCCCAAGAGCTGGCGCGTCCGATATCATAGGGGGGGCAGTGTCCAATCGGTGCCCTGTTTCCATGAAAGACACTGCCATTGCGATGGCTGGGGGGCGGTTCCTGGTCCTTGTGAAGCTGTTCAAGGCCTGCCTGAAGACGAAGATTATACTCATCCGCGGACATCCGGACAAGCTCGTGGTTGTAGGCGGGATAGGGCAGCTTTCCGTCCTTGGCCTTTTGCTGAACCTCCTTCGGGGCAGGAAAATGGCCCGAGGTTTCAATGGCAGGAACCTTCTTTTCTGGAGTTTGCTTTGGGCCTGCAGCTTCCAGAAGCCACTGCTGCCAATGATCGTATAGGTGGTCGACGACAGCACGGAAACTGGTCAAGACGATACTGCCGACAGGCAGCGCGATCTTGTCGGCGTGGTTCGGGTCAGCCTTCTGGAAGGCCTCGTAGAAGATCTGGCAGCACATGTCTCGCGAGCAGCCTTTTCCGTCGAGGAAGAGACAGAGCTCCTTGAGTGAGGGCAGCACCATGGTAGGGGCAGAGTAGGCACGGCAGATCTTCTCGCGAAGCCAGACGGCACTGACAGAGACAATGCTGTTCAGGATAATCTTCTTGCCGGCGGCGTTGATTCTCCTCTCTAGAGTGTCCTGGCGCATGAACCCTAGGCTGAAGAGGTCTCGCAGGCCGTTACATCCCAGAGTGACTTGGGCATGGTAGAGGATGCGTTTATCGCTGTCTAGGGCGTATTGCGACGCAGACATGTCGGCAAATGGATTGTCACCCGTGCGAGGAGCGTAGTGGAATCGATGGACGGGGAGGACGCGATCAAAGTCTTTCTCCGAGAAATGACAATAAAGCTGCTCGTCATCTCCAGGCCCGTCGTGATGGTCTGGCGGAGTCTCTAGGGGGAGAAGAAGAAACTTTACGAGTCTCCGTTTGTAGGCCTCGAGATAGTTGGCGAGGTGTGAGACCAAGACGAGGAAGGCGAGGCAGAAGAAGAAGGAGAGGAGAGGAGCAGGAAGGGTCTCCTGCTCCTGCTCTTTGCTATGAGCCGCTCGCACGAGCACGTGAGGCGGCATGGCGACGGCTGGCGGCTGGCAGCTGGCAGGAGCAAACCTGCAGCTGGTGTACTTTCTCTCAGGGGAGGACGGAGGCAGCCAGCTGGCAGACCGAGAAACTGATGAACAGCTGACAGATCGTATTGATGGGCAAGGAGGAGGTACCACTCCAGCAACGTCAGGAGCAAGAAGTACTTGGAACCAAGAGGCAATAAGCTCAGCAGTGAATCAATGCATCACCGATTGAAGGAGAAGCAAAACAAAACACCAGCTCAGCTCAACACCCTGAGAATACCATCAATCTGCTTGTTCAAAGAAAGAAACACATACAGACCGAGACCGATGACACCGAGAGATGACAATACCAACCACAGCAAAAACAAACAGAGAAAGAGAAAGAGGGAAAAGGGAAGAGGGAAAAGGAACCGGACGGGAGCACGCACGACAAAGACCGGGCACTCTAAATACTACTAGGTACAAGGCCCAGCCAAAGAGGGCACATACCTTACTTATGCTGTGTAACAACAGCCAGTCTCCCGTGACTGGTCGGATTCGCGGCCGGAGCAGCAGCATGACAAGGCAGGCCGAGCAGTAGCCCGGCATATTTTATTGATTCTAGGTAGGTAAGGAGGAGGATTTGGCACGCCCCGCGTACACACACGGAGAAAGAATTGAAAAAGATCAATGCAGGAAATTTGGCCGGACGCCCGCTGGCATTCGGGGACCCTTTCTCTGTGCCCGTTTCGAGAGGGACTGCCGGACAAAAGCAGCGTCCAAATAGCCACCAATGAGGCATAGCAGAACAAGGACGGCACGGAATCAGGTGCCATGGTTGAGGTAAGGTGAGGTAGTACAAGATGCGACTTGGGAGCCGTGTCAAAAGGTACGGCAAGCCGGGAGGTAGTAGCAGTAGGAGTCCCGGTTCGTGGCGTTAAAGCATGCAAGCACACGCACACAAGCATAACAATGTGCCCTTGAATGCAATTTCGCTCGGCTTCTGGTTGAGAATAATGATCGCCACAGCTCTCGAAGTACTTCCCTGCTCGAAACCATCGTCACGCCACGTAGTACCGCATGTCGCCTCTTCATCCCTCACCTCTTCTTCAACGCCGCAAATCTCCTCTCCAGATCCCCAATATCCGGTATTGATCCTTCTGGCTCCCTCTTCTTCTTTGCTTCCTCCGCCTCGTTCTTCTTGCTCGTCAGCTCCACAGACCCCATCATCACCTTGGGGTGGACATTGTCCGTCGTCATCCGCGGTGGTGTCACCATCAGCGGGCTCTTGGGCTCCCCCAGCCTCGCGCTCGGCGGCGTGGCCCGGTCCAACTGCTCTTCAGGCAGCGAGAGCTTCCTCTCTGCCGCCGTCAGCGCTCTGCCGGAGGCGTTCTTCTGTGCCTGTCCTCCCGATGGATCGTCGCCGCCGTCCTCGTCTCCAAAGTCCTCGCCATCTATCAAATCCGGGGGTGGCGGCGAAGATACCACCCTCTCCCTCTTGGGCCAATCGACGCCGTACGCCTTGGCAATCTCCTCCAGGTACCCCTGCACCAGCTCCTTCCGCGGCGCCTCCACGCTCAGCTTCTTGACCACTTTCTCGTTCACCTTGCCGTCCGCATTGTCCATGGCCGCCAGCACAAACTCCTTGCCGTACTTTTCCGCCAGCAGCGTCCGCACCGCCATGAGCTCCTTAATCTCCGTCTTGGGCGCTGCGTACAGGATGCTCTTGATGGCCTCCTCCAGCCCCGGGTCGCACACGGGGCCCTCCATCAGCCCGGCCCGCGCGAGCAGCAGCTCGCAGTAGAGCTCCAGCAGCTCGTGCAGCTCGCTCGTGATGTCGGCGCGGATGATGTTCTCGACGCGGATCGTGGCCGAGTCGACCTTGCCGGCCTCGAGCAGCTGCGCCATGGCCCGGCGCTGCGTCTTGCCCAGCTGCTCGTCCCGCTGCTGCACCATGCGCAGGCGCGCGATGGCGAGCTTCAGCTGGACCTTGAGCTTGGTCTGTGGGCCGTAACAAACATCGTTCAGGTCAGCTCTCAACTCAGCTTCTCGCGGTTTGCGTCACCGAAGCTGGCGGGGTTCATCATCATCAGATGAGGGACTGAAATGAACGTCGACTTACCAGCCAGGTAGCTGCGGGGGGCATCGCAAGGATTCAGGTACAGTCGGTATCGGTTTAGAGAGCGAGTTGGAGGGGGAGAGAGGAGTAGGGCGGAGTATCTGGTCGCAAGCCGATGCTTTATGCAGAAGGATTGAATTGGGAAACACGAGGCAGCAGTTTAGGATCGAAGATGCATACAGTAGAGGTACGATGGAAGTTGTAGGCAGACACGAACCCGGAAGCTTCGATTGTGTGAAGCGTTCCCGAGACAAAAACGTCACTGATGGCCCGCTGCCAATTCGAGGTACAGCTACTTCGTCCCTTCCGGGTCCTGCTAAGCCTCGGGGAGCTTTAGTGCCTATCAGGTCCACTTTTGGTTGATGCGGGGCCTCAGCTTCAGCATTGGGATGGCAATCGATAGCATCAGCTGAGGTACCGAGACATTCAGACGACAACCATTGAAGTTCAAGTTGTTCCTGGTGTGAATCGTGTCGTGAGTCTGAGACCACATTCTCACGCCTTACACACTCTACCTGGTAACATTAGATCAAACTTTTCAGGAACGTGCATCAACCATCGTCTGCACCGCAGCTCGTAGCACGCAACCTCTTCCTTTGTACGTGGTGACCCGTGATAGGACTAGCCGGCACGCTGCATCTGGTGCTGCGTCTGGTGGTCTGAGATGCTGCCGGTTGGCTGATGCAATCCATGTCTCTCATCAATCGCGCTGCCTCTATTATGTAGGGAGATGCTCTTTTGGTTTAGACCTATCCTGTACAAAGTAGGTAGTGGCCGGCAAAGCTAACGAACACCTACTTCTACTGGCGATGGTGATATTCCTATGGGTACCAAACAGCTTCTGTACATGTATCATACTGTATAAATCTTTCCGGTTGGCTGCCTTGTGTGCCAACATGGAGGGAGCCCGACGACGTTCTCCCTCCCCCATGTCCCTACCAACGATCCAATAATTAAGTAGCATAGTATTACCTACCTGATGCAGTTGGCCAAATCGCGCCGTCGAGCTGCCGAGACCGGCGCTGCTGCTGTTCTGTCGACTGCCAAAGTGCCGAGAGGCTTCATTCCACCATACCCAACCGTTCCATCCTCCGTCTAGGTTGCCACGGATTCCGCAAATGGCAAATGAAGAGAAAGGGGTGAGAGGAAGAAGAGAGAAATAAAAGGTGGAGAAGTAAAAGATGATGAAAACAGCTCAAGAAAACTCCCCATGTGAAATCCTTCATAGCCGTTAAACGCCCCAGTTGTTCCGTTTGCCCATCCATGTGTGTGAGTGTGTGTAGTTTGTGCAAGTGTGTCCATGTTGTTTTACAATCCGTCGTCAATGCATGCCCCGTACTTCAACAACTTTCATCAACCTGCCAGCAGCCCCGTCAACGAAGTGCGAGCGAGCCTAGTCCATCTCGGAGTTGCCTGCAACCGGCGGGATTCCGTCAGTCGCTTCTCCTTCAAAGACCTGGTTGCCCTCGTACGTGACGCGCCGCCAACCGCAGGGCTCGTTGCTGTCCTTGATCCATTCCATGGTGGGGAAATAATGATCGTTCTTCTTCATTGTGATCACCCAGGGCACTGAGTCAAAGGTGACTGCCTTGAGGCGGAAATCTGTGTAGCAGGTCAGCTCAAAGTTCTCTTGCAGTAAGACGGCAGGCAAAAGGGGGGGAGGGAAGACATACAGGTGTTGTCAGGAATCTTCCGCGTCGCCGCAATGAATGAATCAAGATCCGGCGTCGGCTCGCCGTTGACGTGGGTGATGAAGTTGGTCGGGGCAACACCATACTGGTATGCCGGCGAACCGCGAATCCTACTCGAAACGTAGACCTCGCTATGCAGCTTGCTAATCTGTTGGCGCACGGCCAGGTGTGGGCGGTGGAAGATGGCTCCGCAGAACGAAACAGCGTGGTGCGTCTCCATGTCCTCGGCCGTGACGGTCGGCAGCTGGAGCTGCAGCTCCTCGCAGTTGCGCACAATGACGGCGTCCAGCGTCTCGTTGGAGTACATCACGTCAAAGTCGGAAATGGTGGTGCAGATTTTGCCGTTGAGCGTCAGCACCACGTCGCCCTCAAGCAGCGAGACCGGCTGGTTCACCCGCTCGAATGTCCGCTTGCTCACCATGAACAGCTGGTGGTGAGAACGGTTGGCTTGTGTAACCTTGTTGATCCACTCGTCCGAGACGCCCATTACGCGCGCCTGCGACATGTGGATGGATCGGAACTCTACCGAGAGCATATGCAGCTTCGGTATCTCTCCTTGCTGAATGGCGGAGATGACGGGCAGCAGAGTGGGCGTGCCCAATCCCAAGTGGTACTCCTCGTCCCTCTGAGTGCTGGGATTACGCTCTCCGAGATACTGCAGCCACAGAGCCTGCACGGTCCCGTCCTCGGCGACGAGCACACCACTGCCACACGACGCCCCGAGATTGCTGTCAATCGTAATGGCATCTACGTTGACGGCGCGATAGCGTGGCGCCCCTGAGTTGGCCGGGATGGCCACCGCCGTGATTTCCGTCACGTTGGTAGACCCGTGCACGACTCGTCCGATCCTGTTGTAGCCCAAGAAGTACGTCTTGGCGCCCTGGGTGAGGTGCTGGTCGCTAAGCCGGGCGCTGAGGACTGGCGCGTCCACCAGGCCGGGATCGTACTTGATGATGGTGTAGTTTTGCAGCGGGTGCAGGAAGACGACCTTGCCCTCGACGATGATGGAGTCGGCAATGGTGACGGTGATATCGCACAAGTCGTACGGCACCACGGCTCGAGAGATGAGGACGAGGCCCTTGTCAGCATCGATAATGAGGCCCATCCCCCATCGTCGATTCTTCGGGAAGCCGTCGAGCTTGACGGGCAGGGTGCAGTTGATATGCACGAAGCTGCGGATCAGGGCAGCGATGCCGGGGTGCGGCATGTGGTCCAGCTCAATGAAGGCAGCGGACCGACGGACAGGGGGCACCGGCGGAAGGGGGTCACCGAGGTCAGAAAAGTCCCACAGGCCGGTGACGTCGTTGCGGACGGCCAGCTTCATCTTGGCCGACCAGTGTCTGTCGATGTAGATGACGGTCGTGATCAGCGTGTGCAGGTCGCGCAAGTGCTTGTAAGTGACCACCACCCGTGCCTTGTCAGGAATCTGCTTCATCACTTCAATGAACGTGTCCAGGTCGGGCACCTTCTTCTGGTCTACAGACTGCACAATGAAGCCATTGTCGGTGTTGTCAAACCGGAAAGATCCCGCAGCTTCGCAGATGTAGACTCCCTGGACTGCCACACCGTAGAGCCGGGCCTGCTGGTACGAGATGTTGTGGAAGCTTGCTCCGGCAACAGTCACAAATCGGTCGGGCGTAATCTTGTGAAGATCGCCGACCTCGATGTCGACCTCGATATCCTGGCCTCCGCGCTGCAGGTGGAACTTGATGGTATTGCCCACGTTGGAGTCCAGGATGTCGTCGAGGCGGATGAATTGCGTAATAAGCTCGCCGTTGACCTTGATGAGGACATCGCCCTCCTCGATCTTACCGTCGGAGGGTCCAGAAGGCAGGACGATCTCGGCGACCAGCATGTTGGTCTCCTCGGGGAAAGCTTTCCTCATTGCAGACTCCCACTTGGGGCTGAGCCCCAGCCTGCGGCACTCGTCAAAGGGCTTGAGCAGAAACTGGCACTGGACGTCGCCGCGGACGACGGGCTTGCCCTGCTGGATGCACTGAAGGGCGCGCAGAGGTCGATCTAGAGGTAGGAAGTAGTCGGTCGAGGCGCCGTCAGAGCGACCACCGGCCTGGAGCGCAACGGCGCAGCCATCCTTGTTCACGACAGGACTTCCGGAACTTCCACCGCTAGCGGCGGCGTTGGCCTGATAGTAACACGTGTTGAAGTCGCTGTACCCATCGCCATACTCGGGCGCGTTTCGATCCAGACGACTGATGACACCCGACAGGATACTCAGCTTTTCACCAGCGTCGTTTCCGACGACGCGAATCTCCGTGCCCACTACATCATCAATAGGTCAGCAAACGCATGTCCGTGATCCCTATACCCACTCCACTTTCCGCTATACTCTCAACGCACCTTTTGCTAGGTCGGGACTCAGGGTGAGACCATCCACATGCATGTACTTGATCGCCTTGGGGTCGTATCGAAGAATGCCAAAGTCGTGAACAGGGTCGCGATAGACGGGGTAGCAGTCGACCTCCTCGTGATTGTCGAACACGCAATGTCCCCAAAAGGGACCAGATCCGACAACGTGACGGTTCGTCAAGATGTAACTAGACGCGAGAAGAATGTCAGCGAGGTAGATTTCATACGGGGAACGACTGGCATAATCAGGGGTTGGGTGGGCAAAACCCAAGAACAAACACCTAAGCAGCACGCCATAGCACATACCCTCTCTCTGAGTCGACGACGAAGCCAGTGGCCTCGCTCGTCAAGGCGGGATCCGTGTCGAAGGCGCACGTCTGGCAGAATCGGATCGCGACAACGTTGCGGACGACCTTTTGGATCGTGTCCTGCCACTCACCGAGGCTGCCGGGAGTGCCGATGTAGTGGGCATGGGGATGGATGTCGCTGCCGGCATCGGATTCCTCGTCGTAGCTCACTTCGTCGATGGAGATGTCGGGAACGGTCATATCGAGGTCTACGTCGGGCTTGCTGCTGCCGTTGACTGGTCGCTTGGCTGGGGGCGTCGTCTGGGGCGACTCGTGAGCTTTCCTCTTGCCCCCCGCCGAAGTCGTTGTCCTGTTCATCGTGTTTGTCGTTCTTCTTGGTCGTGTTTGTTGATTCACCCCTGAAGCTCTGACGGAGCTTGCCGTATAATCTGTGAAAAGGCGCTCGTCCCTTGTTTATATGACGTACAAGGCCTTTCTCTGCCTCTGATCGTCGCCCTTTTTTCCGGCTCCGCTGTTCGGGCAAACCGCGTTTCGGCGGTTGGACGCAAGTAAGAAGCTGAAAGAAAGCGACGGGCTGAAGCAAAGGATATTCAAGGTCGGCACGCGCCTCGCTTTATAAACAAAGTGCTTCTCTGATTAAGGCAGCAGACAGCGCCTATCGCGCATCGACGGCTTGCGCTTGTGCTGGTGCTGGCGCTCGACCGCGGGGTGGAAGCGATTCGCGGCGGCTCTCGTTCTCGCAGGGCTCGCGGGCGTGTCGCGTAGGGTCGCAGCGCATCAACGACGCGGCAGAGGTCAATGGAGCGCGTGATGTCCAAGAGGCAGCGCGCAAGCAGAGGCGGCGAGGCGGAGGAAAAGATGGTGGTGGACGCAGCAATTGGCAGCAGAGCAGGGCAGCCCATGTGATGTCGGCTCGTCTTGGGCAAAACTCGTTATGCAGCCTTTTTGGAGTCGTGGAGAAAAAAAAGGTGGATCAGCAGGCAGGCTGCTGCGGGTACGCGGTACCTGATCGTGAGCGACGTCAGTAAGGGTTCGCAAGTATTGCACTAACAACTTCGCCGGGCCAGGGCCTGCGCGAGTCTCTCAAGGTACACACACACCACTCGGTCTCTGGCCAGCCTATTATCGTGTGAAGAATACAAGAACTGGATAGTAGCCGCCTGCTTCGGCCTATCAGGCAGTGGTAAAGGAGCCGCTAGAGAAGCCAGCACGATCCATTCTGACGCACATATGCCATGGACTGTCGAGTACCTAGGCATCTTGTCCCTGGTTCCTCGTCTTGGCCTGCCCCTGTCACTGCACTCCAGATTGTACATACTAGACACGACTAGAGGTGACTGAGAAAGTGATGCCCCGAGTTCAGATAGACGCCCAGCTTTGAAATATCCAAGTCCGGGGTAAGTCGCCCAAAGAGCTCAACTATGACAGACAACACCAAATCAACCCCCTTTTCTCCCCCCTTCTATTGATCCTATCTTTGTGCTCCCATTCCGCAGCCAACCAAGAACAGGTGAAAGCGATCAAGACTCCCAAGGCTCCAACCCTCCATCCATTCACACCACCTTTTCCTACCTCCCATCTGACAAGTCCCCCCTCCCCCCATGTCAATCCCACAAGCCCTCCCCCCCAATCACTACCAACGCCACCCATCTCGAACCAGCAACACTGCCGTCGTCGTCATTGCTTGCCTTTTCCCCTTCTACGCCCCTTGGCCTCCTTTTCATCAGCGGTGATACAAATAATACAGACAGGGTACGTATCTCATACCTACTCGAATCATACCTCTCCATCTTGGAAAGGGACAAAAGAACCCATAGATCATTGCATCGAGCTCCCACATGTCGTCACCCCCATCTCCCCAAAATACCATCCAACACCCTCTTGACCCTCTAGCTCTCATACACACCTCCCACTTACACACACACCGAAACCGCAGCTTCTCCGCCCCGTCCGCCCTTGTAAACGGGTCACAACACCAAGCCTGCATATCTCTCAGGGGAGGAGGAGGGGCAAAACCTCCCGCTACCACTGGTATATCCAATGCCACTAGACCACGGCCCGGTAGTCCTCCTCTAGTAAATTCCTCGTATGCACGTAATCGCCAAGTTTTAGGATAGTCCCATCAAGCAAAAATCCGGCCAGCTGATCTGCGGGAAAAAGTGGGAGATCGCTCACCTACATGCATACGAAGTACACTTTAACTACATACAGTTACAGGGACACACTCGCAGCGTTACATTCACTACGACGAGAGAGCCACCTCCCTTCTTAGTTATCTTCCTCAACGTGATCGTGTGATTTGTGCCTGACTCATCATAAACAGATTCACACTTGTTATCTGGTAAAAGACAATGCCGCCAATATTGCTGTAAGAAACTATAGGGCAAACCATCGAATAGGTATTCCGTAATCCACATCCATCGTATTCATCTCCAGTCATCCATAGCCTACAGTTTTCTGCCATGTGTCTCCTTACACTATCCCTGATCCATCTCTACTGAGAGGTATTCTGCAAGAATCTCAAACTTCCTCATTCTTGAACCGAACGGCGTCTTCAGCCATGATTTCAGTCTTGACCTTGGACCGCTTCTTGCCTGTTCCACGTTTCTCATCATCCGCATCTAAGCGGTGTCAGTGTCATGTTTGTATCCCTCGAACCGGCCATGGCTTATACATACCTTCGGCACCACGCTTCTTCATCATCGGCTTAACATCAAGCTGTTCATCATCAACGCCCTCATCGCCCAAGCCTGCCTCCTTGTTCAAGGCCTTCCTGCCAGCTAGATAATCCAAACACATTAGCCATCTACCCATACCAACAAGTATCCATCTAAAGTTATTTGGAGGAATCAGGGGGAGGAACCGTCACTTACGGCGTCCCCTCTTGCGCGGCTGAGCGGGCGACACCGCGGCCGAGCCTTCAGCACTGTTCTCGCGCGCTTCAAAGTCGCTGATCTGTTTATTTATCTTGGTCCACATATTCTGCAGACTCTTGACGGTGCGGCCGGGGATGTTAATCTTCTCCCACTTGATGCTTGTGCCGCGGCCGTCGCCCTTGAGTTGGGCCACGATACGCAGGAGGAACTGAAACTATAGAGGTGACAGATGTCAGTCAGCATGTAAATTCCACGTTTTGTGTTGTAAGATCGAGACAGCTTCAAGATGCTGCGTACTTTTGCCTCTTCCGTCCAGGCCATGGTGCCTTTGTCTTGGCCGGATGGATCCATTTGTGTGATGCGATGTTGATTTGGGTTGAGACTGTGGAAGACAGCTATGGTCGTCAAGACTCTGTTCACGGTCGGTTGGAGAATGAAACGTGGTGGATGGATGAAGCAAACAAAATATGACTCTTGTAGATGTGAGGAGTTGGCCAAGGGCGAAACGTGCCATCCAAGTAAACATGGACAAGAGGCAGAGTGAATGACATTTCGCTCAGAGAATCCTCACATTTCGACGGATTCACTTTTCGGCAACCTCTCAAGTTAGAGTCGGATCTGGCCACCAATCACATTCTGAAGCGAAAGTGAAGGGCATTTGAAGAATAACATTTTTTAGGATGTCTTCTGAACAGAAGTTCACAAATGCCAGGACGCTCTATCATGACACGAAGTGACTCAAAAATAACATCTTCGCAAAGGAAGCCTAGGAGTAGAATCCTAGCACGCTTTACCGTAGCACAAAGTGACTTCTCCTGCACTGAATTTGCGGACTCCAACATACATTGCGGAACAAACCCTTCCTACTGTACACATATAACCGGCAGACACCCCGGCAGCTGAAATCCATAGCTGCTCCGAAAACCAGAAAGATCGTCAATACCGAGTGAACCGCCCACGTCCCTTCCCCCCATCAAAAACAGACGAAAAAAAGAATCATGAAAACCAGTGTACTGAAGAAAGAAGGAAGCCCTGTGCTTAACAATCCATGAATATGCCTCAGCCAGTGATATGGGTATCGAACTTGCTACCAGAAAAAGCAGACCAGGCAAATATATAGTGAACATGAAAAGATTCGGCCGCTGCGTGGTGCTCATGGGGAATATCGACTAGAGTCCTGATCGAAGCCAGGACGGGAAAAAGACGGTCGCCCCTCCATTCATGTCGTCGACTTCATCTTTTCCCTGAACGCCATAAACTCTCTGAACCGCATCTCGTGCTCTTCGCAAGCTGCCAACCACCTTCGGCGGACTCCGTTGTCCTGCTCTACCCAATTATGATACTCCACAACATCGGCATCACCCCTGGCAGCCAGAAATGAATAGCCCTTTGAGGCTCTCGTGTGCAAAATGTTAGACTTTCGGGTGGCGAAGTGGTCGACCACCTGCGAGTTGAACATGTCCCAGAGGCGGAGGTATCCCTCGAACTCTTCGAGATATTTGGTCCATGATGCAACGTTTGGCTTCACGCCGTCCACTGCAACAGTGGGCGGGAGTCTGGGTGCAGCCGGGGGCTCAGGAAATACCAGTGGATGTGCCTCAGGAATATCGAGGTGAAGTTCGCTTGACGCCTTGCTCTCAAAGGGCAGGCTATCCTTCAAATCAGTAAACGACTTGAGGCCGGCCTTGGGCGGGGCAAAAGGTGCCACATTCTTGAGGTCTTCAAAGGTCGCTCGGAACTCTTCGCTATCTTCAGAACCTTGGAAGTTGACAGGCATCGGCTTCCTTTCTTCGGCCTGCTCATACACGTGGCCCAGTCCCGTCACGTTTCCAGGTCGCCATTCCGGCCGTGATGGTTCGACGGGAATATTTCTAGCAGCCGTGGGATGAGATTGAGACTGGGATTGGGGCTGGGTAGCAGGAGGAGTCGCAGAAAAGGTCGTGGCGGGAGTCGCCGCGGTGGCAGCTGCTCCGGGAGGAGGCGGAGTAGGAGTATGAGCCGCAGCCGGAGAGGCAGTCAATGGTGGATCAATATCCATTGCTTGGGGGCTGTCAACCGGTGCAGACTTTGGATCCTTTTTGCGGCCAGTCCAGACATAGTGTTCTTCTTCTTCGCTATATTCCTCAACAATGGCAGCATTGCCGGCCAAGGGCCTCGTAGTTCTCGTTGTCTTTCGCGTGGTCGACCGACCCTGCCGTGTGGGCGACACTGATGCTTTGGGAGTGGCGGGCGGAGGGGCAAACGTTTGGGGGCCAAACATGGAGTTCCAGCTTTCCGCGTCAAATCCATTCTGAGGCACTTGAGCTCCAGGGTCGGGAACCTTTGGGCTGGGAACCGGTCGGCGTTTGATAGGCGAGCGGCGACCTGCTCTGCTGTCTGACTGAGAACGGTTCAGAGGAGGAGGAGGGTTGTTATCCCCACTCCCAGCACTGAACTGCCAGGTTGCAGAAGACTCGTCCGCGACGAAGTTCGTGTTGATCCCGTCGGCACTAGTACTCTTTCTGAATCGGGATGTCCTTGGAGGGCTGGGGGTAAAGGTCTCTTCGTCCAAGTTAAAGCTGAAGCTATTCGGCAAGACACTGTTAGCGCTCGATTTCTCTACAGCAGGTTTCTCAAGGTTAGGGGTGCTGTGAAGTGATTCATTTCTTGGCGTCAAAACAGGGGCATCTCGGTTCTTGATGAGCAACTTCAAGATTTTGTACTGCTCCTGTTCAAAGGGGGAGAGATTGTGAACTGCATGGCGATTTCCACTTGGGCCGCATGGTCTGTATTCGGGGCCGACTTCGGCCATGTTGTTGTGTTTTGGTGTTGTGGTCGCTTGGGGTGAATTGACATATTGATTTTTGAGGCACGATGAAGGGCCATACGGATTGGACTTCACGGGTGTTGCGTACATTGAGGGCTCTCCTGTCTCCTTGGCTGTGCTCGGACGATTGTTGAAAGCTGAGGTGAAAGGGTCAGCCATGGCTCCTGGAGTAAGCGAGATCCAGCAGATCACTTACGTGTAGTCGGTTCGTTGGTTGTGGGAGGATTGGGTGACTGATTAGTGGTAAACATGTTGCCATTTGGTGCGGCAGTAGTGGACGTCGCCGCCTCTGTCTGGGGTTTGAATGATGCAGCAGGCCGCGAGCTGGGGGGAACAGGTACAGCTCGAGGTCTTGCTTCAACTCCGGGTCCATCTGGCTTTCCCTGGGATTCATTCGCAGTCTCTTTTCGCGTTACATCAGGGCTGGGACGCTTGGGAGCTGTTGATGGTCCCGCTGACTCTGAAGCCTCTCTGGTGCCTTTTGCCCGACTCGACGGCATACTGTCAAAAGGATTGGTCTTCTCGCTCGCAGTATTGATGTTCGGGGAGCTCTTGGCGGAGTTTCTGGCGGCCTCTTCATTGCCGCTCCATTGTCTGAACTGAGCCAAGGGATCGGCCACAGGGTCGGGTTTGGGCGCAGGCGCTGTCCGCGCAGAGCTGGCGCGAGTGGAATAGTTGTTGTTGATGACTGGGGGCTCGTCGCCAGGAGTGTTTGATCGAGGATAGTAGCCGGCCTTCTTAGCCCCGAATGATGCTTCGGCTCTCTTCTTGGCAGCCTCAGTTCGGGGAGGAGGCGTTGGAGGGTTGCGAGGCGGCGGTGGAGGGGGAGGAGCTCGTTCTTGCGGGCGGCTCTTAGCACCGCCTTTCCGCATGCTTTCGAAAGCTCGAGCAGCCGTTGCCGCTGATGCTTGTTGCTTCGCAGTCGGTGGCACACCAGCTGAGAACCTCTCATTCCACCTTTGGGGCCCTGAAGTGGTAGTTCGCGGTGCGTTCCGTCGCGGTGGTACAGGGAACTGCTGGCTAACGTTCGACCACGGATTTCCTCTCACACCCGAGGCGCCCGGATAGCGGCTGGAAGCGGACCGTAGAAGAGTAGCATCGTACTTGGCTTTAGCCTCGGGGTCGCTCAATATCTCGTGGGCAGCCTGGATAATCTGAAACTGCGAGTTGACTTCTTGTTCTCGGCCAGGATTTCGATCGGGATGGTATTTCAGAGCTGTACTCGATGGTTAGAATAATCAATTTCGGGGACGGGCATCCGAGAAGGACGATTTTGTTACACACCTAGCTTTCGAAACTGCTTCTTGATTTCCACGACATCTGCCGATGGGGTCAGGCCCAAGTCAGCGTAATAGTCCCGCTGGGGCGCCATCGCAGCACTAGATATGCGGCTCTTGGCTGGCTCCCAGCTCTGGAATGGGCTATGATTCTAGATCAAGGCTTGATATCACAATCACCATATCAGAGCGGTCTCGAGCTTCGTCAAGGAAATCTGCTCTTGGTACAGGGCTCGCCAATACTGCCCAGGGTGGGGCCGATTGAGCCAAAGGTGTGCAGAGAGGAAAACGTTGGATGCAGCGTCGACTACTTCGGCGGTGATTGTGGTCAGGTAAAGGTGTGTCGAGTCGACAACGGGGCGGTCGCAAACTGCGCAATGTTTGAATGTTCGAATTCGCCGGGCGTTGGGTGAATGGAGGCTGCAATGTTCGGAAGTTGATGCTAAACGCACTCGATTGTTAGCAGTGCTGGAGAAGGAAACGAAACAAATGGACTACCTGGTAGACTGTTGCGGTAGCAGAAGAACAAAGAAGAAAGTGAAGAGAAGAGGACAGAAGAACAGAAAACAGAGGTGCATAGCAGACCACCTGGGCAAGATTCATTGGATCTTAACAAGGGCTGCAGGGCTGCCAATCAGCACCAGCTGTCAGCCAGCCTGATGATACCGATGCGCCTGACAACAAAGCAGCAGCTCGCCAAACTGTAAGCCCGTCACGCGGCGGGGCAAGGCAGGCCAACGAAGAAAGGAAGAAGACGGGCAGAAATAGGGACATTTGACTGGTGCTCGTTTTCGCCCAGAGCTGATCCCCGAGGCGAGGTGATGACGAACGTGTGCAGCCCAAGGGAGATCGGATCGTACACCGTTAGGTACCTATGCGAACTCACCTGGAGATGACGCCAGTGCTGTGATGGCCTCTGCAAAAAGAACGACTGTCGCGCAAGGGAGAGAAGAATGCCGAGATCCAATAGCTCAAGCGCTTCTTAAACCTGTAAGATAGAAGGAGAAAATATAGAACAGAAGAAGGCAGCCCAGGTATGCGATGCGATGTCTCGGACTGGCAATTCACGCGCTTGCTCGCAAAGAAAGGTGGGATGTTTCACACGTCGCGCGGCGTGAGGAATCGAAGAATGAATGAGGTAAGATGTCGATACAGGCAGGTCAGGCACCGTAATAAACAGCTGGAGGCCAAAGAGAATGAGAAATGACAAGAGGTCGATAAGACAGAAGCGTGAAGAAGAGCTGAGACACACCAGCTGTGGTTCTTGGTTGTTCCTTTTTGCTCTCCTAGCACCTTATTTTGTTTCCTTGTACCTGATATGTGCCTGGTCCCCGCGGTGACGCAGCAGCCTGGCCTTGGATAAGGCAGCAGATACCTAGCCGCTGTGGCTGAGCATCCGCATCATGGCCTGTGGCCGAGGCCTGGTGGCTGATCGGATCTCGTGCCCCGCCAAAAGGCGCTGTCGTTTGCCGCTGATTGTCACGAGCTGGGGGTTTCTGGGGAGCTTACGAAGTACATGTCTTACATTACGGCGCATCAGATGCTGTACAAATAAGATTCACTGCAAGAGATTGAGTGAAATGCACAGGTATTGTCAGTGAACACGTCCATGCGGTCAATGATGCTGGGAGAAACAAGGGAGAGCAGGCGCTTTGACGTCAAGCCTCTGTCTGGCCCTTGTAAGCGCGGGGCTCCATCGACATGTGCTACATTCCGTCAAGATTCTATCGACGAGGCCTCCATGTGCTTATTCCGTTAACATTGTAGATAAGTACAGCAGCGATCACTTTTGGTCATCAGGATATATGAGTAGATATCCTATTCATACCCCTCGCAACGCAGCAGCCATCATACCCAGAGCATCTTCAAGCAATTGATTATCCTACACTGCCTTTTCTTCTACAGCCATTAGAAACGCCATTGCTTGCAAACCTCACTATAACAATGCAGCCGTGTAAAACAAGAAAGAGGAGCTTGCTCTCAAATTAACCCTGCTCAATGTCCTTCCCTTCTCTTGCCAATCAAGGCGACCCCTGAGCAGCCTTCTCCGCCGCAATCTTGGCCTCCATCTTCCGCCTCGCCGCCAGAATCATCTCGTCCCTTCGTCGCTGCAGAGCAGCCTGTCGCTCCTCACGATTGGAGCTCCAGCCCTTGCCCTTCTTGTCTTGCTCGCCTTGCGCTGCCGCCTCTTCCGTGGCCGCTGCCTCGCTAACCTTGCTCTTGAGGTTGTATCGCGTAATCAGATCGGGCTGCGCAGGCTTCTCGGGCTGCTTCGCCGCAGGACCAGAGCTGCCACTCGGCGGGGACTGGTTTCGAAGCGGAGGTGGTTGGAAAGTAATAGGAGGCTAATCAAGAAACATTTGTTAGCTCCGTCCACCAAGCAAGCGAATGCACACAAGGGAAAGGTGCCATGCGGTTCTGTGAAACAAAGGAGGGACACAAACGAAAAAGGTGTCATACCGTCTCCAGACGTCCTGCCAGAATCCGCTCTGTGGTGCTCTGGATGTTGCCGCCGTTGCGCTGAAGGTCCCACAGGATGCTCCGTCGCTCGACCTGCGGAAACATCTGCTGTATCCTCTGCACCGCCACCTCTCTTGACCTGATGAGCTGCTCGGCCGTCCTCACGGGTGGCCGTTCGGGGCGCGGGCCCGAGAAGAAGAGGTACCGCACTATCAGCCCCGAGACAAGCAGGACAATGGCGAAGAACGGCAGCGAGATCTGTTCGTCCGACATGGTGTCTGATTTGGAGCCCGCAATTGCGGCGTCGCTCATCTGGCGTAAATCCCCAGGGTTAATCGCAAAGATTGACCAGTGTCGGAGTTTTCTTTTGCAAGTCGTGGTCTTTTGGCTTGTGAAGCAACGGCGAGCAGTCGGTGTAGCGTTGGGGCAGAGCTAAGACCGAAGCTTCAGAATGACGCAAAGATGAGGCTCAACAGCGGGCAGACATGGACAATCCGGATGTGCGTCGCCAGATGGCTCGTACCCTCAAATCTTGCGAGCAGCCGACCTTTAGCTCACTGTCGGGTAGGTGTTGGAGGTCTTTCCTGGGGGAGTTTGTGATAAGGCAGACATGCACAGCACCCGTCAAGTCACTCCGAGCAGTGAGTGTCTCCAGCAAATGAGCGATACGCCACGCATGTCCGTCAT
This sequence comes from Trichoderma citrinoviride, assembly GCF_003025115.1. Classification (NCBI taxonomy): domain Eukaryota; kingdom Fungi; phylum Ascomycota; class Sordariomycetes; order Hypocreales; family Hypocreaceae; genus Trichoderma; species Trichoderma citrinoviride. The sequence goes on along the minus strand of NW_020194709.1, from coordinate 1,881,861 downwards.
GGTGGAACCTCGGCTAATTCGCCCGCGGCCCGTCATGCTGGTACTTCTAGTATGTGTTACTAAGCAAGTTGCCGTGAAGAGCAACTCAAGACCTCACGCGACAGTGAGAAGAGAGTAGAGCTGGTTTAATGAAGGAAAGAATATCCGAATGCATCAATAATAAGGCAAGCAGATGAGAATTGGAGAATGAGTGATAAGTAATTAAACAAAGAAAACCAAAGGAAGTAGAGGAGACGAGTTAAAGCAGGGCAGAAAGAGAAAATGGGGGGAAACATGCACTCAGATAGGTAGACACGCAAGTGCAAGGTATGACCAGGTAAAATATCCGCCAGCACTGAGCAGTGCTCTTCGTCTGGCCAGTCTTCCTTCATTTGATTCATGAATCGCAAGCTAAGAATATCGGCCTGCCGTTGAAAACCGACTCTGCAAACCAGGACCGTCATGATACCGAACCCATTCCTTTAAAAAGCAAGATGAAAAATCCTCAGTCCTTGTCCTAGTGGCTGAACGCCAAAACGATGAAGCAGCTCGACCAAGCTCTTGTGTCTCTGGTCAGCAGGCAACCCCTCTCCAGGCTCAAAGGAGCACCCCTAGTCCGTTCTCAAAAACCCCTTATGACAGAACTGGCGGCGGCTGTCCGAGGGACGTGTCCAGATCTCCATAGTGCAGCGTGAACTCTCTCTATATCGAGCAAGGAGGGAAAATCGTCAGCTTCTTCTTCGTGAAGTCAAAACAGTCAAGCATTGTCCGTAAAGCTTACTCGGTCCTTTCGCCATGTGGCCGTATCCCACACAATGTAGTATCCTCGCTCGTGGTTTGGACTCAGAATTTGAGGCGTCATGTGCTCGTCCTTTGTCAACCAGACCTGCAGTTTCTTATGCCATCGCCAGTTCCGAGAGTGTCTTGTGCGTGTTAGCAGTGAGCCCAAAAAAGAACAAACAGTCGGCCAAACTCACAGCTCTACTGCGGCCATCTGCTGCTTCGCATCCAAAGGACAGCTATAGAAGATCCAGAACAGAGTCTCTTCGTTGAAACTCTGAATCTTGGTATCTATCGGCTGCACATTCGTCACGCTGTAGCACTCGGGCAGTCGAAACTTGTTAAGGTTCACTGTCGGCTTCGGAGGAGCGTCGTCGAATAATGAGTAGACTTGGGTTGAAATCAGTCTAGCATCGTTAAGTTAGCAAAAGCTTCGCATTCATCACGGCATCGCACCGTCTATGCGCCGCCTCCCAATCGTCACTTACTCGGGGGAGCTCAGATCGAGACCAATGGTGTTAGGATCCATCCCTATAATCATGGCGTGGTAGTCGGGGTAGGTGTTCATTAGTGTCCGCAACCCCTTGATACCCCATTTGTCCACCGCAGGCATACCGGCTAACGGATCTACGACCTCAGCAGCCTGGCTGTCTTTGCGCTCGGCCGATCGTCCGTTTGGACCCTCGCTGCCAATAACACCGAGAGACCCTCGCCCCTCAGCGGCCGGCGAGGCTACTTCTGACGCCTTGGCTGAATCGTCTTCCCGAAACATTGCCGCCTTCTGTTTACTATCCTGCTGCTGCTGCTGCTGCTGCTGCGGTGGCTGCGGCTGCTGCTGAGGCTGCGGCGTCTGTTGTTGCTGTTGTCTACCAGGACCTGCGCCATGTCAACGGGCGGCTCAGACAGGGAGGGGAAGAAGGGGGGATGATGAGAGTAAAACCTTTCTTACCGTTTGCCGCGCCGACGGCAGGTGGCGATCGTGCTTCGTTTGCCCGGTTATTCGCCGTGAGAGCGTTCAGCAGGCCGTTTCCCCCGTTGTTCTGCATAGGCCCTGAGGAGCCAGGGTTCTGCGGGTTGAAGCCCAGAGAAGACATCAAGTTGGCTCCACGCTCTGAGCCTATCTCTCCGTTGGATGTCCGATTCAGCGGAGGGAAGTCGTCGACGCTATTAGGCTGGACCTGCGTTGGCTGAGGCCCGAATCGAAAGGGGCCCTGGTTTGACTGCTGCATCCGTGCGGACGGGGGGCCAAAGAGGTCATCCTGGCCGCCCTGCTGGGATGTGCCTGGCGCCGGCTGATTCCGCTGGATGGGCCCGCTGATGGTTCTGGAAGAACCCGCCGTAGACCACATCGACCCTTGCGTAGTACTGGGCATTTGGGAGTTGTTCGATAGAGATGGAAATTCCCTATGAGCGTTTGTTAGTGCCTGCATCAGCAGAGTGCGGCCTCGACTATCTCCGTCAACATGCCCGAGAAATGAGGCAGAATCCGTCGCCAGATTCGCAGGGCCCGGGGCTGGGGGGCGCTTGAGAACGTCCGAGTAGGCCAGGCCAGAGAGGGACTGCGAGTCTGGCTCCACACTCGAGGACTCCCGAGGCTTGTTGACCTGCTTATGCTTGTTCTTCTTGTACGTGTAGCGTATCATGACGAAAGCACGCTGGTTTGGGGAGTCGTTTCGATGAGGTGAGGAGATGAAGTGTGGTGGAGAAGATTGGGAGGAATTTCAGTGCTGGGGTGAATGGGAAGAAACGTACGAAAGGTCGAGCGGTGTTGCAGGTTGTGACCCGCTCAAGCTCTGCGCAAAGCTGACATTGCCGCCCAGCTGGCGAGCCTGGTTCTGAAAGGCAGCGTTGCCCATAGGAACAGCTGCGTTGAACGCCCAGCCTGAGGTATTGTTCGCTATATCGATCGCATCGAGCCAGCTGTTAGCACCTGGCAACCCACATTCGCCAAACGAAACATCCCAGCCAAAACCCTCTCCGTCCGTGAATACAGCATGCTGCGGGTCAAAAGTAAAGTACCTAGTTTACCATTTGGTAATCGAGTCGACACCGATCGGCCTTGCTGTGGTTGCTGTTGGCCTCCAAAAGCGCCAGGCATTCCGCGCAGCGACTGCGGCACCGCTCCTGTGATGATTGAACCCATTAGCATCTGAGCGTCAACAGGCATCCGTCCGTTATATTTGAGTTTTGAAGAGTCCAGCGTCGATGTTCAAGGCTCCCATGCTCGCTCGAACCAGTGGCCACCCTCGGATCAGGACCGCCTTTTGCATCCATATCGTCGTTCGTAGGCGGGGCATTGACGTTGACCGAGTCCAGATTCGACTCTCCTTCGAGGAGCAGCCGGCTGCAAATCGTCGTAATTCCGTCTCTTCCAGCATCAAATCCATGCCTCGCCACATCCTCCATCACTTGTCGACCTTGTCGGATATCGTGGGCGGCCCGTCACGAGCAGAGCTTGGGAAAAGAGGCCGTCGAGCCGAAGTCGTCGAGGGGGGAGAGTCGTTTGGAGGTTGTTCCTACCTGGTCGATTCATGATTGCTCGAGACTGCGCAAAGGCACCAATACGAGGCTGCGAATAGTGTGTCGCGAATGTGTCCGGACCGTAGTTCGAGGCTCAATTCCGTCGTTGCTGGTCGTCTCGACTGATATTCGTCGATCTTGAATTCTTTTTATCTGGCGTCGTCCTGGAAGGCTGGGCTCTGGCGCGGAGCATGCTGGCCGGATTCAAGTGGGTCCGTGCCGACTCTGCCTTCCCGGCCAATCAGGCTGCGCCAAACGAGTACGAGGCTGGCCGATGACAAGTTCAAGGCTTGCACCGGTTCCGGACAAAGAGGTTCTCGTCAGTGAGAGAGAGAGAGAGAGACTGAAAAATAGGCGTAGTTATGGCAAGAATTAATGCACGTTGAAGGAAGAAACTCCTCCCAACAGAGAGGTAGCCGGGGTATCGATAGCCAAGTACATGGGCAGGCCACCAGTCACGGCAATGAGACCTGCACTCTATCAAACAACTTGATTGAAGCCCCAATCTCGCAATCAATTGCCCCTTATCTCAATTTACCAATCGTCTAAAATTCGCCTCAAAGTCTATTTCCTTCACTCCCCTGCCAATCAAGATGATTTTCCCCTCTGTCGATGAAACTTCCGCGCCCTCTGGGGCATCAATGAGCTCGAATATCTCCCTAACGCCCTGCAACAGCTTCACGTCACCATTGTCAAATACGAGACGCCCCTTTGACCGGTGAATCTCGAATTCCGCGGGGGTCTCAGCATCTGGTAGCTTGTGGTCCCAAAGAACCGTCCGGAGCCATCGATCGACATCTTGCAGCTGCTCCGGGCGAAGCGCTGGTACAGGAATGGCAACAGTGGATATTGTCTGCAGGTTTGGCTCGTCAGTTGTTTCGTCATCTCTCAAAGGCAAAATTTCTGGTCTCCTTTGAACCATGGTACTCACAGGATCTAGATGACTATGTCCTTTGCTTTTGGCATCGGCCACATTGAATTGATCGTATGCATGGAGATCCAGGAGGAACCCCTCAAGCTGGGGAACGACACTCCGTTCCGTCACATGTATTCTTGCAGCCCCATTGATAGACTCGATCCGCTCCCTGACCATCTTCAGATGATCCTCGCTGACCAGATCGGCCTTGTTGAGGACAATGACATCTGCGTGCGATATTTGAACGTGGGCCGTCGTCATCAAAGGGCCGTGATGATCATGCTCGTTATGATCTTCAATCTTGCCCTTTGGGTCGTCGAGGCTGTGCAGGATATTCTTCGCGTCCACCAGAGTAACCACTCCATCGAGATAGATTGTGCTGCCAAGGCCATCGTCGACCCAGAACAAAGGCGCAATGTTGCCAGGGTCTGCTAGCCCGGTTGTTTCAAGCAGAATGTAGTCAAACGCTCCTTTTTTCTCCATGAGACTTTCGATGGCATTCACGCCTGTATCTCTAATCTCCGTCAGCATCTGCAAAAACCAATAACAAGAGATAAGGGAGCTCGGTGGCGGAGGATTTACTTGACAGAGCAGCATAGGCAGCCATTCCCAACTTCAAGCCACTCTTCTACCCTGTTGTCGCCTTGGCTGACCGTGAGAGACTTTTCAATATCCACAGCTGTACAGATGAGGAGGTTAGAACCCTGCTGTAAATGGGAGTAATCTCTGGAGAGGAAGCTTCATACAATCTCCGAACTCTATATTTCGTCAAGGAAAGTCAGTATAAAGAGTATATATAGAGGCAGATGAGAAGAGCAAGGCATCACTCACCGTTCATGATGACGGCAATCTTCTTTCCATGCTGCGCGGTAAGGATATAATTCAATAGCGTCGTCTTTCCAGCGCCGAGATAGCCTGGTTCGGCTCGTTAGATTCAAGCATATTCAAGCGCCTTTACCGGAACCATCTATAGCCTCACCTGTGACAATGGTGATGGGCACTTTAACACTGGGGGCCTCATCTGCATCCTTCATCCCACCACTAACTTCCACCAACTCCGGAGGGGCATCGTCGTCGAGATCCATGACGTCCGGCTTGGATGATGAGGTTAGTATCAAGTGTGTAAAATGAGAGATACTTAGAAAGAAGAATTAGAGAATGATACGTTAAGTATTGGAAAGACGTGACAGAACTGAGAGCCGGATATGTCTAGAATCAAGATCGAACGCCCTTGACGACCAGACGGGCTCGGTTACATAAGGCTCTACCAAGAACTGTATGCACGATGATGTACTCTTGCCTGCTGAGGAAGCCACCGCCCCGCTAGATGCCGCTATACCTCTTTAAGCCAAGCCCAGGGGTTGCTTGTATGGGGTATATGCGTCTACGAAGCTCTGTCGAAACAGTATGCACCTAAACCGTATGGCATAGCTCCAAACTTGAACCACACACCCCAATTGGTCGACAGCCAGGCTGTCAACAGCATCGCGACTGTGCATATCGAGCCTGTTTCTGGGCTTCCTCTTGCCCCCTCACTGTTTGTTCTTCTGTATTCGACACCAAGCTGCCGCGCCACGCCCGCGATCTTCACCATGTCGATGGCGCCGAGCTCCCCTCGTCTGCCCAGTCCCCCGCCGCCAGCAGAGATCCAGATAGCGCCAAACTCGCCCTCGGGAGGCCCTGCAGCGATTCTGGCGAATACGGAGATGGAGCAGTCGCATTTGGAAGCCAGCTCTTCGCGGCGAATTCACCCGGGGACAAAGGCTGCAGACATGGCCGCCGGCCCTCCATTGGTGCCACTGAGCGAGGTATGTCCCCTCTCCTGTCCTCACGCGCCGCGAACAAGATTCCAGGGGGGCTAACATGAGAGACGGGGAAACCAGCTAGATTCGCCATTTCAGCTCCAGGAGCATCTCGCCGCCCTGCACTATCACAGCACCGCCTCCGGCACGCAGCCGCTGACCCGCGAATCGGCCCTCCAGCTCGCCCAACCTCCCCCCGGCATCGACCGCACGCTCTGGCTCTACGAGCTATGCCGCTTCCTCATCTCGCAGTGCAACTCCCTCATCGTCGGCTTCCTCTTCGACACGCCGCCATGCAGCGCCACCACGTGCCCCGAGATGCGCGCGTCCGAGTGGCAGTTCCTCTGCGCCGTGCACGAGGCGCCCAAGAGCTGCTGCGCCATCGACTACTGCTGCCACACCCTCGACTGGGCCGCCAACGTCGTCTCGGACCAGAAGATCTTCCCCAGCCGCTTCGTCGTCGTCAGCGACATCCATAGCAAGAACGTTGGGGTCAAGAGCTTGGTCAACGTCTTCCGCCGGCTGCACCGCATCTTCGCGCACGCCTGGTTCCAGCACCGCAGCGTCTTCTGGGCCGTCGAGGGGCAGACGGGCCTCTACGTCTTCTTCAAGACGGTGTGCGACCTGTACGACCTGCTGCCGGCCGAGAACTACAAGCTCCCTCCCGAGGCGGAAGGCCTCGAGGCTCCGCCAGAATTCGACGCCGGGGCCAACAGAGCGCCTCCGCCTCAGATCCTGAGGCCCTCAGCCGCTGGCGCCAACTCCCAACCAGGGGGAGGCGAGCTCGAGGACGACGGCGCTCACGGCTCGGTCAATCGCACAAATACTCGCAGACACATCAGGAGCAGCCCGTCCACCGGAAGCTCCGTAACAACCGTTATGGAGGCGGAAGAGGAAGATGCCGACGGCGTCTCGCGGAGGTTGAGAGGCATGCACCTGGCCGCACCCGACCTCCTGGAGGAAGAGCCTGAAGTCGCCGAAGTACCCGTCATCGTCGAGCAATCAGTAATCGGCGGTCCACCGCCTCCCCTCTTTTCACCGTCCTCAACATCAGAACCCCGGCTGAGCGAGGCTGGCACTGCATCTGACGTGTCAGATACTGGCCCAGCAGGGGTCTCGGCAAGCGTTGTGGAGATCACAGACGACGACGACATTACTAGCGTTGTTAACACTTCGGATGATTCTGCCATTGAGAAGCCAGGCGAGACGACGGCCCCAGCAGCAGATAACAACAAGGACGACGACGACACGCACGATAGTCACGAAGGCACAGAGACCGCCGCACCTGAGGAATTATCTGCACCCGAGCATGCCCCGGAACCCTCTGGTGAAGAGGCAGCAGAATCGCATCAACCAGAGTCCACCGAGGCAGACACGACGCCGGCTGCAGATGCGGCAGAAAAAGAAGGGGCCCCAGAGGAGCAAAAGTAGACGTCTCGAATGTCGTTCTCTGCTCCTGTAATGGGTTGAAGAGAGAGAGAGAGAGAAAACGAAGAAAATAAAAGAGATACGAGCTCAAGGACTACATAGTTTTTAATGTCCGGGCCTGGATAGCCCGTTTTGACTCTGTCCACGGTGGACTTCATTGTGCATAAGTTAGATATAGGTATAGGTAGTTTGGGCGAGAGACAAGCAGGCGAATGAAGCAATTGTATAGCGTTGATATCAAGAAAAGGAACACGAACTGCAGATGAGGACAACCAAAGACATTATCCGTTTAGTCCGCCAGCCAAGCATCAATGGATCAACAACAACAAAAGGAGCTCTGCAGATTGCGATCAAGCGTTTATTATGGTAGACCAGAGTTGGGTGTGGAAGTAGGTATTATTCAAGCAGGATAAAACCCATAATGCCCAAGATGCCTAACCGCTCTTCACTCTTCGCTTGCCCCATCAATTATCTCATTGCGGAGCGGTTATGCTTCTGGAAAACGCTAGACGCTCTCTTTCGTGATGCCTCTGTGGGATCTACTACCATGTTCCGTGGTCCTTGGTGAGGCTCGCCATCTCTTCCCATGCCTTGGCAGGACCAAACGAGGCAGCTCGAGTCGAAAAAATTCAAATTCTCATCTCCGTCCGCCATGAAGCCCCAGCAGCCCGTCGCTTGCGGCACTGATTCATGGTTTCGAAATCAAATATTAAAATTATGATTACCTCCTCACGCTATCCTTTCGTCCGCATCGTTCTCCGGGTATCTTTCGACAGGGTGGCCCAAAGAGCTGTAATCGGGTTCTTGCCAGAATGTTGAACATTTGAGAAACGGAAATTGCCTTCCCATTTCTGTTCATTCTCTGACGCTCGGTTCGTCTACTCGGCCGTTAAAGGGAGAGTTTATCAAAAAGGTGTTTCACCTCGCGTATTGACTCTTGCTGCATGTTCAACGCCTTGGCATTTCGATCGTCCGCAAAGGCCCTGATACTTTGAAGAATTGGCGTGAAGAATTCGTCGTTAGGGAGCCACCACCGGACGCACGAAGGGTCGTTGAAGACCTGGGCCATCTTCTCACGGCGAGATACAGGGTTGATATGTCTGCGTTTCTCAAGTCAGAAGGGCGTCAAAACAGTCCAATGAATTCCCCTCGCATATGAGAGGGGCTGGTGATTCTCAAAGGGGATCGGAGGCAGAAGAACGCTGATTGGTGCGAATTCCGCTGGTCGTATGGGCCACAGTTCCAAAATGGTAGGCAGCGGTGGATGGTAGATCTTAGACTTACCCCTGAGTTTCTAAAAGGGCAAACTTCCGCCTCAGCCACATATTATTGTTCGGTTCATGTGGCAAGAAAAGCGCTGCAATCGCCAAACAGGGCTGCACCGCTATCAATGTTCCGGGTGGTAGATCTGGCCAGAATTCCAAACACTCAAAGATCTCGCACACGGTAAACGAGTGAGTTGCCAGGTCCGCAGCCAGATTGGAGATGTCGGGAGACTGAGTTTTGTGCATAATGACAATGCTATGCCACTCCATTGTGATGATCGTGTTGTTGAAAAGGGGATGGTCGTAGAGCAAGCCGGGACGGTATGGATCAACTATGTCATCCGAGTTCAGCGGTAGTCGCCAGTTGAAGTCGGTAACGAGAAACTGCTGGTCGCAAAGTAAAGGATCCCAGTTTGCCTTCCATTCCTCAAGCTGCGCGCTCAACATGTTGTGCTCGTTGGCGTAATCATCCTTCGAGATTGTTTGTGCGCTCCCACGCGCATACAAGCTGGACATGTCCCAAGAGATGAGGCGCAGGCGAGCAGAGCGGTCTTCGATCCTCCAACGCAATTCCTTGGGGTGGGACGCCATCTGAGTCTGATAATACGAAATCATGTTTGTGAACCATACGCGGGGTATCTCGGTGGGAATTCGACCCATCAGAGCAACGATGTTATCGAATCGAGCGTACCAGCTAAGGCACATTCGGCCTATCGAGGTCGCCATCACCGTCTGTGGGGTGTAGAGCTGAATTAGAACTTCATATGCGGCCTTCTGGTGCCCCATAAGATTCACCCAGTCTCCAAGGTACTCCTGTGACGAGGTGAGTTAGCTGGCGCCGTTCATGACCATCGTCTCGTGTTCCAATTTCAAAGAACCTACCTCGATAGTGGCGAGTTGCAATATTGTCAACAGCACGTGGACATTGCACGTCCCGTTCTTTAAAAGCCTCAGCAACTGGGTCACGCCCTTGTTATAGTACTGGAGAAAGTCTTTGAGCTCTCCGTTTGGATTTCGTAGAGTGATGTGATACGCGGCAAACCCAACAAGAGCATTGAGCAGTGGCTCGCATTGCAGTGCGACAGTTGGGAGCTCACTATTGAAAAAGTCGTCTTCGTCAACCGCCAGACCGTAGTGGTAGTTTGTCATATTTTCCCTGAAGTACAGGAGATAACTTCGAAGATCTTGCGGCAGTCCTGGCGCGGACGAAGATCCGCTCCCCAGCATAGTCGTTTCCGTTCCTTGGTAGCCAGCGGGCGTCCAGCTTCCTGTCGTTGCGGTTGAGGTCGAGGGTGATGCGCTCTTGTGGCCTTCCTGTGAAGGCGATTCGGAGGTCTGGAAGATGCTCGTGAAGGCCATGCTGGGTGATGTTGCACTTGCTCTTCGGAGTTGCGGTAGGACAGACATCGACGTTCGCCTGGGCGGCACATCGGGTTCGTCGTCATCGGGAATAGTCCCCAGCCTTGCTTCTTGCTCCGTATCTTCTTCTTCAACATCGTTAGAAGATGCGGGGCTTATATGCTGGGTGGATGACCCTTCTCTTGGCCTTGTAGCCGTTGAATGGCCTGAGGCCCCTTTGGATCCTGACGGCTCGGGGTAAACGCAATCTCGATTTCCTTTCCTGCATCCTGCAAGTCATTAGTTTGATGAGAGATACAAGTCGTGTTGCATTTTCACATTGCGGTTTTCGAAGGCTTACGGTCACAGATCGGTCGAGTTTCGTCGCACTACAAAGTGTCAGCCACAGACTTCGTGTCGGTTGTCCAGACTTTTGCTTTTTTGACTTGCCTTGACTCGGCGGCTCCGGCACATATAGCAGCCGGATCGTGTCCTGCGATGCTTCACCTGGTCTGCGTTCCCCCCTTGGCTTGCAGCTGAGCGCCGCCGGCTCTTGCTTGGCTTGGACACATTGATAACAGAGCCTTGGGTGTATCCCGCGAAATATCCATTTCCATGCGAGGGATGTGGAGATTGCATTGGAGGGGTTGAAAATGGTAGGGGAAGTCCGGGCATGAAGTATGGACCCATCTCGTCGGGGCTCGTGGGCAGATAGACCGCCGATGACATTGTGTGAAGAAACTGACTGTACTGCTCGTTCATGATGGCAACTATGTAGGAAAACCAAGGTGGCTAAGAGTGTTTTGAGGATACGCCGCTAGAAGTTTGTTGTTGATGATGATTGATAGCTTTCCGACTTTTCGCATGCTCAGCGGATACTTCAAGGAGTATGACAGTCGGGGTCGTCGCATCGAACACCAAGCAAACGGTAGTGTTACGAAAGGATTTGTTGCCGAAACCAGGAGGGCCGTCCTGCTGTGCTGTAGAGGGTCATGAAGGGAAGGGGGGACGGGCAGGTGAGGAAGGAGAAGCGATCGAGTTGTCAAGCCGTCAATAGAGACTTGCGTATTGCTAATCGAACCTCGTCGTGATTTGGCTGTCTTTGCCGAGCTCAACCAATGGTTTTCGTTCCAAGTTGCATCCGGAGATAGTATTGATAGGACCCAAGTAGATGTAGAGGAACCAAAGATGTCGAGGTCCGATTGGTGGTCAGTTCAGGAAGAGGGACCGGGAAGTCGCGTCGTGAACGGTCGAAGAGTTGGCAGGGAACACGGGGGAGGAGGCACACCAGACCACTGCACGGCTCTGGCCTGCGGACGAGCCCGGGATTCTTGCGCCGATGAGATCGTAGGTGGACGGCAAGGGCGGCAGCAGTGGTGATTTGTTACGGGCTCGGTTCTCCAGGTCCGCTGATGGCAGTTGCTTCTTTGTTGTGCCCGCTCAGGAGGGGATGAGACGAACGCGAACCGGTCAATAGTCGCAATGAGGAGGCTGTGGGTATCAACGACCATGGACCGCTCTGCACAGCTTCTCGACCTTGAGAATGCTGCTTGTCACTGCGTCTCGCCAGATCGGTCTCTGGCTGCGGCGGTTAGGTAGCGTACAGGTATGCAGCGACAGCCGGAAGGCAGCAAGAGCAGCAGCCGGTGCAATATGTATGGCCCAACGCTGCGGGGAGCTGGTGCCAGTCCAATCTGGACACGCAACTGTTGCTTGGGGAGTACCTAGTAGATGAAGGGTGGCTGTAACGTGAAGATGTATCATGTGCTTCGCTACGTAGACGGCAATGACTGCGAGTTGTAGCCGCAGCCCAGACAGACTTCGAGCAAGGGAAGACCGGTCGGCGTTGAGGAGGAGAAAAACGTGTTTGGCGTAGGAGGCGCAAAGAAGGTTATCGTACTGAAGTCTCTCGCTTGGCCATGGAAGTGGCTTCGGTACCATGAGCAGGCGAATAGGTAGAGATGCCTGCTTGCGAAGAAGTCGGGATGGGGATTGCCTCTTGTGAACCACCCCCTTTTTTTTCCACTCGTCTCTTCTCTCTCCCGCTCACAAGCCAAGACGATCCCAACAATGACGAGAACACGCAAGGACGAAGTCACGCCGGAGAATTTGGATTTGACAAGATTAGATCTTTGAGGGAGGATCAACCAGACGAATCACCTGCATCAATGCTCGGTCGATACCATTTGAGCTTGTGAATTCCGAAAGGGAATCAATGCCTGGTCCACAGCGGAGACGACTGGTGGGAACTGGCCCAGCACATTCCCACTGGCCACACTTCGTCGTCGATGGAGGATCCCGCAAGGGGAGAGAAAAATTGGGAACTGGGCCAGGAGAAGATGAAGCTCTGGCAACGGAGCAGAGGCGCGGGGCAGAAGAAAGACGGTTAGACGGCTCCCCCTGGGCGGCAATACACATGGGTCTTGCCGGGTGTTTGGCTCCAACTGGGACGCAAATCTATCGATGAGCATCCGTCATCAACAGGGTGACTCGACAGTGAGCAAAAACAGGCAGAGAGAAAATTGTCAAATTTCGTAGCTGGGGCAGGCGTGTACTCAGCGCAGCGGTGATCGAGGGGTGGTGGTGGGAGTGGGAGTGTTGGCGGGCTGGATCTGAAAGTGATAACTTATGGGGTGACATTGAAGCCGCAGCCGCCGCCGCTGCTTCTTAGATCCAGGCCAGGTGTATCTTTTCCTTTGGCCATCGACTTAAGCATATACGCGCCCTCAATGGGAAGTACACTCGGGTCCATCCAGGAGGCTCTTGCAAGGTACCCAAGTAACAAGAGGCTGTTCATTCTTCAAATGACAAGGCGTGCCAGGGCGATATTTGATAGGAGGGCAGGCATTGTGCTCCCGCCCTGCCGTTCCTTGGTACCGTTTCCAAAGGCAGTAAGGTGACCAGAGCAACGTCGACGAACAAGTATTCACAGTGATCCTAGTTGTACTGGGTGTGTCACTTCTGTTGATGCATTGCGGACGACGAATAACGTTTCGAAGGGGGGGGTGGCGGCAGGCACCAAGGCCCAGCGAACAAAGCCAAGGCTGCATATGCCTCCCCTACCCCTCGTAAACTGTAGAATCAGAATCCAGTCTCCAAAGGAGGGCCTCCACAAGGCCTGAGCAGCCAGGTGGCGGCGGCCAGCCCAGCAAAATGACGGGGAGCAGAAGCCAGGGTTGCTGCAACGGGTTTGGAGCACCCCACGCCAACCTCCGGTCTCCTCCTCCTCCTACTAGCAGCGGCACTAGCAGCTCGGCCAGGAGATGGCTCCTCTGATCCTCTAAGAGAAGGTACCTTGCCTTACTCACAACGTTGAAGGTGAGGAAAGTCCGTACCTGGGTATGGAGTACGGATACTCGCGTCAGTATGGCGGTACCGTGTGCTTCGCGGCCTGAACGACAACCTTCACCGGATCGAGAGATGCTCAACCAGAGCAGGCCTGACACATACAAGGTCATTCGCGTGAGAAGAGCAAAAGAAGCGCGCATGTCATTGGCAGCTTTGGGACTCCTAAAAGCAGCACCTTGTCCCAAATGAGCGGACAAGCAGTATGTCCCGTCCATGCTGGTCGGTACGTCGCGGCCTGTAAGTACCCTGTACTCGTACTTTTGAGGTGGTGGAGAGGCTCAATGGGCCTAGGTAGGACCTGGGAGCGGCATGGCTTGGGAGGAGAAAAAATACAACACGGTGGTTTGATCAACCCCAAGCCATCCACGCAGCCTCTACTCGTATGCCGCCCATGGCCGGAGCCAGAGATGCTCTCGCTCCGTCCCTCTCCTCATCTCTCACGTTCACCTCGTCATTCGTCTTGTCTTTCGCCTTCTCCTCTCATCTGCTGCCCGGGCTGCAGTCCGATGAGACAAGCGAGGCCGGCCGACCGGACACTCTCCGTTGTTCCCGTCCTCGTCCCCTTGCAAAATAAGTCGGCGATAACAACGGCACAGAATGACGGTCCCAGTACCTGTACTCGTTGCCGCACATGCCAGTGCTAAAGGCAGGGCCAGCAACAGCGGTAAAGGAGAGGCCATTGGGCGATCGCGATCCATCCGGACAGGTACTGTACTCGTACACGCAATCGAACCAGCAGACATCAGGTCATTCGTACCGTCGAGCCCTTCGCCGTCCAGAGCTGCACAGTTTTCTCGGAGGAGCTGCCGGGCCTTGGACCGGACTGGTAGCGTGGGGTTCAACGATGTTTAGTCTCCGGCCGTCCAGGCGTTGCTCCGTACGGTGCGAAAGTCTCTTTCAAGCCTCATTCGGGCCTCGAGAGCGATTCTAGGCTGCGCTCCAGTTCTGCGATTTGTCTGATGCCGTGATGGCGTTCAAATGGCGAGCTGGCGGTGGGAGGTAAAAGTTAGCACGAAGTCAGCAAGCGCAGGTACAGGCACGGGTCGGTACCGGTACGTGCGAAGGAGCGCTGGGTGTTACTAGGAATAGAGTCACTCCTACATGGCCGTACTAGCACACGGAATTGGGGCTGCTAGCTCGAAGCTTGACGATTCCGCGTTTCGCGGCCAGAGAAGGAGCATGGGGCGCTCGATACTAACTTCTGCACGAGCAGGAGCTACTGCTGCAACTCGCTGGCCCTGGCCTGCCCTACAACTACAATTCAATTCATTGGGATTGCGACTGCGACTGGGCAGTCGCCAGGCACCTACCTACCTACTCAGCCTTCCAATGGAAGGTTGTTGAGCGCACACGGAGTAGGCACGAAGTACCTACTCTGGGCAGTACCAGATACGCACATGGCAGTAGACAGGCGCAAGCATCGTCTCTGCAGCACCGGAGATACGAAAGTATCGGGTACTACTTCCCCCCTGCACCCTGCGGTCTCTCCCTCCTTCCTCTGGAGAAGAACAGTGAGCCTGGCCTGCAGAAAGTCATTGGGATTGCTCCTTCCCCAAGCTCCTTTATGCGGCAAGATGCTGCTTATGTAATACGAGCTGACGCTCGAATTATGCCGGTCCGGGAATTTCCTCTTCAATCAGCTTCGTTGTCCTCCACCATCACCACCACCATCACCACTACCATCCTATGCCTTTCAACGCAGAACTACGGCCGTCACCTTGCCATTCATCCCTCAGTCACAGCCCTGGCCCAGCCAAGCCCAACAACCAGATTGACATTTGCTTTGCTTTCACGGTGAGAGCCAAAAGAGCGTGTGGACCCTTGCTGGCAACAGGATCCGGCGCCGCTCAATTTGCAGCACACCACCAGCCGGCCGTGCACAGACCACGAATATCCCAGAAGAAGCCTCGCACAGATGGGCTTGCAGCGAGAGGCATGAATCGCCAGGCCCGTGATGCAGCTAGACGTGCATTTTCAACTTATCGAGCTAGATGCGCGTGTGGGCTGGAGACTGCGCGCTTGGTTGGCCTTTTCCCCGGCCTCTTGCATGGGGTCAGCAGCGTCAACCGGATCCGCAATTCTCCAAATCGTTTTCGCCGATAACCTCGATGCCATGCGTTCACCTTTCAGTCACGTACCAGTACAGACTCGGGATCGCAACAGGCACGGGTGGTTGTGCAAGCACAGCTGCGGCCATCGGGCACTGCAACGCATGGAGACCGCTCCTTTCCCTCCAGCTTGCTACATGCGCAGCGACGTTGCACGTACGAGGTGTCTGATACTTCTATCCTCACAGTGCTCTCCTATCGAACCGCGATAGTATCTAGTACTTGTATATTGGCAGCGCGGGAGCGGCTCGGCAGAGTCATGGGCATGGGTCTGACCGTTTGACTCTTCCAAGTAGGCGCGAGCCAAGATCCAGGCCCCGGGCATTATTCTCCATCTGGCATTCACATTCACTCTTATTTGAACAATGCTCCGTAATATTGCACAGCTACTAACCTACTTGTGTACATCTGGTTCCACATCCATTCTCAACCTCTCGAAAACCGCAGATCGAGCCATTGACGGAGTACTGCCGCCTGGACTGTCCAACTCCATTGACAGTAATGCTTTCGTTCGGAGTCCGGAGTCCCTCGGATTGCCTGCCAGGTCAAGGAAGCGGCTGTCGGTCCTTAAGGCACGGTAACAAACGCTGCTGCATTGTGAACTGGAATGCAGTCTCTCTGCCAATGCAGGACCACCGCCCTCTTCAGCCAATCAAAGCCTCGTTTTCCGAGCAGTTCGCACGCCGGTACGAAGTACCGTGTTATGGCCTCTTCGGAGGACTAACGCACTTCTAGGGAACTCCTCCGCCTAGGACTCATCAAAGTATACGGTACTTGCAACTTGTTGCAAACCAGCGACAACCAGTCCATGTCTTAATATCACTGCCTGGAAATTTGCATGTGTTGCTCAATAATGCCTCACAGGCAAATCGACCGCCAAAAGGCCCAAACCCCATGCCATGCGACGGATGTGTGCACCAAATCTTCATTTCGAAATAGTCCGCTGTTACCGAGCACATGGCGGCGCCAACCTCATGATCTCGGGGTTTTTGACAAGGTCGATGTAGGTGGTGATACGGCGTGCTGCGAGAATGCAGATTGTACATGCCTTGCTATGACAACATAACCGGCAATTTGTATGTGCTTCGTACCTGGGAGCAGCCTCAGGTTCACGACTGACGGAGCTAGGCACGTAGGTTGTTATCAGCAGCGTCAGTCATAGGGCAAAGCCGCCCGCGAGCAACAATCTGAGCAGGCCCGGCTTTGGCTTTTCATGTGGATGAAGATCGGGTCTAAGGCTAACCCACCGCGAAGCGTTGAGGGGTCCAGACTCCGTGCTAGCACGGAGTGATGGCAGGTATTTCAGACTTTAAGCCCTCATCAAGGCTTGGTGGCCGGGGTTCTAGAAGGGAGACGCGCAAGACGACGACGTCCACGACCACGAACTGTGACGAGTCTTGAGGTGGTCCTCCACAACGACAAACTACATGCTAGCTCGACGCCATCTCTGTCCAATGGCACTAGAGCTGCAGGCTCTGATTTCCGGGAAAGGATCCTCCCAACACACCACTCGAGAGCTGGGAGCCCACTTACGCAGTTTGGATCAACCTGCATCAATACCAGGGGCAGGGGTGCTGCAGCTCGCTGATCGAATCCGGTCCAACAGGCACCTTCAATGCTCTCCCCGGCGCACCGTCCCAAGCTCCTGAACCGCCAGCGAGGTAACAGCAGCCTGGCATGTCCATGTTGCCATGATCCCGAGACAACTTGAGGAGCGAAATTCGGCTTGGTCAAGGTATCCATGAATAACGGCGCTGACGGTGGCGTCTCGGTTCAAATCGTCCTGGGATAATAACTCTAAATGCTCGTACCGTCCAGTGTTCATCGCGGCAGCTAGGAGAGGCACCCGACCGTTTTGCGCTGCACGGACATCCAGCATGTCGTACATGTTACCGTACTACTACACTATTTCACTCGGACCACGCAGATAAGCGCGCACATGGGGGCATATATACCGGAGAGGCCCAGTTGATACTACATGTACTTGCTCGTACGGGCATTATTTATATGCTCGTACTTCTGAAGCACGATTCATGCGAAACCCGAAGAGCGGCATGCCCTGGAGAATACGCCTGCGAGGCCACACATCCAATTCCAACTGCCGGAAGTTTAGGTTTCCAGAGCACACATCCCTTACAAGTGAGGTAGCTAATATCAATCGCAACCATACGGTGCGCAAATACTGGGAACGTCTGAACGGAAACATAGCTACACGCCTCGATGCTGAGAAGAGCTGGCCTTGCTGGTTGCAATTTCCGTCCTGCATGAGCAATATCATGCACCGAGCGAAGAACGGGAAAACGTCCGGCTACGTGAAATCTTCCAATTACTATCGTTGAGGCTGGCGGCAGCACTTGTACCAAAACTCTGTGCCTATTGTACTGCATCAACAAGACAGAGGATAAACTGGCCGTATTTTGGCCCAACGCTACGCTGGCGAGCCGGTCCGTCCAGGTCCAAGACCCTTGCGAAAAGCTGAAAGTTCTCTGAGCTCATCAGAGGGAGAGCCCGGCGATGGACTACTACCACATGGTATTCGCTGGTTACATTCATGGTCAATTGGAGCCTCAAACGGTTAATAAAGGAGGCTGCCAGCTAATCCACTGCATGTGTAATCAATCCAAGGTACGATTTCCGCGGCTTCAATTTGCCCCCCTGCCAGCAGAAGCATTGATATTGCTCATTTCAACTCATTCCAACAACTGTCAGCTAATGTCCTTTTCAACAAAATCCAAGCTTGCGCATGTCTTCTGAGCAATCGTTACGCCGAGTGTCTTCGGCTTAGCTCTGGCCCGTGCCTTGAGTTGAAGATTCACTCTCAAGGTTGGATCTTACAGCTCGCAATTTCCCCCGCTACTACGGAGTATACCTATGATAGATTGCGACTTTGATGCATACAAGAAGGCACCGAAGCTCGTCCACTTTTCATCTACACTAATCCGCTGACCTAGGTATGGTGACAGTTGTCTGTCATGAAGAGTAAGTTCGGGCCGGTGTAAAGTGGGAGACAGGAGGCCAGGTTGGCGGAGGACCAAGACAACCCCAGCAGCAATATGGGGATGACGAACCAACAAGATCTCCGGATCATATGTCACAATGCCGGGGAGGGGACAGGAGGGAAAACCCGCACCACAGCATCGGGCAGTCCAGAAGTACGCTCAATCAACCTGTGGTGGTGAGCAGTCGTCCATTCGTTGCGTCGGCGGCGCAGCCAGCAGTCAGTTTTACTCAAATTGGCCCATGGGAGCAGTTTGCCGGAAGCCAGTGCTTGCTTTTCCAAACTCGTCTCCCCGGTTCTCCAGATGGCGCTACACTCACCCTATTTTCCGAAGTCTCAGAGGAGCTAAACGGGTTTCCCTATCAGCACCGAGCACTGGGCTGGTCGCGCCTCTCCATCAGGGGGTTGGTTACTCTTATTTTCCGTGTTTCCTTCCCTCGCCCATGCTCTCGATCCAGGCGCGAAGCCTGAGGTGGCGGCGGCTCATCTCAACAAGGCTGCATATGCAGTAATATGAAGTACCACGGAGTAAACACTGCATGGTCTCTTTTTTCTTAACCTTGGCCAGGTTAAGTCCGATCTGTGGCTCTCACCAGGAGAGGGGAATCGAGGGTGGATCGCAAGTCGATGTCCATAACATCTTTTGCTCGGGACTCTTTCTTCAAATCCCCATCGCGCACAATATTGGCTGAGGATAAGCCAGAAGCGCAGCTACGCACTGCCATTGTGAACAACGGCGGAGAGCACAGCTGCTGAGCCCCCCTCAAAATGCCCGGTCCACCTAATAGTCGTACGAGCTGTCTTCTAACGAAGAAGATGACCCCCTTCAAACCCCTTTCACCCCCACCTTGGTGCCTCAGCTTCCGGGGCCACTGCAACCATGCGACGTACGGCTAGAAGCGTTCATCAGAGACCATCTCATCAGTGGTGTCTCCCAGCACGAGTAATGCGCGCCAAGTGTTGGAAGTCTCTCCTGGCAGGGATTTCGTTCCGTCAGAGGCAAGGCTGGGACTTGAAACTCCAAGCCAGTTCTGCCTCTGCAGCCAACCAGGTCGAATAAGTTTACGTATGTATCTCGGACACTGCTCAGTTGCGAACTGCGCCAGATTGACCGCACGATTTTGTGTTTACTCTTGTGTACCTCGTACACGTCTCATCACACAGCAGCAATACTAGTACCAATATTCGGCTGGTGCGGCTGATGCGGCCTACCTACCCTGGAGGACATGCGAGGTCAGCCGCTCTTCTGAAACGCTCGAAGACATGGACACTCTGATACAACAGAAATTCTCCTGCTCCGCAGGCTGTGACACGAGACTCCCGGCAGGAGGGAATCCATAGGCCAGCGATATGCGACACAGCCTTGTCCGGCTGCTTCGCGTTCGAAGTTTGTAGCATCAAACGAAGAGCACTAGAGATGGGGCTATCGTTCTATCAGATGGCCTCTGACTTTGATATCGGCGCTGCTCACGTAATACTATACGATCCTGCTTCTTCCTCCGTGGCAGCGTCAACCCTGAGCAGCCCGTAGATTCATGATCGAGCCAATCGTCAGCCGGACCTGTCAGACGCCTCCTAGAGATGGAGGACTAGAGAACACATCTCTCACCCTGCTGTTGTGTACTGCTAAGATCATTCGCGGCGGCAGCAGGTGCAAGTCGGCCATCACGGTACCATTCGCGTTCATCAGTCGCGAGCAGCACAGCACGGATTTCTCACTCAAGGCTGGCCCTTGACGCTGAATTGCTGCAATGCCGTCCGTTGCCCAAGTCATCGAGCTGTTTGACCCCGTCGCAGTCATTCTCCTGCTCACAACCGTGGTCGTCTTCGCAATCCCCGTCTTCATCCTCTTCCCGCCGATACCAGTGGAACGCAGTGATGCGCTGCAACAGACTCACTCCAAGGTCGGCATCTCGCCATCCCACAGCAACCTCCGGACTCAGACATCGCCGGATCACAACCACCAGCCGGGAAAGCCCGCCAGGATACAAAGCTTATTCATCTATCCGGTCAAGTCGTGCCGGGGCATCGAGGTTGAACAGAGCAGAGTGTTGCCCAAGGGCCTCGAGTTTGACCGGTTGTTTGCTTTCGCACGGCAGAAGCCGGAGGCAAAAGATGCTGTCGTGCCGTCTGGAGAAGGTGAAACCCAACGGGCGCGATGGGAAGTTCTCACGCTGAGGCAAGTGCCGCTGCTCGCCAATGTCCAGGTGGACTTGTGGCTTCCGGATGCGAGCAGGACGAGCCGCCTGTTGGGCAGAGTTGGTGGCCGTTTCGTCGTCATCAGGTTCCCCTGGAGGGACCCTGGCCTGAAAGGAGTGATTCAATGGATATCTGCCAAGCTGAGCCGCGGCCTCGGCGGGATTCCGGAGAAGGAATTTATGCTGTCAATTGACTTCCCTTCCCCGGAGGAGATCAAAGCCGCGGGCTACTGCTACGAGGATACACGGTTCTTCAGCAAGACCATCCAGGCACTGAACCTCAGGAACGAGGTGCCGCCGGAGCTGGGTCTCTACCTGGGAGTAACTGCGCCAGTGAGCATATTCATGATAGACCCGGCCCGACGGAGGGAAGTCTTCAGGAACGCGCCGCGTAAGGAAGATGCTGGTTACCAGCCTGTCATTGACTTTCAGGATGCAGTAAGTTCAAGCCCTACGCCTCTCCCCTTGCATCGGCTCTTTGCATCTAATAAGATCTGCAGTATCCACTACACCTTCTAAGCCTTACGAGCGTCCGTGCCTTGGAGTCGAAGGTGCAAAAGGACGAACATCTAGAGTTCCTGGACGCGCGCCGCTTTCGCCCGAACATCATCGGTACGTCTCGGACATTTCTCTCTCTGGGGCCCTTATGTGAAATGGGTTTGAACCTAGTACCTCACTTAGAGTTTTCCCCTCGACTCCGCGGCAGCCGTAAGATACCCTCCAGCTAACTTGATGTGACTAGTATCTGGCCTCAAGGAGTACGACGAGGACGATTGGCGAAGCATTGAATTCTCCCGGCCCTTCCAGGCAGGCAAAACTGCCAAGGACTCGGAGTCGCCGTCGAGGTTCGACGTTTCTTGTCGCACAGTTCGGTAAGTTTTGTTGTTGTCTTCGGACCGCTCACGCTCTTTCTTCTGTGAAAACCTTATTCGCCCCCCCTCGAATCAGGGCCCTGTTCACATGCCGCAACAAAGAACAAAGACGGCGCAAAAGAACAAAGGCATCAGCCACGCTACTCATGTGGAGGCCCTGTCCGTCATTGAAGGAGACCTTTCACCTACCGTCGGGTATGGCGGTTTGCTATGCCACTACCTTAACCTACCTCTTGAGTCATCCAACTCTCACCACCTACTGCCACCTACCTACTACCTCACTCAACACTCTACTGAAACTACCCTATACCTACCCTTCCGTGAAGTCGCTTGCTAAATGGACACCCCTTTTCCCCTACAGGTGCAAATTGCCCAACGTCGATCCTGCCACGGGAATCAAACACAAGGTGGAGCCCGACCATTCGCTCAGGAAGTTTCGAAACATTGACGAAGGCGCTCCGAAGAGCGGCTGCTTTGGCATGCAGCTGTGTCCCATCTTTCCCAAGACGAAGGCGATGAGCGGTCCGGAAGAAGAGGAGGAGGAGGACTTGGCGCTGTCGCTCGAGGTGGGTATGGAGCTTAAGGTTCTGCAACGGGGGCCACATTTGGCTCTGTAGGCGTCTGGTTTGAGACGTCGAGTAGGTTGAAAAAAGTCTTGTATCTGATAGGTTGCCAAGATTGCTCAACTGTTTTGTTGACGTGGTGGTGGCGAACTAAAGAGGGAGAGAATAATAGAAAGGGGCAAAAAGAAAGAATAAAGGAAAAGCAAGCACAAAACAGATGTCAGCGAGCCGTAACATGGAGATGTCCTCGAGTAAAGACGCTTTCACTGTTCCCAAATATCAAAAACAAAGGCGTCTTCGGGTCAAGATGCTTTCATAAATTTCATCCAAAGTATCGAAAAACAAAGGCGTCCTCTGACGTAAATAGAATCCAAACAAATTGTGCAGGGGCAAAAAGGCAGAACGGCTCGTGATTATTCTTTCTCCTTGCTGTCTTCCCGTCTTTGTTTCATCCCGTTGTCAGATCAGATTCCACCGGCCCGGCAAACCCATTCGTGCGTCTCGTCACATCGTATCACATAGCCCTATGATTACCTAGGTAGACAGAATATACGGAAAATATTGTTATGCTTTTTTTTTTTCTTCCCTTTTTCGTTATTTTCAACCATCTCGATTACTTCAAGTCCGCAGGCGTGAGCGCCTGAACCATACTCGTTCCCTCGCTGAAGCGAGTCCGGAAGATACGGTTGGCGTTCTGGAACATGCCATCCTTCAAGCTGACGACGATGAACTGCGAGCCCTTGAAGCGCGTCTTGATCAGACGTCCAATGTTTTGCGTGTGAGAAAGATCGAGAGCGGCATCGACCTCGTCGAGAATGTACATGGGCGCAGGCTTGAACTGCAACAGAGCCATGATGAGCGAGAGCGCAACCAGTGACCTGAGAAGACCCTTTTGTCAGTAAATGCACGATAGAAACGACTGTAGCATGTCAGGAGTAACATGGACGGGTGAAGACGCATACCTCTGCCCACCACTTAGTTCTGTCAGACTCTGCTTCCACACTTTGCCCAAGCAAACCTTGACCTCGAGACCATCGCTGATTGTCTTGCCCTCGGGAGGATCCAGCTTCGCGAAACTGCCTCCGGGAAGAAGCTCGGAGAAGATCTGGCCAAAGTCTCCATTCACCTTCTCCCAGGTCTCCTGGAGTGCCTTCTTCTTGTACTCGTCCAAGCTGACAATAGTCTCCTCAATCTTGCGCTTGTCGCGGATGACCGTCTTGATCATTTGCTTGAGTGAGACTTCCTTCTTCTCGACGCTGTCAATCATGTTCATGACCTTGGGGTTGATCTTCTTCTTCATGCCCTGGAATCGCTCTGTCAGGTTCCGCAGGGTAGCCTTGCACTCTCCAATGTTCTGCCGCTGGAAATCGTAGGGCGTGCCACTGCGGCCGAACATTTCCTGCTCGTCGTGAATCCACTCGTACTCAGCCTCGAGCCGAGCAACATTCTCCGCCGCGGACTGCTGCTCCTTGTGGAACTTTTCGATTTGGTGGCCAAGCTTCTGCATCTCCAGGCCTTCTTCCGTGATTCGTGCATTCTTTGAGCGCGTGGCATCCTCCAAGGCGCGAAGCTCGTCGTCAAACTGGTGTAACTTGGCTCTCTCCTCATCAAGCTGGGCCTGCACGGCAGCGTGGGTTTCTGTCACCTTGGCCTGCTGCTTTTCCAACTCTTCGATATCCCGCTGCTGAGCCTTGATACCGACCTCCACCTCCTGAAGCTGTTCCCGTGCCGCTGACAAGTCGCCCCCAACTTGCTCTAGATCGAGCTGAGCACTCTGCAGCTGTTTTTGCAGCGTCTTAACAGCTATTGAATTTTTGTCGAAGCTCGCTCTCAGCTTATCGAGAGACTTCTGAAGTTCCACCAGCTTGGCATCCTTGTTGTTGTCAAAGTCTTTCATATCCTTCTCGATGCGCTTGATGTCAGCGGTGGCCTCAGTCTGACGAGCTTTGGCGTCGGATATGCTCGCCTGCAGCTCAGCAATGGTCGCCTTCATATTTTCAACCTCTTGGATGATGGAAGATGATGAGTTGCCGCCGATTTGGTCTTCAGCAAGCTTGATCTCGTGTCTCTTCAGGTCCAACTCTTGCTGTACCTGACGGGCTTGATCCAGCTTGGATTTCTCCCTGGCAATCATGAACTGTAGTTCCTTCAACGTCCTTTCAGTCTCATTGAGTTGATGTGTGAGGTTGTTGAGCTTTTGCAATGTAATCAGCACGCCGCTGGAGTTTGGAGCGCTGCCACCTGAGAGCGTTCCAGAAGGATCGTACGAGTCTCCTTCCAACGTAATGCTTCTCATTCGGACACTGGGATCGAATGTAACCTTCTTCGCCGTTTCAGCGTCCGCGCAAATTAGAGTGTTGCCAAAGACGTATTCCATTGCAGAGGCCACTTCGTGGTCATAGCCAACCAAGGATAGAGCGAGATCGACTTTGCCAGGCGCAATTCTCTGTGCCGTCGCGATGGTCTGTGCTGATGCTTTGAATGCGGCGATCTTGTTCAGTGGGATAATCGTCACTCGCTTCCTAAGCTTGCCCCTTTGGAGGAGCTGTGTGCCCGTAACTTCTGAGTCGACCACGACATTGTACAGTCGTCCACCAGCGCAAATCTCCAGCGCCGTTCCAGCCTGCGCCTTTCCTTCGTCGATTGTGAACAGCTGCGCGACTAGGCCTTTGACCTTTGACCTGTCAAAGTTGGCCACGGGATCGGAGTAGGTGAAATCGATGTTGGCAACCTTTCGTTTCAGGAAATCGCATTCTTGCCGTAGATTTCGGACCGTCTGCTGCAAGCTGGACTCTTGTTTGTACATTGCTTCTTCCTGGCCAGGCTCGAGGCCAAACCTGCTCAATTCCTTTTCCAGCCTCTGCTCCTGTGACTTCAGACCGTCCAACTCGCGCAGCAAGTGGGCATTCTGTTCCTTGGCTTTCCGAGCTCGAGGCTCCTCTTCCTTGACTCGGCTTTGCAAATGTGCAATCTTGATTTTTGCCTGCTCCTGTATGGTTGCGGCAGCCGTGGCGCGGTTCTTTGCCTCTTGAAGTTGCCCTTGGTATCCGTTTTCTTGTCCTTCTCTCGAAGCAACTCCAGTCTGCAGCGTTTGCAGGAGCTCTTCTTTCGACTCGGCCTCTTTGCTTTGCTTTTCCAGGTCATCTTTCGCTTTCTCGTACTTCGCTTTGACGTCTTCGAATGTCGCTGTTTTTTCCATGAGAGCAGTTTCCAACTCCGACACCGCTCTCTCGGCAGCGGCCTTCTTCTCCTGTTCCTCCTTCAAGCTCGAATTCTTCAGGTCCATGACCGTCGTGAGCCGCACCAGCTCGTTGGCGTGCTTTTTTACCTTATCTTCGAGGTCTTGAGCCTTGCCCCCTTTTCTGAGCTCCTTATCGCGCTGTGCCCGCACCTTGTTGGCGTCTTCTTCAAGATTTGATATCTCATTGCGAAGACGTGCGACTGAGCTTTCAAGGCTCTGTTGCCGCTGCTTCTTGGCTTCGAGATCAGCTGCGGACTGCCTGAGCTTCTCCTGACACTTGGTGTAGTCGTATGCCACCACAACGCGGGAGAGCCGCTCCAAATCATTCTGCGTTTGCTGAAAGTCCAAGAACGCTCTCTTCTCCTGTCGAAGTTTCTCCAGCTTGGGCTCTATTTCATCTCTCAGAAGCTCACTGAGCTCCTGAAGCTTCGTCTCCTTCTTCGCCATCGTCTTCAGAGCCTTATCTCTCCTGTCTTCGAACATCCTTGTTCCCGCGGCCTCCTCGATCATGGCCAGAATCTCGACGGGTTTCATGTTGAGGACCTTGGTGATCCGTCCCTGCATGATGAGGAAATTGGGATTGTTGATGTTCAGCTGGACGGACTGGAAGAGGTTCTGAACCGTCTGCTGCTGTGCACGGTGGCCGTTGATCAGGTACTTGGACGTGCCGCCCAGGACGATCTGGCGAGTGACGCTGATGGTGGCATATTCTTCGAATCCGATCGGCGACTTCTTCTTGTCCCTATTATCAAAGACAATCGTGACGCTGGCCTTCGTGACACCCGCTTGGCCTCGTTTGTAGATCAGATCCTGCATCCCATGTTACTAATCGATCGCGTGCTGACCCAGGCAGTGTTGAGCCGGCATACCTGAAGGTTCTGCGCCCGAACAGTGGACATGTTTGTGATTCCGAGAACAAAGCATATTGCATCGAGGATATTCGACTTCCCGCTGCCGTTGAGGCCGGTGATTGAGTTGAAGCTCTCGTCCCTGGGCTGGTCAGCAAGCCTGGACGTTACACATTCTTCGTCGGGCAGTCGGAGCTTACCATCCCGAAATAACAGTCCGCACGGCATAGGACTTGAAGCCCTGTGAAAGGGGTTAGCAGAGCAAGATCAAACGCGAGGAGCGGCTGGAAGCACTTACGTCAATGATCACTTCAATCACCCTCATCGTGGCAGCGCCAATGAAGCCGCGAAGCAGATGCTGATGCGGATCGTACAAACTTGGTCCCTCTAATGCACAATCAACTCCACCATGAACCAGGGACGCGACGACCCCCAGAAGTGTAAAGTAAACAACCCCCTCCGTGTTTGCTTTCTGATAAGCCGTATCTCCACGTGATGGTTGACGTAATCAAGTGCAGCTCGATTCCCCCCTGTGAAGACGCGAGGGGAGGCAGGAAGGTTAGAGCTAGCACAGGATGGCGCTAACCCGATCTGGAGCGCATCAAAACATTGCAACCTTGGAATGGTGAACGGGGCCCAGCCTATTATTTACTTTGTACATTCACCACTACCTCATATCAGCCATCATCAACATCGCCCTACAGACTCCGCCGACAGCAGAGTTCACGCCGAATCATACCGTCGCAGTCGCCGATGCCGTGACAAGAGACAGAGACGATCCTTATCCAGCCAGCACCGGAAGACACGACATCGCGCTCCCAGCGGCTCACGCGCGACACCATGACGGCAATGCGAGGCCCGCGTCTCCAGGTCGGGTCCGCGGCGTGGGTTGGCGAAGAGCGGGCGTCTGCATTGCAGATTGTGAAATCGGAAGTCGAGGAGTTTTCGTACTCTGCCCACAATGAGGTCGAGTGGCTTAACGAGCACATGGCTGCGATTCTGAACGGGAACGAAGTGTTTGTTTCCCTATCCACCACTCACCACCCGCGGCTGCGAGTGACGATGGGTGGTCCATGCTGACTCCCTTTTCCAGAAATATCACAGAAGCATTTAAAACCCCAGGCAAACTTAGGGGCAAAACACCCTATGCAGCTCGAAAGGGCAACGCAGCAGAGTCGCGAATGGTGAGTTTTACCTGAAGGTGCCGTCTCGGATGTCACTCTAATATGCAACAACCAGCCTTTGTCCGATGTATTCGCAACGTCACCTACCGACTCGAGAAACCAACCCTCGGACCAAGCCAACCATTCTCAGTCCCATCAACTACATCAGGTCGCCCTGAAGGCGGTACCGTTAGTCACCAAGCCCGTTTCTCCCCAGCGAAATTTGTTCTCGCCATCGCGACCGCGCCACCCTCGAGGCATGCAAGATTCTGGCTATTATGGGAGCCAGGACCATATTGCGACTGACGCAAGCGAGCTCGCGGAGCCTGAGGGTTTTGCAAATCCCTACAGCGATATAGTGCTGCCGCCCGGCGGGTCATCCGTCAGAAGAAGCCCAGTCCGAAAAATCGTTCCTGTGTCTCCAAGCAAGACTTTCCAACCACCGAAAGAAGACTCGACGACACGTAATCTACGAGATGTACCATTCAACAAGGCGCTAGATGAACCAGAAACGTCAGCCAAGGAGGACTTCGATTCGGACGAGGCATACTCCGACGCGCCAGTGATATCCCCAGTTCGATCACCAGTTCGATCCCCCAAGAATGCACCCGTCTCTGGAGAGCAATCGAACGAGTCTTCAGATGACGAGCAATCAGCGTCCGAAGGGTCAAGCCCCATCAGACCCATTGTTCGAAAAAGCAGCTTGAACTTCGCCTCCCTGCCGGCCAGGGAACCACTCAACTCGGGCAAGAGCCTCGGTGCAAGACAATCTCGGAACAGCCATTTCGATACCGGCAATAGCAGCAGAACCAGCTACTACCAAAGGCAAACGGGCGGCAAAAGCCTCGGAAACCTCGCTAAGCGCGACTCTTTACACGAGGAGAAGGAAGATGGATTGGAACCGAAGGCAGAGGATGCTTCCCCTGTCCAGGAATCCTCCGAGGGTGACCGGCCGGGCGTGAATCACACGAAGACATATACACAGAGATTGCAAGATCAAATCAGCATGTTGAGCAAACCGCAGGGCGGCTTTGGGCAAACCAAAGCGATCGCCAATGCGGCGGCGCTTCAGCAAGAGCCCGCCCAAGCGCAGTCTATTACGAGCCCAAAGCTCGCTTCTCTGGAGAAAGGGCCGGCTTCTACGACACCACGCGCTTCTCCTGAAGATGAAGATGCCGACTGGATCGAATCGCCGAATACAGCCAAAAAGGCCAGAGAATCGAGACCTCTTTTCACCAAAAGCCATACGACCGACATCATGGAAGGAATTCAGGATCAAGACGACAGCTATCCACATCAAGCCATTGAACGCGCTTCTCACAGTGTTTCCAACCATTTCAAACCATCATCCATATCAACCATGCCTCTGGATCCATCAGCACTGGCAAAAGACACTACCGCTCCATCAGAGGCGATTCCCATTTCCTTCGCCAGCCTGGCGGCTTCGCAAGATGACTTGGCTGACAACCCCTTCAAATCGCCTTCTCGGCGGGAAAGCCCTTTGAAGCACGTCAGGAGCAAGTTATCGTCCATTCTAAAGAGCTCTCGCGGTCTACTCGCCAGCAATGCTGACGGTAAGGCCCTGATGTCACCCTCCACCACTCGTCTGGCCTTGCATGCTGGAGCGTCTACAGATTCCCTCGCTTTGAGGGCTCAAGATGTTGAGCCTCAAATTATGGATCCTACGAGCCCATCGAAGCCGGTAGCCCGCCGCACCAGGGCGTCTACAGAGCGAGAGAAGGAGCAAAAGCGCCTAGAAAATGAAGTCAAGCGCATGGAGGAGCAGATGGACAAGCTTGACAAGGCGCGAGAGAAGGAGCGCGAAAAAGCTCGGGCTTTCACCCAAGAGCAAGAAAAGGTGGCCACTATGGAAAAGGAGGTGGTTACCAAGAAACAAGACGAGAGGCTGGCATCCAAGGCAACCCCCAACCCCCCCAAGGCTGGCCCTCCTAGTCCCCGCAAGATGAGAGCCGGTGAAGAACCTCAGTCCAGACAGTTTGACCGCGATATCGACATGTCTGACGCGCAGCCTCCCATGCCTCCGCCTTCTTCTACCAAACCTACCCTACCCGGCCCAGTGGCACGTGGCAAGGACAGCAAGCGACCAGTGAAGCCAATCAAGGATTCGGCTTCCAAAATCAAGGCTCCCCCTACTGTCATCAGGGTCAATACCTGCTCACAGCATTCGCAATATCAACCTGCTGGCAGCCGCGTCTCCACCGCGTCTCATGATACCTTGAACTCTAACCATTCGACTGCTTCATCAAAGTCCGGCAAGTCCATCTACCAAGCCAAGTCTTCAGCACCGAACACGAAGCCCCCTCCTTCTGCTGGTCGACCCAAGGCGGCAGAATTGGCGGCCAGGAAAAAGGAGCAGGACGAAAGGGAATCGCAGCGGCGTCGCGAAGCCAAGGCAGAAATGGAGAGAAAGCGAATAGCAGCTCAAGAGGAGCAGCGGAAACAAGACCAACAAAGGCGCCTTGAACTGGAGCGGCAGCGGCAGCAGGAAGAAGAGAAGAAGAGTGCGCAGAGGCAGGCTGCCATTGAAAAGGCCAAGCAAACCAGAGCTCCGCCACCAGCAGCACGATCACAACCGAATGGCACGTCCGACACAGCCTTGCCTCAGCCAAAGTCAGCATCTTCAAAAGCCGAGGGCCAGCCTGCTCGGCCGCCTTCTCGGTTGGCCGGAATGCGCGATGATCCGAACAGGCCGGTCAATGCCATTCTGTCAAACGCCGCCAAGGCAGGCGCAAAACGTACCTTTGGGCCGGAGACGACTGAGGAGACGTATTCAAGACCCCCGCCTTCTCGAGGTGGGCCGGCATACCAGACGAAGGATTCCAAGCGGCGCCGGACCAGTGAACACAACGATGATGAGTCGGAGGTGGACAGTGCTCCTAAGATCAAGGGTGCGCCAGTAAGGCCGTCAACCGGATTCAAGAAGGTACGACAAATTCGCTCGATGTATGCCATCACTGATGGTTCGTCCAAGACTAACAAGGAGCAGGATCTGCCGACGAAATCTGCCTTCCAGAATGGATACGCGGCTGCACCTCAGAGCGCCTCTCGAGACTTGTTCAAGGCTGCCGTCACATCTCAGCATCACAGCCAGATGAAAGCAGCTCACCCCCTCGATATGGCGCAGATCTCCAAGGGCCCCATACCTTTTGCGCCTGGCTCCAATGCTGCTGGGTCTTCTCACAAGACGCCGGCTCGGCCAGGACAGCTGGCAAGTGTCAAGGGGAGTGTGAGGAAGGCTTCGCCGCGGTTCCAGAACGGCGATTCGATTGAACTTCCCGAAATTCAGACTGATGATGATGAAGACGACGATGACGAAGGCGGAGGCATGGCCGTGGCGGCGTGGGCTGACTCCCCGGACTTGCGCCGGGCACTCATGAGGCAAGAGTCGATGGACCCGACACAGATCTTTGGCCCACCGGCGCCTTTGATCATGGAAGAAGTCTTCAACAAGAGCAAAGACAAGTGGCACAAGTTTCGCCAGAGGACATCCAGTGCCAACTGGAGCGGCCTCGATCGTTTGACTGAAGATGACATCAGAAAGGATATGGCGGCTCGTGACAAGCTGCGGCGAGATGGTGGCTGGTCTTATGAGATGAGCAAGGACATGCTATAAATCGGGTGGGGGTTGTACATTACGTTACGGGCAAGGACCGGTCTGGCCAAGGGTTTGCGGGCGTTGTGGCTATCAAGTCTCGAGAATTTGGATTACGGAGTTGGGTTATCGTTCACACAAGCATAAAGGGGGGAACAATCATATTGCATAATCGGACGACGGTGGCATTATGCGGACATGATGGCTGGCGTTTTGGGAACGACATGAATTGTTATTACTGCAGAAAAGAGCTTGTTTAGACATTCAATTTATCACAAAGGATTGTCGATGATTAAGTTGCGATAAAAGCCAGACACAACTGATGTGGACTGTGATATCCAATGTCCTTTCAATGAATGGCAATGGAGTGACCTCGCGACTTCGGCACTTCGCTTTTTGGTTGGAGTGGAGTTGAACAGCCCAAATGAGGCTAGCCTTGCTGTGGCCTAGCGGTGCCTTAATCTTATCGATATGCTTTCCCAATTAGGAACAGCAGCTGGAGGGGTCGAACTTTTTCTGCTGATAAGTGGGCTCAGGCGGGAAAAAAGTAGAAGAAAAAAAGTCCCAGCAAACTTCATCGGCACTTGGAGAGAACATACACGCGACCTTTCCGTCGATTTTTTCTCATCTTCTTTTACTCCGAAGGGCACTTGACTGTGTCGTCGGTTTTCCATCTCATACTCGATCAGCTTTATTGATTGGATTCCTATAAAGCAGAGACATCACAGAATTCGCCATGTTTCGGACCGGAATTCGTCGATGCGGCGCCTTGGCCCGCGTTGCGACGACCAGCACCAAGCTGCTGAGCGCCCGCGCAGCCTTCCCGGCCTCCTTCTCTGGAGCCGCATCTGTGTCTCGATCAGTTGCGCCTCTGAAGAGCTTTGCGCAGTTCAACCGCCTGTACAGCGCCGATGCTGCTGTCGCGGAG
The DNA here is from genome assembly GCF_003025115.1 of Trichoderma citrinoviride. Lineage (NCBI taxonomy): Eukaryota > Fungi > Ascomycota > Sordariomycetes > Hypocreales > Hypocreaceae > Trichoderma > Trichoderma citrinoviride. The sequence goes on along the minus strand of NW_020194709.1, from coordinate 1,849,953 downwards.
GAAAACACTCCCGAAAATGCTGCCCCCGTCGGCGAGATCACCTCGTTCCGGGACCTGGAGGCGATTGGTGTTCATCGCAACTTGCTGGACGCAATCACTCAGGATATGCGATATGATACTATGACGCCTGTCCAGGCGAAGACGATCACTCCTGCGCTCAAGGGAACTGACATGTAAGTTCAACAGAAACTTCCTTTGGCTCGCCATCCTGCAGAGACGAGAGTGGCGAACGCTCGAAGAATTTTATACTGACCGTTTCATCAAGTGTTGCTCAAGCCAAGACCGGCACAGGAAAGACGATTGCCTTCCTGCTCCCTCTCCTACAACGCATGATCGCAGAAGACCCAACTCTGGCCACCCGAAAGGCGTCCCGGACCGCCAGATCGGACGACATCCGCGGTATCGTGCTGTCGCCCACCCGTGAGCTTGCCGAGCAGATCGCCACCGAGGCGAGGCGACTTTGCAGGCGCACCGGCTTGGTCGTGCAGTCTGCCGTCGGCGGTACTCAGAAGTCTGCCATGCTGCGCCAGACACAGCGCCAGGGATGCCACCTCCTGGTCGCCACCCCGGGCCGCTTGAACGACCTCCTCGAGGATCCCAACAGTGGTATCGACGCCCCTAAGCTGGCGGCGCTGGTATTGGACGAGGCCGACCGGATGCTTGACGTCGGTTTTGAGAAGGAGCTCAACGCCATTCAGAGCTACCTGCCCAAGGACAAGGTCAGACAGACGATCCTGGTCTCTGCGACCATCCCCGATAATGTCATCCAGCTTGCTCGCAAGATGGTTCGCCCTCACGATTTCGAATTTGTCCAGACGATTCCCGAGAACGACACCCTCACCCACGACAGAATCCCCCAGCACGTTGTCACCGTCTCGAGCTGGGCTAATGTGTTCCCTTCGCTGTTTGAGCTGGTCGACCGTGAGGTTGCGGCTGCCAAGGAGGATCCCACTGTCCCTCCTTTCAAGGCCATCGTCTACTTTAACACAACTTCCATGGTGGAGCTTGCCGGCGAGCTGGGTTACCAGCGCAGGCAGAGCGGCCAGCTGAGGATTCCCACATTCGCCATCCAGTCTCAGCTCAGCCAGCAGCAGCGGACAAAGGCCGCCGATATGTTCAGGAACTCCAGGAGCGGTATTCTCTTCTCGTCCGACGTCACCGCCCGTGGCATGGACTTCCCCAACGTCACCCACGTTATCCAGGTTGATGCTCCCAGGGAGCGCGAATCCTACATCCACAGACTTGGTCGTACCGGTCGACAGGACAAGGGTGGTGAGGGCTGGCTCTTCATCCCCCCCATGTCGGCAAACCCTGCTCGAAAGCTGCTGCGAGGCCTTCCCCTGAAGCCCAACAAGACCCTTGAGAGCGCCGAGGTCGACCTCAACGCAGTGGAGGAGCTGCCCGCCTACCATGAGGAGACGAAGACCCTCATCCAGGCCATCCCCAGGAAGATGCTGGCTGGCGCGTACACCTCACTATTTGGCGGACAGGTCTCGGACAGAGAACATCTTGTTGAGGACTTGAACGACTGGGCTGTCAAGGGCTGGGGCTGGCCAGAGCCTCCTGCGGTCTCATCCAGCTGGGCGAGGAACCAGGGCCTCATGAACGCCGGACTCAACATCCAGGACGGCCACCATGAGCGGATGCACCGGGATGAGAGGCGAGGCGGCGACCGTTTCGGCGACCGTCGCGGAGACCGTCGTGGCGGCGGCCGCTTCGATCGCCGTGGTGGTGGTGCGTCTCAAGACCCATTCAGCGAGATGAAGCAGCGTGCGCGACGTGATGGACCGCCGCAGCAGCACTCCAGGGGTCGCGGCCGACGAGGCGGAGGCTTCGAGTCCTCATGGTAAACAACAAAAGTGATTTTCTTCTGTTCTTAACACGACGCTTTTTTGGGGAGGGATGGAAACGATAAGACTGCATTGACATGATTGTAACCAAAAAAGGAGCAGCGCAACTCTTTCTCTTCTAACGTTTTTGATGCTCGGTATCTAGATGTTCAAGGGGAGGATGGCTCTGCTGGATTCAGGCGTGGTATTTTACGGACTACATGTTTTCAAAACTCCCTCGATTATATAGACGGCTTTGTACATTATCAGTTATTACCTACGGTGTTATTGGCTTTTGGAAGGCGAGGGATGGGATCAACACACAAAATCGCAAATCAGAACAATCTCCTCCATAAAAAGGAAGAAAATGTAAATTATTCTTGACGCAGTATCGATGTCTGCTGAAGTGCTCTTTGATGATGACTTGTAATGTAAATATGTTGCTTGTCTGTATATATCCAATCATGGCAGCTCCATGACATGACGCTCTACACAAGGATATCATTGTTTTTACACCAATACTGTTCATCGATATACGCCCCTGTAATCCCACAGGAGATGCATACAAATGAAGATGCAAGAAATACCGTTACTTTTGAATGCAGAATCCCCCTCCTCACCGTGGATGCATCAAGAGATTAGCATCCCACAGCAAAACCCTCTCATCCCAACCAGCCGAGGCCACCCAGCCGCCAGCACCAAACAGACACCAATCCACGCCGGTGACAAACTCTGTATGCCTATTCATAATACCCATCTGCGCGCCGGGCTGAGCAGTAGGAACAGGTCCCTGCGGCTGGCTCGAGGCGTCGTTCCACAGCCGCACCGTCATGTCGTAGCTGGCACTGATCAAAACGTCGCTCGCATGGGGACTCCACGCCAGCCTGCGCACGGCGTATTCGTGGCCGTGCATGACGGACAGCGGTCCGCCGTTGGGGTTGCGGATGTCAAAGGTCCGAATCAGCCGGTCGACGCCGCCGGTGGCGATGACGGTGTCCCGGTACTTGTTCCAGTCGTGGGTGAGGATCTCGGAGGGCGGCCCGCCGGCGGGCATGGCCCCGGGGTGGCTGGGCGGCGCGTGCACGGGGACGGCGGCGGCGAGGTGGTATTTCGCGGACGAGGGCATTCGCAGGTCGAAGATCCGCAGGTGGGAATCGGATGAGGCTGCGGAGATGAGGGCGGGATTGGAGGGGCAGAAGGATGCGCTGTACGTGCAGCTGCCGATGGGCAGGGTCTTGATGGAGAAGGGACGAGTAGGCGACCACTATAAGCAAAGACGGCATGCATTGTAAGTATATGAAGAGCTAAAGAGGGGGGAGGATAGCGCATATGTCCGGTTGTAAACGCACAATTTTGACCGTTCCGTCCCAGGAGCTGGAGATGAAAGTGTCTTTCGTGACGGGGTTCCAGGCGGCGGCAAAGGCCTCGCGGTTATGCTCATGGAAGATCATTACGGGAAACTCCTTTGCGCCAATGTCGAAGAGCTTGAGGGAGCCATCGCCGCAAGCAACCACGAGCTGGTTCTCGTTGATCTCGGACCAGGCCAAATCATAGATTGCATCGTTCGTATCGAATCTGCGCTCGAGTCCCCTTCGTCAGCATTCAAGCATATACTAATGGATATGCGCTTTCATGGACGCATCCACAGCAATCAGTTGTAAGTATAGGGCTAAGACGCACGTCTTCTCAACTTGGATTCCCTGCGCTGTCAGCGCAAGCGCAAAGAGTCTGCCGTTTCCGACGATGCCAAAGTTGGCGGCGGTTCCGACGGCGATGCGGGAGTCGTGATATGGCGAGTATTTGACCGCATAGGGATTGAACCCTTGAGTCCGGAACTCGAGCATTGCAGCCATGGCCGCTGGCTATGATTTGCCTGGGTACGGAGTAGAGAATGGGCGGGAGAGCGAAGGAGGAGAGAGGAGAGGAGAGAGGACAGCGCCTCACAGGCGCATCCGAGCCGAGGGGGGGCAGACTTAGAAGATGGACTGCAAAAGTAGACGATATATGGGCATCTGATATCAGAAGAACAGTAGAATGGTATCGCGAGGCCAGCAGTAAAAAGCCCCGTCAGCTATTCGTGCTGTCAGTCGCGAGCTCTGGTTTGGTATGGCTCTGCATGTCGAAGCTTGGGGCTTGTGTTGCTGCGATCCGCTTAATCTGACATGTGCCTCGGTCTGAAATCGGCCGCCGCATTTCGGTTCCCCATATTCTGTCCCCGTGTGGAACTAGACCTAAAGAGGTAGAACCTACGTAGGAACTTGAAGCTGTTGATGTTCTAATGGCGGAACATCCCGCTCTCCAAGGACTCTTCATGTATGTGAATACTTCATGCGGATCGCGTATCGTCATCCCCAAGGACGTCAATAGTTCGCTGATGATTCAGCAGGCAAAACGATGCCATGCTTGCCATGAAGCAAGGTATGCAATTCGACTTGATGCTTATATCGAGGCAATCTACATGTAATCTTTTTGCCTCATCTGGACATAGTGGATCACGTGAGTTCGTGTTGCTCTGGATGTCACGAATTCACGAATCGCGCCTGCCGTTAATCGCCGTGAACTGACGGCGTTTTTCTTTTGTCATTCTTTCTTTTCTTCTTTCTCTCTCTGATGCATCCTTATAAATATCCTTTACAGCTCCATGAAGATCAATTCTTTCTCCTCTGATTTCGCTCTCATTCAATAAAGTTTCTCAAAGTTCTACGACTCTCAGCTGCTCTCATGGAGTCCTTTCTCACGGGGCCAAAGCGAAAATCGACCCATGTTAATCCTACCCCAGAACCGGCGCCGTCCCAGGAAGAGGGCGAAGAATCGACAGAGATCAAACTCGCTATGCTATCCTCACTACATCCTCACATTGAACAGGAAACTCTCCTGGATGTCCTCTTAGCGCACGATGGTTCTGTCAGCCAAGCGTCAGAGTCACTAAAATCCTTTCGCCCGGGTGCGAGGAAAAGCGCCGTTGTAGGACACCAAAGATCCCTAAGGCTGTACACAAAACCCGCTGTCACGGGAAGTGATGAATTGTCATCATCGCCCAAGAAGAGGGCAAAATCAAAGAAGGGCAGCACACTGCACTTGTACGACCCAGAAGATGTGGCAGAACACACTCCCTGTACCATTATACACAATTTTCTCCCGGCCGAGCTGGCAGATGAGCTCTTAAGAGAACTATTACACGAAGCCGAATCGTTTGAGAAAATTACCTTCAAGCTGTTTGACAACATCGTGTCCAGCCCGCATACTTCGTGCTTGTTTCTCGAATCGCAGGAGGAGATCCAGGAGCAAAAACATAATTACTTTTACAACGGAGGCATGCTGAATGTGAGTCTTGCTTTCTTCTCAGCCCCCACAATTACAAATCAGCTGGAGATTCCCGTATGCTATTCGTACTCAATCGGACACACGGCTGATGCTCTATAGGATGTACGCAAGCTCACGCCGACGCTCGCCAAAGTGAAGCCCATCGTTCAGGAGACAGTCAACGAGCAAATCCAAACCCGCATCAAGACTCACTACCCTGGAGGCAAGAAACTGAGACATCAGCCATCCAGGCCGTGGACGCCCAATGCTGCATTTGTTAATTGCTACACCGGAGCCCAACAGAGCGTGGGATGGCACAGCGATCAACCTACATACCTGGGCCCTCGAGCTGTCATCGGATCCATTTCCCTAGGCGTCGCACGGGAGTTTCGTGTGCGCAAGATCCTACCGCGAGATGCGGAAACAAAACGTCCCGACGATCCAGACGGCGAAGGCCAAATATCCATCCACTTGCCACATAATTCACTCCTGGTGATGCACGCCGAGATGCAAGAGGAGTGGAAGCATTCTATTTCGCCAGCCTTATCCATTGATCCGCATCCGATATCTGGAAACAAGCGGATCAACATCACGTACCGAGATTATCGCCCAGAGATGCATCCGTCCCTGACTCCCAGATGCCACTGCAACATTCCTTGCGTGCTCCGAGTTGTGCAACGAAAAAAGGAAAACCATGGAAAGTACTTCTGGATGTGCTATGCAAACGCGATACCTGATAAAGATGGGTGTTCGTTCTTCCAATGGGCCGAATTTGACGAAGAAGGAGTTCCTATACAGAAGAAAACGACGACGACGACGACGACAAAGCTCCCCTGACAAACGTGCCCTAACGAGGACTTACAAAATAATATCACGCTGCAGAGGTTGACCTCTGGCCAAGTCTCCCGAGCTTGCTCATGTCCCGACCAAGAAGAATGATCTTCATATCCAAGGATACGAGTGGAGTCCTTTTCCTGCTTTCGCGGAAACTCATTCCATTCTAAAGCTATGGACGAATATTTGATGGAAACGCCGTGAGAGCTTTAGCCCCACTCGGCGCTTACACCAAATCTTCACGCTCCTCATTAGGTCAATTACTTAAGTAGCACCAGCGCCTCCAACCCTCCTCCATCGTCAATTTCCACCTCATACACATGAGCGCGATCTTGCCCAGTTTCGGCAGATTTTCTGAATCTCAACGTTGGAAAAGTCTTCCATCCTTCCAGAATCTTCAAAATAATAGCATGGCCGAGCAACTCACATTTCCAGCCGAGTCGGCGGCTGTCCTCGAACCCCGCCTGCCTCCCAAGCTGGAATCGAAAGATGCTTCGAGATCGCGCCCCTTTGTTACATTGACGTTTGCAACCTCACTCGACTCCAGCCTTTCCCTGGCGCCTGGAGTCCGCACTCGCCTCTCGGGCCCGGGCTCCAAGGCCATGACCCACTACCTACGGACCCGGCATGCAGCTATCCTCGTCGGTGTCGCTACCGTGTTGGCAGATGATCCGGCTCTCAACTGTCGGATTGCAGGAGCCTCTCACCAGCCACGGCCAATCATCATTGATGCCAACCTCCGATGGACGCCACGGCGCTCGGACAAGGTCTTTGAAGTGTGCCGGAGGGGTGCCGGACTCGCTCCCTTTGTCCTCACAGGCGCGGATGCTTCCGACCTGCCTGCTGCGAGCGTGGAGCTACTTCACGAGCATGGAGGCAAATACATCCGAGTCCCCAGCACGCGATCTGAAGCAACTGGTCGGCTTCGCTTCAGCTGGGACGATATTCTTGCTGCGCTCCAGGCGGAAAATCTGACCAGCGTCATGGTCGAGGGTGGCGGCCAGATCATCAATTCGCTCCTTGATCCTGCTTACCACAAGCTGATTGACTCGGTCATCGTGACCATCGCGCCGACATGGCTGGGACAAGGCGGCGTGGTTGTGTCTCCAGAGCGAGTCACTGACTCCGCGGGAGTCCCTTTCCCGGTCGCAAGGCTCTCGCACGTGTCATGGCACCCCTTTGGCGATGACGTCGTCCTGTGCGGCACGCTCCAAGAGTAGACAAGAAGAGCAAGACGACAGAGCAGCTGGATGAATAAAGTCGTAACAACTCCGGGTATGGCACATGATATCAACACACGAACGGAAATCATACATCTGTTTGCTTGCCTTTTTGGAAACTTGATACATGGTAGACAAAGCGTGCTGAATGATATTGGTGGCCAAGACTCATACATACACAAAGATGCGAATCAGAGATGGCGAACTCGGCTCTCTCCGGCCAGCCTCGGACCCGGCCGCTAGGAAGTAGCTTGTGCGCGACCAGGGACACACGAGGAGTTGGCTCAATACGGAATGCTAAGCGCCGAAGAGACACTCTCCAAGCACCGCCATGACGCTTAGCAGAAGGAAACCGGGGTGCTGGAAAAGGCTGCATGACTCGGCAGCGGCCGAAAGAGTTCTAGAAGCTGGGGCTTCCCTCGAGGTGTGGAGGGGCAGCTGCTGGATCATTTGCATGCGGACACCCCACCATCTTCTTACTACCAGAAATATTTCGACCCAACTCGTGTCAAACAAAAAGAGGGCCATCGCGGGGAATTTCAACATCTTCCCCAGACGTGCCCGTTCCATTCCACATCGTCTACACTACTTTGCTTCAAAGTGCTTGGCTGCAGGTCGAACAAGCTTGGCAACTGTGAGACCACTGTCACCCGTATCACTGCCAACAGCTGGACTCTCTTCATACATTCTCAACTCCGCACCACCGCCAACGATCAATCAGAGTTCATCCAGAGCCTCACCCTCAGCAACCATGGCTCGCCCTAGAATCACCGTCCTCGGCTCCCTCAACATCGACCTCGTCTCTTATGTCCCTCACCACCCCCTACCAGGCGAGACCCTCACCGCCAACCACTTCAACACCTCCCCCGGCGGCAAAGGCGCCAACCAAGCCGTCGCTTGCGGCAAGCTCTCTCGCTCCTCCGACCTCTCCAGCCCGGCCGCCGATGTTTCCATGATCGGCGCCGTTGGCTCCGACACATACGGCCAGCAGCTCATTTCCAGCCTGACCTCATATGGCGTCGACACCTCAGCTGTTGCCGTTCGTGAAGACAGCAAGACGGGCATCGCCATCATCATCGTCGACGAGCCCACTGGCCAAAACCGTATCATCCTCTCCGCAGAGGCCAACCACACCCTCCTGCCGGAGCACTTCTCCACCCTTCCCGGTCCCCGTCCGGATCTCCTCATCATGCAGCTCGAGATCCCCTTTGACACCGTCCTGCAGGCTCTCCGCACCGCCAACGCCTCCGGGATCCCCGTCCTCCTCAACCCGGCGCCCGCCAAGGAACTCCCCGACGAGGCCTACCAGAACCTTGCCCACCTTGTCGTTAACGAAACGGAAGCCGCCATCCTATCTGGCTGCCGAGAATCCGATCTCGACGATGTCTCCGGCTTGGAGCGCGTCGGTGCCCTCTTCATCCAACGGGGCGTTAGCAACGTCATAATCACTCTCGGCGGCCGGGGCGTCTACTATGCCACCAAGGGTGGAAAGTCGGCCCTGGTACCTGCGCTCAAGGCTAACGTCGTCGACACCACCGCTGCGGGCGATACCTTTGTCGGATCCTACGCCTTGGCTGTCGTCAGCGCGGGATCGGGCGCCTTCGACATCGATACCGCTATCAAAGCTGCCAACCGGGCTGCAGCCATTACCGTCTCTCGCAAGGGAGCCCAAGTCTCTATCCCTTGGAAAGATGAGCTGAATTAGTTTGGCTTAGATGAAATGTCAATTGAACAATACAGTCCTGAGAAAAAAAATATCACATAAATGGAATTTTCTGTAACAAGCAAGCAAAGTCCAAGATTATCCTTTGGCCGTACGTGCGCATGCTACCTACTTACTGTTGATAGTCGGCCAGTGGATGAAGGGCCTGATCAAATGAGGCCGGGGACAGGGTTAAAACCATGATGCCCAGGTCCAGAGGCCAGACTTCCTCTTCCCTTCATCATCTCCGGTGGCTCCCTGCTTTTTCCTGTCTTTCTTCCTGTCGCTTTTATCATCTTCCCCGTCCTTTTTGCGATCCCCGCTGCTATTGACCGCGAAAGTCGGCGTCGGATTCCTGAGGACATTGGGCGTCACTGGGCGTCTGCGGCGTACAGTGTCACCTGGTACCTTCGCTCCTTCACGAGGTTCCTCTCGTGTCGCTGTGACAGACGCCTCTCCCCCGGATACTCCTCGCATGCCGATTCCCGAGTCAGACGAGAGTCTCATGACTGGTGAGGATTCCGCCGTGGTGTCTGCCTCAGTTGTCATTTGCTGTGTCCCTTCGACACTCGTTTGTCTCAAAGACATGACTGGGGAGTAGGTGTGATCCAAAAGCCGCTGTGCCATGATCTGGAAATATCTCTTGGATAGTTGGCCAGAGTGGGCCGGATCTGATACAGAACGTTGCTCCAACATCTGTTGCATCACTTCGAATGCCCGTTGGGCCCCCCAATGGCGCCTGATTAACGGCAGCAACCTGCCTTTGGCCATTACTGAGTGCGGTGACCATGGGGAGAGAGCATTGTGCAGCTTGACAGTGGCTTCCGCAGTTGTCCTGAGCTTGGTGTAAAGTGAAGACATCTCAACTCCTCCTGAGGCCGAATGGGAAGGGAATGCAGAGTGTGAATAAGTCACATGAATATTCGTATAAGGCACGAAAGAACTTCCGAGTTGCATCTCAAGATCCTCCATCAGTTCTTCTGATCTTTGTCTTAGATGTTTGCTTTGCCGGTGGGGAGATGAGGCTGCTCCGGAGTAGCATACCACGTGAACAAGAAGGAGCACGCTCGACCCAAGGAATATAGTTCTAGTATGGAATCGACTTCCGTTAGTTTGAGTCGGAGCGTTCTATGGGGTCTAAAAGATGAACGTACGCTGGAAATTCTTGCTGGCATATGATCTGAAGAATCGATGAGTGTGGCGTGGGCAGTATGTCCACAACGACATCGTAGAGGTAGCCGAACTTGGCAGCGGTATCTGTTCGATTCATCAGAGCTGTGACATGGAATACATGCCATCGACAGCAGCATCTAGCTAGACGGGAATAAGAAGTATACGGGCTGACCTTTGTCTGAACAAGCCACCTTCTCCGGGTCAAGCTCTGGTCCGTCACCTGCCCGAGAAAGCCTACCACTTACTTCGACCGCGGCCCAAAGGTGCTGCTGGCCGAAGGATACCCCAATCGTTTCTGATATGACACGTATATGCGGAGATAGAACAACAGAGCTCTCTTTTTGTCGTGTAACATTCGATAGGATGGGCAGATTTGCCGAGTGACGGGCGTCTTCCAGGTCGAAATTGGTACATCTAGAGCTTGCTCGAGACGAGGGATCGAGCCATATGTTGCGTTCCGAAGGAAGGGTGCATGCGGAAAAGTTGCGGTCTCCCCCTTCATTTTCAAGGCTACTTGTAACGCTATGGCGCTTCTGCCGATATTTCTTGAATCGCGATGCTGAGTGTCGGAAAAATGATGCATTTCGAGGCTTATGGTCTTGTCCAGAAGTCTCATCGTCGTCATCCCTGCTTATGGAGCAGTTACCGAAGCTCAACTTCTGCGACGGTCGCCCCAGGCCCGTGGCCGTCTCGCTCTCACAACCAATTCTCCGTTCGAGCGCGCTCTTCGGTCGTAGCCTTGGGAGCCTCAGACTTGGTAGTGGTTCAGATCGTAGGAAAGAAGATTCGGGAGGGCTCCCGTTGGGATCAACGGCTATGTAGTCGCTTTTGTATGTCCTCCCTTCATAGCGGTCGTTACTGTGACGTCTCTTGATGATTCGAAGTGGACTCGGCTTATCCTTCGTAGAGATTTGCTCTCTCGAGCTTGAGAGCTCAAGGCCCCATGAAGGCTCATCTCCAAAGGAATCCATGCTAGACGAATGAGACAACAGTTAGCACCACGGCTGAAGCAACGTGGTGAGGGGGAAGCCTTGGGCTCTCAAACATCGAGTATCATGATATACCTTACGCGTCGATCAAGCAGCGCGATTGGTCTTCAAGTTGCCGCTGCTGCTCAGCGCTGGAACCACGTCTTCGATCCCACTGTTGCACTGAATAGAATATACGGGTATCCAAACCATAAGAATTCATCGACAGACACGTATTTGAGACGACGGCTGCGACGAGAATAACTATGGAGAGAATAATGGCGATAAGTGCAATGGCCGAGGTCGGGTACTGCCAGATGATCCAGGGATCTTCGTACTCGGGGTTCAGAGCAGCTGCAACGGTAGTGTTTTCCATGCTTAGCGAAGGAGATATTGACCGGTTTAAGGGAGGGAGAAAGCAGTCGCGATGGCAGGAATCAAACAAGGTAGAAAGATAAGGTATGTGAAGTGCCCAAGGCAGCACCTGGCAGAGAGAGGGTTACATTGATTTGAAGTTGTGGAAAGTTGCAGCCGTGGATCAGGTGAGGTACTTAGTATGAGGAATCAGTGGTGGGAACTCAACAGCAAGAGCATGATCGTCGCAGTTGCACTCCATGGGATAACGTGACCTGAGGGGTATCGATAGGCACCTTGAGGTATGGAAATACTTTATTGCCTGGAAGGCCAATATAGTATAGACTCTACTATGGAAGCAATGGCGTGCATAAACTATCTAAGGTATGTAAAGCGTCCAATAATCGGAAGTGAGAAGGTGGTATATGCTTGGGCCCGAAAACGAGATACAGTCTTTCTATTGGCGACGTGAGGGCCAGCCCTTCTCCGTTCTAAGGTATGGTGCGAGAAATTAAATGTAAGAAGGCCTTGGAAGAGTGCGAGCAACGGGTATGGTCGATAGCAAACGATGGTAGGAGCAGGGCAAAAGCGTAAAGATGGGTGAAGAAGCACGAATCGGACGAGGTCATGCCGAGGCATCCAGTGTTCGGCGGAGATTGCCTTTGACCGCTTCGATGGTTCCCTCTTCCAGCGCCAGGAAATGAATCTGTGAGAGATCGCATAGTTAGCAAGACAATGTACAAGACAAAAGACAACCACATTCGCAATTCATGACGGTCGCAGCAGCATACCATATCGTCGGAAATCCCAGAGGCACCATATAGCACCGACTCGGTCAGGGTAGATGCTACACCCTTCTTCACCCTGTCTTCCCAGACGCCATCCCAATTCCAGTCTCCAGGCTCCCGAGTGGTGGACACAGAGCCTATACTCTTGGCATCGGATGCTGCGGCATCGCCCTGCTCGCTGCTAGCTGGCTTGGGCAATCCATCAATGATACTGAGCCTGCTCAGCCTGCTCAGCCTGTGACCCTTTTTCTCATCAAACACCTTTCCTTCCTTGCGTCTATGAGTACGCCACGCATGCCAAGCGCCCGGGTTCCCAGCAGCAGAAAGAGGGACGGTGTCGAGGACTTCGGCTTTGTCAAACGTGCTTCGAATATACTTTAACAAGGAGTATGTCGAAATGGTCTTTCGGTCTGTCTGCATGTACCGCGGGATCTCTTTTGGCGGAGCATCTTTGGGGGGGACATCTTTCGGCGGCACCGGCGGCGACTTGCTGCTCGCAGACTTTGCTGACTTTGTAGACGCTGCCGACGGCGATACGCCTCTTCGCTCACGACTGCCTTGACGGCTTCCGCCCGCGCGCCTCCGAGAGCCGCCGAACCACTCCGGAAAGCCGTGCTCTAGGCTGAAGCCTCCAGGAGGTAGCTTCGGCCTCTCGGTAGTGCTCCCATCGTTCTCACCACCCGTGGGGTACATGTGCGTCGTCAGGGGGGTGATGAGAGGGTGGAAGATGTCGGTCGAAAAGGTAACCAGAGGCGGCGCTCGAGGATAGGCATCGGGGAATAGGATTTGAAACCGAAGAACAGCTGGGGCATATGGGCCTTGTGGTAAACCGAGGTCAGTCAAGTGAAAATGCTTGAAAGGGAAGACGCACGCCTCCCGCAGGGTAGGCCATCTTCCCAAGACGGGGAGGGGGGTCGTCAACTCACCGTGGCGGACGAAAAGAACTGCCGACCACAGAGAAGGATCGCCAGGGGTCAAGCTGACGAATACACCTTCAGGGCAGGCTTGCTTCAAACCGGCACTGCAATAGGAGGCTTGGTTAGCCTGGATGATGATCAAGCGTGGCGTTGGCTCTCGGCGTCTCCCAGCTCGCATCGGCTCGACTCGCGCTCGCGCACTACTCACAATTCCGATAGTAGGTGCTGTCGCCACAGCGAGGGCAGCTGCCCCAAGGCGAGAGAAGTCATGTCGGCCAGCGAGTGTTTCGTTATCTGCTATCACATAGATTCAATCGGAGAAGCGCATGCATCATTCTTCCACCGACACAAGTCGCGGCGGGAGTCTGGGACAATCAGCCGGCCGGGATGCGGAGGCGGTGAGAGAAAAGCGGTGAAACATTCTGCCGGACAGATCGGCAGAATGATGAAAAGTTGAACCTGCCGCGGGGTTGGGAGAGACGTCACTGATCGGACGGCAGCCGAGGGGAAGCCATCCAGAGCTTCCAAACTGCTAAGGTACTACCTGAGCAACCAAGGTACAGGTGATAATTCTAGGAAAGCACATGATTAGGGGCTCAAATTTGAAAATTGTACAAAGAGAGCTGGATCAGGGTTGATTTGTCCAGGCTTTTTATAGTCGATCCTCACACAGCATAAACATGCTTTTTCTTCTTCTTTTTGTGCAAGCCGTACTCTAAGAATTGGAAGTGTAGGTAGGTAGCCAACGGGTTCGAGTGTCGTGATCTTTCTTTATTTCTTGAGGGATTTTTACTGTCTTCGGGTTTCCAAAAAGTGCTCAAGTTGGGATGAATGCGGCGATATCTAGTGCCCCAGTCTCTTCTCAATCTTGTGCAGCTCTTGGGACTTGATGTCCTTGATCTCGTCTCGAGAAGCGTTGTATGAGGCAGTGACCTGGTTGAAGGGGTTTTCGGGACTCTTGTCGAACTCCTTCCTGATCCTCTGCTTGCGCTGCTCCAGTCGAAGACCCGTGCCGCTGCCGTCCGCCTTCATCTCGGCGAGCCTTCGCTCCTCGTATCGGTGGTATGCGGCAGCAAATCGCCTCTCCGGGTGTTGGTCGATCTTGGAATCGTCTCCACCAGTCGTCAATGAAAGGGCATCGAGAGCGTTGTCGATACCCGAGGCGCTGAGGGTGCCCAGCTTGTCGTCATCCAGCTGCGACAAATCCAGGCCTCGAGATTTCTTGACAGCCGTCTTGGACTTCTTGGGCTCTGCGCGGGCATTCAGGCTAGCCTCTTCCTCCTTCATCAATGCCTCTTTCTCAGCTTTCTTCGCCGCGGCCTCGGCCTTCTTGGCGGCCTCTGCTTCCCTGGAAGATGTCAGTATCAGCTCATTCGAACTGGCCTAGACTACCAGAGGCGGTGGGCACGGGAGAAAAGGAGCGGCATGAGTGTGTGGATCGTGGTGAAAGGGGCCAGCGGAAACGGGCTCCTGGGACACGCAGCCAACCAGGCGAGACAAGCACGGAATAGGCATGCGAAGCGATGCCATGCAATGCGCCATCGTGCCACGTACGTACGTACTTTTTCGAGTTACTCTTGGCTCCCTGTTGCCACTTCTCGCTCTCAGCCGACTCGCGCGCGGCGTCTGCAGCTGCGCTCTTCTTTGCGGCGCTTTCTGCCTTGCGCGCGTTGCCCGCGGCCTTCTTGCTATTGTCCACGCTCTTCTTGCCCGCCATTATGACGTTTTCACGTTTTTGCGTCTATGAGTCGAGGCTGAAGCGGGTCTCGAAGCTCCTGGCGGGCGTCGTCGTTGATGATTCGTCTGCGTCAAACCGTGTGAGCCAGAGTCAAGGCGGGAAAACCCAGGAAGGGAAATTAAGGGAAGAGTCAGAGGGAGAAGGGGAGGGTTGAAGGGGGGGGGAGGGGGCGTGTGCGTTCGCGGCGGCCTCTCTCTCGACGACTCTCCTGCCGCCTCCTGGACCAGACTCGTCCGTCGAGAGCTTGCAAGGTACAAGTATGACTGACCGATTGACCGGTGTGCGTCTGGCTGCAGTTTGTTTGCTGTACGAAGCAAGTCTTGTCGCCTTCCGCGGCGCCACCTATCCGTCTGGGCTAGACCAAACCAGCTTGCGACGGCAGCGATCTCGTCCGATGCGAGTCCCGGCGCTTTTTCTTGTTTTCTTCCTTGTCCCGATTCCTCGGGGCCGTCGGCTCTGATCCTCGCTCTTTGTCGCTGGCCCTGGATCTCGGCTGATGCCTGTCCCGGAGGCTTGAAAATCGTATTCTATCTGCGAATTTTGCGTAGAGTTGCAGGATGCAGGTTGACTGTGGATGCGGCGCGGATAAGCCGACAAATGGCGTCTGCGCCTGCCAAGTGCACAGGGCAGTCGGGGTACTACGAGCTAGTAGTAACATAGTGCGATTAGCAGCCATCGGCTAACGGATGGAAGGCAATCACCCGGGCTGCCCACTGTTTCTGTTTCACCTTCGCTCAGCTTCATGCTACCTCGTACTTTACTGAATCTTCTTCTTCTCTTGTTTGCTCAGTTGCTCCCAGGCTCGCTTCGCCTTGCCTTCTGACGCGCTGTGCGGCCCCCTTTGGCAGATCGCCGGCGACCCTCGGCCGCTGTCGTCCAGCCGTCGCGCTGGAGCCCCTCGGAGATGCAGCTTTCTCGACTGTGCCAGGCGGTTGACGGCTATTCGTGGCTCTGGAGCTTAGTAGAAGAGCATGGCATTGACTCGGCCCTCGTCGAGCCACTGCTCCCAGGGCCAGGCGAGGCTCTCTGCCGTTCAGGGCTAGATGCGTCTGCGTGAGGCTCGCTACATGTAACTTGCAGGCGGCCGCGGTGTTATGATAACAGCAGCATACTGGCAACTGCTGCATAGATACTAGGTGCCGAGTACGGGGAATCCGAGTGAGTTATGCCTACCTCTCTGTACCTCCCTACACACCTACTTACGCTCGTGCAAGCTTGAGACACGAGGTAATAAGATATGGTACAGGTAGAGCGGTCGGCATGCTCAGCTCGGCCCCTCCTCCAGCCCGTGGGAAGCGGCCAGATCCCCGACCCGTCCTGGCTTGGCCCTGGCGAGCCGGTCCGCTGAGATTCGAGAGACAAAAAGGCCCAGGCCATGCTGCGATCCTGCGCCCTCCACGCCATGGCCGTGTCCCCAAAGGTATCTAGCTGCTGCCTACTTTGTACCTTGATTTCTTTCGCTCGGGCGTCGCCTGCATCCAGAGGTCGCCGCTTGATCGTCCACACTCAACAGGGCTTCTTGGGGATCCTCGACCGGGCCGCGCTGTGGATCCCCGGCAGCTCGCAATGGCCCAGCCAACAAAGTACAGTAGGCACGATTCATCAGCGCGGCCGCGACAACAGCTGCAAACAAAATGGCTTGATTTGGTCTGGTCTGGTCCCGTTCGCCGCGTCCTGCCTCTCCAGCCGCTCTACACGATGCTGAGGCCCCATGAAACAATAAGATCTGGTCGTCTGACGCCGCCTACGTCACAGATAGCCAGCCGCCTAGGGCCAAAAGAGCCAAAAGGGCATCTTCAGATGGCCGAGTAGAGCGAACCCCTAGACCCCAAATCGCACATCTCAAAATCTCACATGGCAGCACGCCCTAGGGTCCGATTGGTCCTTTCTCTTTCACCCGCTACCCTGGCCTGGAAGGGGGGCTACAAGTGCCAGCAGGAGGTGTGATTTGACTGCCTGGAGCCATGCGTGGGGAAGCTGGTTCAAGGCTGTCAGAACGAGAGGCGCTTACTGGCTTACCCGTACGGGCGCGATGCTCCCTTGACCGTATCATCTGGTCGTGTTACACATCGGAGACTATTGAGAGCGAGTGCTACTCTACCATTGCTGCTACGGCACACGGACGATACAGGGCCTGTACCTGGGTTAGACACACGAACTCCAGCTTTCCAGCTCTGGGCCATGACTGTCACTTTCACTCCAGCGCAGTGGCCGCTGCTGCCAGGGTGTGCGTGTAGGCGTCCTCTGCCTAGTTGTGTCCAGACCACATGGGGTCAGCCCTGATTGCATCGTATAACAGATACGCGCACGCACACACATACACACACACCTACACACTCAAGCCCCCCTTCACAAGTATCAACCACAACGTGCTCCGCACATCCGTTTCTCGGTTTTCACACGGTTGCGTGGCTGTTCTCAACCGGTCCATCTCTGATCCTGGCTCAAGCGCTATGAGCCACGGCCCGTTCCCACCAGGCGATGCCTACCATGCTGTCGGGATCGGAGAGTGTGCCAGGCCAAAAGCAGCTCCCGCGCTATCACGACTCATGCTCAGTATTACTACAAGTACGATTGCTACGAGCCGCCCACACTCCGGAGGCCACCGTTTATGTCGGCCGGGCTCCGTAACCGAAATCAGATGCAGTCCAGAAACGGTCGAGCTCGCCGTTGACACAGTTGCCGAATGGTGTCCGCTGAGAAGGCTGCTCCAATGCCTCAGAACTCGTTCTGCCATTGCTTCCCAACCTCATGTCGTGTGACACCAACAGGTCTAGCGGCTTACATCCACCGCAAACTCGCGTAAACGTCAAAAAGTGAGAGGGAATGCTCTTGCACGCCATGGCGGCAGCCCTGCCTCATCCTACTTCCCGAAATAAAGACGGAAGTGCAAAAGGAAGCAAAAGAGCGAGCCCTGGGCGGGGATCTCACCCAAGCCCCTCACGGCAGTCCCTCTTTGCAGCTGTGTGCCAATGCAACAAGCTAGGGCTGCATCCCGTTGTCGTCGCAGTTCCTTTTATTCCTGGGGCTGGAGGGCAACGCGCGCCCGTCATGTCATGCAAGACAGCCAACTTGGTCGTTTCCTCCGATGTCCATGGGCCCAACCCTCTGCCTGCGCATGCCTGTATGGACCTGTCTGTACGGAGCACACAAGGGACTGGGCGCAGCTGATGATGGCTATCAAACGGCGAGGCTCCAAAAACGCTCGATATCGCATCCGCTGCAGGGCTTGGTTCTGCATCTTGTTCCTCTGACTCACCCCATTCGCCAGACCTCCCAAGGATGGCATTAGAACGGAGTACTTGGCTGTACTTGGCTACATGGGCAGCACCGCGGCGATGGAGCTAGCAGTGGCACAGGTATGTGATGTGTGATGGGCGACGGGCGACGGGTGATGGGCGACGGGTGATGGACGGGGTGCGTGTGCATCAGGGTACTCCTACCCCAACCACAGCTGAGCAGGGATGTACGAGACCAATCAATCCCACGGCGAATCTCATCGGGTAGTCTGTTCTCCATAAGGATCATGCGCCTGAGTCTCTGGCTTGTTGAGGGAGGAAGCCAGCAGGCCAGAAGCTCCGTTTATGGGCATCCTGTACGGCTCAGCACGTCTTGGCGACGCATGATGAGGTCGATCATCACCAGACTCATTGCGCAAAACAGTCGCAGCGCCCCTCTCCTTCATGCAAGAGGAGCAAGCAAGAGGACATGTTGCGAGCAGGGTATCGTCTCCAGACATCCATCTACCCACCCACCGCTCAATGAGCGGCCAGTTTAGCGAGGCGCTGAAGCTGCGAACAGCTGCATGAGCTCCGGAGCATGCTCCGTGAAAAGCCCATTATTACTGGGTGATATGGAATGGAGATCGTTCCCGATGCCGTCGAACCCGCAACTCCTTACTTAATTGTGTATGGGGTGCAGAGTACAGGATACGCTGGACTCCTCTGCTGTGCGCTTAGAGCGAACCACTTGCTACAGGTACAACAGTCGACTACATGTTCTTGTACATACGAAATGCGGGCTGGGCAGGATTATGTGGATGCAAGTCGTTGACTCGAGAGCAACTTGTTGCTTAGGCTATATGCTCACAGAGCACCCTGTCCAATGTCGAGTTGTCAAATAGGGATACCAGGCCGGGACAACTGGAGCACAGGAGCGCCAGCTCGTATGTTTGTGAGCTGCAGCACCGGCGACGAGGCGCAATATGCATGAATAGCAAACAACGAGGCGGAAATTGGGATGAGGGCGCCGCACCTGGCACGTCCGTATCGCAAGGCTCGCCAGCAGCCAATCTCACTCTGCCGAAAGCTGAACTCGCTTACCAGGCATTATCAAGGCAAATTTGTTACAATACGGTCGGCCAAGGTAAGGGATACTATTTCAACAACAATTCTTCACCGATTACGGAGTAAATACCTCCCTCCGTACCTATGCGTCGAAGCGGTCACTTGTCGACTTTCCACGCAAAATGACACATCAGGCTCGCCAGTCTCGTCTCACTTTCATCAATGCTACTCCGTACAAAAAAAGGCGTAATACGTGCCAGAAACAAGACTCGGCTGACAAAAGTGGCATGCATCGCAGTTGGCCACCTGTCCTGTCTCTCCATCAGCACATTCATTCGAGGACATACCTAGGTACTCACAAACGCCTTGTCCGCACGGGGTGACCTGCGGAGCACTCTCTAACAGAGAGCAATCGTCTACATCAATGCTCGTACGAAGGACATACGAACAAGTACCGACCATGAACAGCGGCCCCATAACCATGATCTTCGTCACAGATCCCAGGGCTCTGCGCATGCTCCAGGACCGCAGCCAGGAGTCTGCACAAGGTACCGTACAAGGACTGCAACAAGGACGAGTACAGGGCATACGTGTAGCATGCATGGGGCTGCCGATGTCCATGTTCGTACATTTGCAGTCGCCGTGAACGCCTTCTCCGCCATATTGCTCACCTCCTTGTTTAACGTATACGTCAGTATACGTAGGGTTTACGCTCTGCTTGGAATGTATGGTTATCAGGTCGTGGCTATCGCCGAGCTGCTGAACCAATTCGGAGATCAACGGTGCTTCGATTGGATACGGTTATCGATGGGGCCCTCTCTCGATGCGTATCAGGCCAATCCGAATCTGGACATCCAACTCGGGGCTTGATACTGTGCAGACAGAGGGATGGGATGACCCCAATGAGTTCGGGAGCAGTTCGCCCGGTTGCATTCCTGCGAACGAAGAAGCGAATGATCATCATTTGTTGGTTCTCAGCCGATGCAGATTCTCCAGTAACCGCTACCTGGTACCGCTGCACTCTTACTGTACGCCTACCGCTTGAAGCATGTTTCCGCGTTCGAGGGGTTGAAAGGGGACAGGGAGAATCAACCAGCCTTGTGACCGCTTATGATCACGAGGCGATGATGTCCAAAACGCACAGGTGCAAGGGCCGGGTTCGTATCAGTCTATTGCGCGGCCCCCCTGCCCCGGCCGACAAGGGCTTCACCTCTACGCCCGCGTCTAGTCATAGAGTGCATTGGCGGTCGATCTTGAAGAAAGAAGTGTTGCTGAAAATGGCGTCTGCGAGGGGGCCTTGCAGACCGTACCGCATTGGCATCCGCTTTAGCAGTTATCACAAACGACGGGCTGATACGGAGCATGTATGCCAGGCAATCCTTCGCGACTTCGGGGCAAGCATACAGATACATACTTGTACAGCCACGAGCAGGGGTTCTTGAACAGCAGCACGATGAGAGAGTCGCCCAAGTGGCTTGTCCTAACCAAGCTGGCCGAGCTGACTGTGGATCTCGAATCCTGAGCAGCAGAAGCACGATCCTGTACGAAGCATCCTGGTGCACAATCCAACCGGCGGGCGAAGTAAGGTAGGTATGCCCTTTACGGCGAACTGCTGCTAATTATACATAATACTACTACTACTAGGTAACTTGTGCCATTGGAAGCGCTCGAGCGGTACTTCCCGTTGGACAATGGTGTTATTTCACTCGTTCTCCGTACGTTTACACAAGTACAGCACTCGCATGTGGTACTGCCTGTGCATGGCCGCGCATTTGCCTTGCGTATGACACCAGGCTCATATTGCAGATCGCACCAGCAGCTGCGACGATGGAACTCCAACCGGTACGCGGTATTCAACCCACCGGACGCCCGAAGAGCGTACACGTACCTCTCGAAATAGGACTTCGTTTTACAATCGTCGATGCGACGGCAACGTACTTCCTGCTTGTCTGTGCAATATCTCTTTCCACCCCACGGAACGGCTTCCGGAGCCACTCGACCTGAGCGCTGCCGCAAGACGGCCACCGCGAACAAGCGATGTAGCCGAGAGTCGATCGACCATAAGGCTGACCCTAGAGGAGCAGAACACGGTTCATCATAGACCTCGGTGTTTTCTATGGACTTGCAACTTGGAGCCATGTCCCACTCGTTACCGACGTTTCCACATTCGAGCATCTGCATGACTCTCCACGTACGGCGTCGAGTGATATCTCCCGTCCAGATCACCCGGCATGATGCAGAGCGCAATCACACAAGGTTTGTGCCCAACACCATACCGACTGCTGCACCGCTCCCATACGGAGGACCACTGTCTTGGCTCGGGTCTCGTTGCGGTTGGTGGACGAATCAACAGATATCGCTTCGCTACAGCTGCCACCTATACCGATGCAACTGCGTCTTTTGGTAGCACGAGAGAGGCCATGTGACGCGTAGAGGCATGGAGGTCCCTCTGAGGTGTACATGCTTTTCCATACACACATGCCCTTTTCGGGCATCCATACAAGCAAGCACAGTAGCGACGATGACGCCGCGATACATCCGGCAACACCACCTACAAGTGCCCAGGCTCGACGATCAACTCCAAGCCACAGCTCGGGAAGCCAGTTGGATGGTGCTTGCAGCCGTCTCGGCCGACGCCTAGCGCCAATAAAGGCAATTCTTGACTCAACCTCTCATTTGCCCGGAGCCCAGCGGCTTCGTTCCCCGGGGTGGGCTTGGCCGGCTAGAGCGCTTCGATTCTTGCTAGCGTTTTCAGCCCGACTGGAAACCGGAGTTGCGCCCTAAATCCAGTTCCAGCCAAGGGAACCCACTGTCGAATGTTTCGAGAACAAACGGAAGAAGAGAGGTCAAACAGGACGGACCCACGTGCTTGGACGGGGGGGTGTGAGGCAAACGGGCTGGAAAAGGAGCTTGGAGCTGAAGGTCGTACCGTACTTGTACTCGCACGTCGAACACGGCATGCCAGGTAGCCTACAGGTAACCTTGTCTGCCGTTCACCTTGGATGTTGGATCCATGCCGTTTGATAATGCCAGTCCAAACGGATTCCACGGAGTACGGTTCACAAGCGGCAAAACGGGTTCTGCATGATGCGACCGAGCAAAAGGATCACGAAGCAGAGCAATAAGCACCGCTCAGCCGCACCACAGAATATATTGATCTTATCCGACTTAACCGCCTGGCAGCCTGGCAGCTTGGCAGCCTGACAGGTGTCGAAAGCCTTATTCCCCCCCATTTTCGCGTCTGGTCCCCCCGCTCGCCAGGTAATACTATGGGCAATTTCGCAGTCACTGCGGAGTACCTAGGTGCATGCACTCGTCAGTTTGTTTGTGCTCCCTTACAGCAAATGATTGAGCCATCGGAAGCAAAGAAGAGGAAAAATCTCTCTAGTCTGCTTTGGCAAAAGCCCCTTTAGGTGGTTGTATGCAGGGCATTGCTCGGCGTCCCTTGGGACAGACGCCGGGAGGGCGGTAATCAATCTGGAACTGGGTAGAGCGCACTGCATGGGGTGTTGTGTACGAGGACACAACCGTTTTGACGGAGCAGGACATGAGCGTCGTGCTACAAGCCAGTAATCATAAGCCGTCAGAGCCTTGGGATCGTTACCCAGGAGGTAGCGTGGCAAACAAGGCCGCTGGGAAGAACTGGAGAAAGCTCTGACAACAGGACTACTAGCCCTGAGGAGGGGCCCGCGTCCCGGCTTGCTGGGCAGGCGATTCTGAAACAACCGGAATTCGAGGTGACATGCTGGGCCAAAGATCAGAAATCCGGTCCGCCGGGTCGATAGATTCGTCCTGGGCTGGTCCCCCCTTTCTTGCTCCCTTACCCCTGGACCGGCCCAATCAGAAGCTCGCAAGCTCAAACCCACCGAGGCTTTGCCATCTTCCGCGAGGAGGGGGCGCCATGCGGCGCTACGGCTAAGTGATGGCATAGTCTTGTGAGGAGTGCTTTGAGATTTCTGCCGCCCACAGAATGGCAGCAAGGCGTTCCGATGGCGCTCGCCATTTCGCAGCGCCAGCGGAGACGGGCTGGCCCAACCGGACGTGTGGTCTGTGGCCGGCAGGACGGGAGGGGCTCCCCGAACTGCGATACCCTGGCCGTCGGTGATATGCGTTGAACCATTGGGCAGCGGTCCCTGGCGCTAGATTTGGCCATGACGACACTGGCTGAGGCCAGACACGAAAAGAAAAAAAAAAATCTGGCGGCGGCGGGCGGGCCAGGGCCAGGGCTCAGGGCCGACAGATGGGATCTGCTTAATCAGTCGATGAGGAGGATCACGAGGGAGGGGCGGGCGAGGCAAGGCAAGCGATTTGGCGGTGAGCTTCCGGGCCCCCGAAAAGGGAAGAAGAAAACGAAGCAATGAAAATTTTCGAAGAAAAAGAAAAGAAAAAAATGCTCGAGGGGTGAGTGGGTTCCCAAAGACGCATGCCTACATACATGAGAGCATCGTACAGACGGTTTGGCACCTTTTGCATGCTCACAGCTGCCCAATGCTGGCGGCAATCGCGAGCTTGGCATCCTGGGTGGTGCAGTGCATCTCGGGTGACACAAAGCCGCGCTGCTGTCGTGGTGATGAGTCTCGGCTGAGCGTTTACACCAGTGCTGACAGTCTCTGTCGTTGCCGTCACCCATAGCCGGGGTTTCGAAGAGACACAAAAAAGATGATGATCCCGTGGCCCACGCGTGACAGTTATCTCTGCGACCCTTGCATGCCGCCTCAAGAAGGGAAAAAAAAGAACGAAAGAGGCAGGAAACCAGAGGCAGGAAAAAAAAAAGGAAAAGTAATGTGTCGTTGCTGTTGCCTGGCCTCTCCTTTGATTTGAGTTTTCTCAGCGCTCCTCTTTTTCTTTTCTTTTTTTGCCTTCATCTCGCTCTCTTCTAGCCGTCTCCCCTGCGCGGCAGATAGGGTTGGGCTTCTGGCTTGCCTTGCTTCCCCAACTGCTGCATGACATGCATGCGGCCACATGAGAAAAAAAAAAAGTGTCTTGGTAGGGCAAACGTAGACAGACCCCCATGAGTTGGCACTTGTACCTGTCTTGTATCAGTCGACATTCTTCCGCCCAAGATTGCCCCGTATCTCAGGTCTCGTCTCCAGCAAGCCAAAAGGGGGTACGTTTTTGCGGCCCCCCTTACCAAGTGCCTTACCTTACACTTCATAAGAGGCCCAAGCTCTGCTAATCTTGTTAGCCAGTAGTAGTAGAAGATTCTTCGCGGAGGCGACAGCTGTGACGTTTGCAAATGAGAGCCCAAACCTTTCGGTACTCGCGCTAGTGATACGAAACCTCGAGCGCCTGTAAAAGGAAATTGGATGGAACAAAGGAAGAAAGGGGAAGAACACGCCAATGCTGACTGATCAAGAACGCTCTCCTCCGGCTGCCAGTACCTAGGTAACAAGCGACTTGCGAGTAACGTCCCGGCTGCCACGTAATTGCATGAGTGCCGGTATGATGGTCGATAATCCATCCCATAAGAGGATACTCGCCGAATGGCTCTCTCGTCGCCTCTTGCTCGGTGAGAACCTAGAAATAGATACATGGCCCCAAAGACACGGCAGAGTAAGCGGCAGGTCGCATGGTAGCCAATGGACATCAGCAGAGACTAAGGTGTTTGCCTGTCTGCCATCCCATGCAGCCGGTCAAATCTGCGGCAGGCATGGCGTTTAGGTGAGCGCGCGGTGGCCCCCGAATGCTCTCGCGGCTATGTTTGTTCATCAAGACATGTCACCCTCGCTGTCGTCTTATCTCACCGCCAGCGAATCACTCCGTTGGCGGATGAAGGAAGTTGCCGCGCAGAAAGACGGCGAATGGCGAGGCACGCCGGCGGCGAATACGCAAACAAACAAACAACACCAAGCCCGTACTCACGTAGGCTTCCGGACCGCCTGCCCGGGTCAGTAAGAAACTTGGGGGCTAGCCAAAGCAAAGCCGGGTGACAACAAGTGGCGCCAGGAGCATGGAAGAGGGGGGAAAGGTACTGAGGAGGTACCTTGGAGCTTGCTGGTCCGACATTCTGGGCCCCGAATGTCGAGGTGCCGGAAGAGGTACCGACTCCACAGCCAGAGCCTCCCAACCCCCGGAAAAAGAACGCGAGACACAGACCTCTACCAGCACAAGCACGAGTATTACCTCTCTACCAGCCACAAGGCTGTAAAAAAATCCAGAAAAAAGGCTTCTAATAAAGGAAGGTTGATATTGATTCCTGCTATTCTTTCAGGCAATTATCTGTTCATATTGGTGGTTATTTCGAAGATATACAGCTGGGAGAGAGTTGAAGCATACCGTGGGGTGTGTCTCGCGGTTTTCTTCCGCCGCATGGCCTCCCAAGCTCTGTTAACAGGGGTTTCCCGGCCTTCCAACCAGATGGACGCTTCACACCTTCTTCTGTCTGCGACGGACACCCCCTGCGGGCTGCTGCTCGACCCTCGTTCCTTGCCGTGGCGTCCATTGTCCAGAAGCTCGAAGCTCGTTGACCGGATTCATGGGTGGATTAGCTCTGGTTCCGGCATTGCTTGTTGCTTGGCGGCCTTTCGCCGATTGGGACGGGCTCGTACTTTGTACGAAGCCATAGCGGCTCGGTCGTTTCGTGGAAAGCATATTACCGCCATTTCTCTTCACTTGGTCCAGGCTATAGTACGAGGTACGAGCCATTGGGACTTGCACCTGTAGTCACCGGCATCCGGCCCCCGGACTAGGGCCAAAGTGCTTATCACATAGTAGGTTGGCGGATTGTATGGACAACCTTGTGTCCGTCTCTTCTGCACTCACTCTGGCACACGGATAGTCTTGTCATGTTGTGTTCGAAGTCGGACCCAGCTCCGATGCCCAGGCTATTTCCAGTTCAAGCCGCGTCTGGGCCATTCGCAAATATCAATGAGTCTTCAAACGACGCGAAGTGTGGTATGGAGCCCGCGAGAAGAGACCGTTCCCCTATTTCGTCCGCATGGATTTCCAGACTCTTCTCTGTTGACCGGCCGGAGCGAGCGCAGCGCTAAGGACTCTCTGATGGAGCCCTCGCCCGGCCGTATACTAGCAGATAGTAGTATAGGCTGTTCATATGGCAGTTTCAAGTACTGGTGGTGCTGGTACATGTCTGGAGTATCACCGCGCGGTGTAGGGAGTTAGTTGAGGAAAGAATTCGGTCAGTACAGCGTGGTCCGTAGACAGGCCTTGGCGGTCGTGAAGAAGGGTGTGGAGATAATGGCGTTTTCTGAGACTTGGGGCAGACCGGCAGGTAGTTGGCCAATTCAAACCTCTCCGATTATTTTTTTTATCCGCCCTGTCTTGATAACAAGGCAATCATTGATCAATCAGACATCCATCCCCGCGCATTCGGAGTCTTCTCACCACGTGGCCTGCGCGTTTTTCGTAATGGCTGGCATATCGGGATATTGGTCATCGCTGATCTTGAATCTCCCCTCCTGCCTCTTCTCACCTCCACCTTCGCTTCTTCACCGTTGGTTGTCGCCCAAGCACTGGATTTTTATCCGGGACGGAAGACGTTGCATACCCTGAACTCGATTGCCCGCAAGATTGGCTTCCATGCCTGCCAAATTCCAGTTACACAAGCCGCCCCTGGTAAGGTAGGTTGAGCATTATAGCACCACTCTCATTATACGATCGTCCTGGACCTGCGCCTCCATCACATTGTAGAAACGTTGAGGCCATCCGAAGTGAAGGGAGGACCAGGTTGGGCGCGGGCTCGGGCACGAAACGGAACACACCAGGCGGACTGACGCAGCCTGCTGCTGTCGCCGACTTTCGTTGGCCAGTCTCGTCGATTCGCACAGAGGCTTGCTGCCCGCATGGCCATAGCAACAACCTGGCAATTCCACAATGACATCAACTCCCCAGTCCATTTTTGCGAGCGGCATGACCGAACCGCCTTCTCCCTCGCAATGATGTCGTGGAACCATTGCTCCTGGATAGGTTTCCTTCGCGTGCAATTGGGCCACACTGCGACATGGCACGCGCCATTGTAGACCGATTCGTCGTCTGAAGGCCTCTCTACCTGCGTCCTCCGTTCCTCTCCGCCTCCCCGACTTCATGCTCTTCAATACGTACAGTCGGAAGCGCTCTGAAATCTTTGTTCACTTCCCGCATCCCGCTGGCTAGAAGCTGCAGTACTGTCAGCTGACCTCAGTCACCTCACAAGGTGCTGAAGTACTTTCGCGGGACAGGGAGGCTGCGGTCTGGGATGGGTGACACCCCCCAATGTGATTAATAAGTGCGTAGGATATAGTGAGGGAATATTGTGGCCGTCCTGCCGCCGTCGGTACGCCGCCTTGGCGTTGCTCCGTTTGATGCTATGATACCGCAGCAGCAATATCAGATCATGAGCTCGGTGTGTGTCACGACCTGGATATGGGGCAGAATTGCCGGGCGTATCATCTCTGCTGCACGGAGTAGGTTGTACGAAGTACCATGCGCAGTCATTTCGAGGAGCTCATGCCTGTACCGGCAGAGCACGGCACGAATAGGCCCACAGCGAGAGAGCCAGGGTAGCTTGCTGTAGAGGGAAAAAAAAGAAGGCTGACACTCCGTGACAAGCAGCGTGTTGCTTCTGCATGCACACATATGCACCGTGGCATCATGTGCCCCGTCTGCGACCGAACATGCCAAGTTGCTGCCGCGGGTCGACCACTCAAAGCTGGCTTCCACTTAAATATAGGCGCGATATGCTGCCCTGATGACCAGGAGGCGCTGTGCATCTTGAGGGAAAGAGTGGAAGACTCGGCCGGTTGGTGCTGTGCAATGTCCAGTAGTCCACATTGGCTGGTTAATAAGGCAACTAGGCCTGAGCGAAAGTGCATCCTCGTCCAAGCGCCGCGGCAGCCCGCCGCAGAGCAAACGGACCGTAGCCCGCAAACGCTTCTTAGTGACTTTGCTGAAAGGGAGAATCCTCCGTGTCAGTTGGGGCGCAGTGGCACGCCGCATCTCGTCCACCATCGCCTGTTCTTTGCCGAGACTTTGTTCTTGCTTCCAACTCAGAAAAGATTGCCGTTTGCTTCTGTTCTTCTGTCCCCTGGGTTTTCCGTTGATGAGCCAGGTCTGTGACGAGACATGCAGCCTCACCGGCCCCGCACATGTGGATGAACCTCGACCAAGCTGCGATTCTGCGTTGTCGTACATCGTGCTACTACGCCGTACATGCTGAAAGAATTGAGGCACCAGTAGCGGTTACTGGGCCTACCTGTCCATGTAGATTCGCATTAGCACATTCACCTGGTAGTATATACGTCACACGCCAGATGCATCCACCGACCTGGGTACTTTGTATGCCCATAGTATATGGCCGACACGAACATCCATGGGCATCGACTTACATGCAGCCTGCCGCAGCACACCGGTCGCCTGTCACTTTGAAGGTCAACAGAATAAGCAGCTGCTATTTCATAGCGCCACAGCAGTAGTCCTTGAGGACAGGGGAGACCCCCCCGGCAGCCACCGCCATTGCCCTAGGTTGGGCAAAGATTTCGCGAGCAAGGCGTCCAGAAGGTCAAGCCAACGCATAGCTGCCTCGCACACCGCGCTCATCTGCCATTCGCGTGGTCGAGTGCTACAACCGCGAGACAAGCTAGACGGGCTAGGGCTCGTTAGGTACGTTGGGATTTCACCGTGGTTGACGACAGATCTTGCGGTGACAGGGATGCGCTGGGCCTGCTGGTTCTCTGCTGTTTTGCTTGTACAGACAGACATACAGGCCTATCAGAAAGTACTGGGTATCATCCTTCACAAGAGATCAAGACGGAGTGTTGTGATGGTCAACTGGCAGCCCTGCATCCACTTGTGCAGAAGTCGACAGCTGAGCAGTCTTTTCGGAGAGTGCTTGCTACTAGGACGTATAGTAGAAATGATGCGCCCAGTGCCTGTTCCGCGTCGTGCCACCGTTAGCTTGCAGGTAAGTTGATGGTGCGCACGCATACAAAAGGGCATGTCTCCTCCGTACTTACATGCGACATGCAGGCAGCATATCAGATGCTAGCACAATATTTGTAGATGAGGCAGGCAAAAGAGGCGCTTCTCTGGTAGTCTGCATAATGCTGGTACGGTGTAGGGAGCCTTTCCCGTGGCTCCCTCCCTTCCTCTACACATGGCTGGGTCGGGGATTGCTAATGACTGCTTCGTGCAAGTAGTCGCGAAAAGAGGTCGGTCGATCCACCTGTTCGCGAGCGGACGTCCAGAGTAATACAGCTCGGGTACTGGGAGGTACGACCATGTATCTGCATAGGCACACGCGAGCACACGCTACGCTCACTCCCAGCCAGAGATCTTGGGTGCTGTGGTTGAGTTGATGTGCGTAAATAGTCCGTATCGGAGCATACCACCCAGTAGTTCGAGCCATGAGAGTGTGTCTGCCCTGGGGCCTCCCGAACTCGAAGTGCTCTCGGGGCGATCAGGAATTCGTCCCCGAAAAACGACCCCAGGTTTTGATGTGTTCCCAGGCTCGGCACAACAACATCTCGAGTGCTCCGTACCACTCCGTAAAAACATGCAATACCGAAGCGGCCACCAGCAGCAGGCCGTACGACATCTGTAAGTAACCATGCAGTTCATCACGAGAGAGCGATGGCCTCGTCGGACGACGGCGATGTAGCTTCTGACCCCACGTCTTGAAGAGCCTGACGCCGGCTTTTGTCGAAGCAAGCACCACCAGCAAAGCCCAAGCACGGTGTACAGTGCTTACAGATCGAAGTCTTGGTAGTACTAGGAGGGACTAGAAGACGAAGCGAAGGTGACGTTGTTCGTTGGGCGCAACGAACCGTCAACTAGCACGACGGGGGCGGCTGGTGGCTTCAGTGCTTCCTTCAGTGCTGCTGCTATTCTTGTCAATCAGTTTGTGCTCGTACCTGAGGCAAACTGTGCTACTCTCACCTTGCTTCTCCTGCCCTGCCGCTCCACTCCTCCCCCCTTATTGCTCGTCTTCCCACCCCTCTCCCAGATTGGGGGCTTCCAAGTTGCTGAAAGAGGCCAGAAAGCGAAGCGAAGCCACCATCGCAACCGCAACGCAACCGCAGCAGCAACTGCAACGGCAAGCACAGATAGGCTGGCTCAAGCTGGCGAGACCAGCCCAAGTCGTCGCTACAATCGGGCCTGGCGACGGGCTGCAGCAAGAGATAGGTAGACGAGACTCGTGCGTGAGGAATGCTGGCCGGATGATCGCCGTCGCGATGTCTTCAAGCTGCAGAGGCTCGGGTTGATGGTCAGGTCATGTTGCTTTTGTTTGGGGTTGCACAAGACGTGCACCGGAAAATACGGTGTACGGATACGGCGAACCAGCTTGCGGCAGTTGCGCGCACCGCTCTGCACTGCACTGCACCTGCCCAGATGCCTCGACGCTTCTTTCAGCGTCGTGTCCTGTCGCGAACCGCTCCTGCCAGGATACAACGAGTACCTATGTAAGGTAGGCAGTTTTCCTTTTATCTCAATTTTATTTGATTTTTCCCATTTTGGGGTGTTTTATCCCCCAATCTTACCTTGCCTTATGGTCTGTTAGCCTCGTCTGCTCACCACTTCATCGTTCATCATCACCCAACTGTCCCGCCGCCTTGAGCTGTCATCTCTGCTTCTTCTCTCTGTTTCTCTCCTCCTTCTTCTGCGGAGGATTTCTTCCACCCTGTCTTGAGAGAATCCTTTCGCGCTCTTCTCCCCCATTCTTGCATGCTGCTGCTTCCATTCTTGGGTACTTGGATCACGCAGGAAGCGCCTACCTACCTCTGGTACCGTTACTATATCATCGTCATCGTCGTCGCCATCATCCTGTGTGCTCCTCCTCTCTCCACCATTTGGCCCCTTGCCCGACGTCTCTTTCGGTTGGGTCCTAACCACATCCTGGCCCTGGCCAAAATAACTGTTGCCCTGTCGCACTAACAAGGTCCAGGGCAAGCTGGACGCCCCCCTCGCGCACCCCCTCGCTCCAGCTATGCTCACCCCTACCAGATCCCAGGAAGAGGGCAGGCTTGCCAGCTAAGTACCTGGCGTGTACCTGACGGGCCTCGCTCTTCTCCCACTTGCAGTGCTGACTCGGGAGCCAGCCTCAGGCTAGATGAATGCCCTGACCGGCCGGAACGCTAAGGGCGTGTGGCCCATGTCGTCTCGCAGGGCCTTTGAGGACACCCCGAAGCCCCACGGATGGATCCAATCGCCCTGGCGCTCGACTTCGCCGCATTAATTCCTGTGCCAGGTGAAGGAGATCAACTTTGTTTTGGCCCGTTGCTTCTGCCCTCATGTCACCGCCCAACTCTAAGCTTGTGCCACCATGCCCGTCATGATTTCAGCTTATACCCCAGATGGCTGTCGCCGTCTTGGTATCCTGGTACGTACTTCATAACTTCGTCTACCACTACATATATCATCACTCCTCCCGCTCTCACCAGACGGCTTCTCCTCTCCTCTCTCCCACGTCCTATCACAAGCCTGTCTCTTTAACACAGCCCTATCCTCTTCACGATTTGTTTGGGGTTGCTTCATTTGTCCTTGTCCTACACTGGAGGATACACATATAATATCTTACACATACCTGCTCAACCTTTCGCATCTACATCCTTCTGCCGTCGTTGTCGCCTACTGCCCCAGCCAAGAGACTGACCGGCGGCAACCACCTGCTTTTCCAAATTTCAGCAACAATCGGCTTATACTCCGCAACTCGAGACCTTGAAGTCTGCCATTGGCTGCCGGCTTGGGCTCTCTAGACCTGTGTGTCTAGATACGAGCTTCGTAAACCTTGTTGCTCGGCTGTTAGCTTTCCAGCAGCTGATCCCGTTTGTCCCGGCTTAAACCAACGCTCTCACCTTGCAACGCCTCCAAAGCTCGGGATCAGCCGATATGCGGAGGTCAACTTCCACCCCTCGCCCTCGGCGTCGCGGCTCTGCTGCCCAGCGCAAGGAGCCGCTGCCGCCATTCCCTGTCCAGCAGATGTTTGTGCTAGGTGAGCATCTATTGCTTTGAATTTGCTTTGGATGCACATGTTGGCTAATCTGATGGCGATATAGCATGCTGCCGACTGTGTGAACCCATTGCTTTCATGTCCATCTTCCCCTACATTTACTACATGATCGAGGACTTTAAAATTACCGAAGATCCGAACAAGATTTCCGTTTACGCCGGCATGGTTACTTCTGCATTCACTTTGGCCGAGTTTGCAACTGGTGTTATGTGGGGAAAGCTGAGTGACAAGATCGGACGAAAGCCTGTGCTTCTCAGCGGTCTCATCGGCACAGCCATCAGTGTTCTCATCTTTGGTTTCGCTCCTAGCTTGCCCGTCGCCCTCTTTGCCAGGGCAATGGGCGGCCTTCTCAATGGGTATGAGCCCTCCATTCTCGCCGTCATTCGGTAATTCTCGTCGCTAACTCGATAACAAGAAACATCGGTGTATTGCAGACAACCGTGGCTGAGCTCGTGACGGTCAAGGAACATCAACGTATGCCTCTGCCTCTCTCTTATCCCTCAGTGTGCCATTAGCGACGTCGGGCCCCTGCTAACGAGACTGCCCGATAGCTCGCGCGTATACTATTATGCCCATGGTTTGGTGTATTGGGTGAGTACCTTCAACGATAGTGTGCAGACGCTGTTTTCTAACCGTCCTCTCCAGCTCCATCATTGGACCCATGATTGGCGGTGCCCTCGCTCGACCATGCATCAGCTATCCCGACTACTTCCCCCGCGGCTCAATTTGGGACCAGTACCCCTATCTCCTTCCCAACCTTTTCAGCGCGGTGACTGTTCTCTTTGGTGTTGTTGTGGGCATCCTCTTCTTGGAGGAGACTCACCTTGGCAAGAGGGGCGAGAAGGATCGCGGTCGTGAGATTGGTGACCGAATCGCTGCGTTCTTCAACCGGGCCACGTATGGCCGAGCTGATAAGCCTGAGAAGCAAAGCCTTCTCGATGACTGCGAACAAGCTGGATACAACACCCTTTCCGACTCTTCCGATTCTGATGCGACGAAGCTTTCCCGCTCCGGAGAGCGACTGCCGGATTACCGAAGCCGGGAGACGTCACCTCGAACTACATCTCGGGGCAGCACGGAGCACCAAGCTGTGTCCACCATCGAGTCCTCTGAGGCGCAGCCCGATCAACCCACTGTGATCTTCACCAAGCCGGTCTTGATGAACATCATCTCTTACGGCATCCTCGCATTGTAAGTTGTTTTCCTGGTGACAGTGCTCATGGCAGGTCGATGTACTAACCAGTCTCTAGCCACACCATTACTTATGATCAGCTGTTCCCAGTATTCTTGAGCACCGCCCCTCCCAAGGAGCCCGTTCTCGAGCTTCCTTTCAAGTTTGTCAACGGATTCGGTCTCGAGACAAAGGCCATTGGCGTCATCATCTCCATTCAAGGCTTCTACTCTTTGCTGTCCAACTACCTGATTGTGACACCCATGACCCGTCGACTGGGACCTCTGCGTCTGTTTCGCCTGATTGCCTTCTCCTACTTCGCCCTCTACTTCGTCACGCCCTACGTGGTGCTCCTCCCAGAGAGCCTAAGGATGCCGGCCATCTACCTGTTGGTTATCTGGAAGTGTACCTTTTCGACAATGGCGTATCCCAGCAACGCAATTTTGTTGGCCAACTCGGCCCCGAGCAAGCAAGTCCTCGGTACGATCAATGGCGTTGCAGCCTCCACGGCCAGCTTGTGCAGAGCTCTGGGACCTACTCTTTCTGGATTCCTGTATGCCATGGGCTTGCAATCTGGCTATTCGGGTCTCGCTTGGTGGTTTAGCGGACTGATCACCATCGTGGGTGCCTATCTCAGCACCCAGATCACTGAAGGAACCCAGCCCCCAGTTTCGGGAGAGATGATCGAGACTGATGAATCTCTTAACGATTATGATGACGATGAAAGCGTTTAAGCTCGACATTGCCGCCATTGCACTGGTTTCTCGGCACCAGTCTCAATAGCAGGACGGCTTACTACTTCGAGGCGACGACTACATTTTTCAGCTTTCCTTTTTATTTTTTATTTCTATTTTCCTATTCTTTTTACACTGGCGCAACTCGCATCTTCGGAGCGATGACTTTGAGCAAGCTTTGTTTAAGCGACGAAGCGGATGATTTTGGTCAGGCACGACACCTTGAGAGATAGCATTTCTCCCCATTTCATCGTTCGCTTTGGTCTCTGTTCACAAATTTATTTCGAGATTTGATATTTGCAAGTTTGGGCCGACACATTTGGACATTTAGAAGGATATCGGAGCTCTGGGATAAACAAGGAATGGAGCTAAATTTGGATATTCTGGACTTTTTTCATTTTTTCATTTTTCTTTTCTTTGGATTTACTTTTCGGTTTCCCCTCCATCTTCACTCCTCGCACCCCCCTCTTCTTGTTTTATTTATTTTCTTTTCTCTTGGATGGGAGTCAAGGCAGAACTCACGGCTCTGCAATGCGAGGTGGCATTGGTCTGAGACTCATGGATCGGGAGACTCGGACCCAGGCTGGTGTGGGAAAGGGAGACTCGGACACTGGATGGGACTTATGGGTTATCATTAGTATACGGCACAGGGACATAACAGGGCACCGGGACTGGACAATGGGCGCTGAATATCAGGAAGCGGGATACTGGACACGGGGTACAAGACATGGATTGCAGGCTCTGGGATTTGAATTAGGCACTTGAAGGCCGGTTGACTTTCATGATTGGTTGGAGATGGCTTGGACCGGGATAAGACACGACAGAGCAGGGCAATATGGAACCCATGGATGTCATTGATGAAGTATTTTTTTTTCTCCTCCCTACGATGTGGTGGGTTTGAGACCTCGCTGGAGGTATGGATACCTACCTAGTACTACTACTCGCATAGGCATAGCTGGTTTAGGTATGCATTGGATTTAGCCATTGAGTGGCTGACGATACAAAATCTTTGCGGTGGCAATATACACGTAGCTTAAGTTGCTGTGCGCTCTTGCGGTGAAGGTGAGCTTTTCGGTATCTGGCAAGCTTGCCCGCCAGTGTCATGCCAAGCTCGAGGGGAGTGCAAGTAGAAGTGGGGGAGAAGAAGAAGAAGAAGAGAAGAAGAAGAAAGACAAGCGAAAGGGCCCATGTATCCTGCAGTAGTAGTTTGGACGAGAAAAAAGAAGCCTGATCCTTGTGCTTGACAAGGAGTGAGACGCAAGATGGCGATTTCAGCAAGGGGATGGGAGAAGCAAGGACACGACACACTGACGAAGAGAGGAGGGACTGGATGAGTTGCTGGGGCCAATCGGAATGGCTGTAACGCCAAAGGCAGCGGATTGGGCTGCTATTCGTCTAAGCGGCAAGGAGAGGTGCTATACTGTAGAGGTGCATATGGCGTGTGTAACATGGAGCTGTTGGCATTTGTGTGCTTGCGCGCGCTAATGTGGGATGGGGGATAGCAAGGGCATGGTATGTATGGGCGTGGTGCGAAGCGGTATCCGCGGATCGATGGGCCTCTGTACGGAGTTTTGAGGATAGTTTTGGATAGCATGCGTTGTTAGTGTAGGGGGGAAGGACGTTGAAGCTAAGGTAGGGCGGTTTATGTGATGCTGCTAGTATGGGTTTTATGTAGCAGCATGTGGTCGGGTGTTTGTTGGCGGTGGGCTGGTGGTTGTCCTTGGACCGGTGAGCTGCGATCTGTGGTTACAAAGCATGGGGAATCTATTGGATACACGGGGTGACGTATTACTTGAGTGGTGTTTGCGAATTGTGAGAGTTGCGATTTACAGCCGTATATGAAGGGACGGAAGGGAAGGCATATTGTATACATGTAGTCTGCGGAGTCTTGAAAAGAGGCATGAAGGCGGTGAGACCAAAGAGAATAGAGACACAGAGAACAAAGAGACAGCGAAAGAGAGACAGGGAGGGCGGGGCAGAGAGTTATCTCAGTATGTATACCGAGCCATGTGTGTGGTGTGTTGCCATCTCATTACCCCGGATTTGCTGCGTGGTGATGATTGGGTGGGCTTAGGCATGCAGATGGGTTTGGGTAGCCAGGTACCTGAGAGGTATCATCACCACGGAGTGGCAGCAGTATGGATCATTTTGGTAATGTCTGATCAAGCCGTGGATGTGCATTGGAGTCTGCTGCGTTCATTCGCATGAGAATAGACGACAGAAAGTCATGGAAATGATACTGACGGAGGTGACCGGATCTTTCCTGTATAGGTGGTTGGTACGTTGGTTCGATGTTGGTTGTCATTCGCTGATGAGGACGGGACAAGAAGCATGATGGCATCAGACATATTGCAGAGTTGCCTCCAAGAGTTCTGAATATGATATACAGGAAAAACTCTCGTACTTGCACAACTATTGTTACCCCGGACTGACGAAAGCCATCTCCGTAGAGAAACGATAGGCACGATAAGATGATCGTGAATCGCTACAGTTACATAAGTACTAGTTCTATTACCAAATGCGGGGATTGAAGCGCCAAGCGGTTGGTTATTAGCTGGAGTATCCGTGGACTTTCCCATAGTATTTCCTCTCGTCGCTCCTGCGCCTTGCGCCTCTTATCAACTTCCAGCTATTACCTTATACAGGCAGATTAGCATCCCGCTCTTTACACCAAGATAGCAAGGCGCGATGCGCTAAGCTGTGTCAAGTGTCGGTAGCACATGGGCAAGATGGGGTCGCCCGCGTTAGCAGATACCAGCCACCCACGCGCCGGGCGCCGCCATTTGCAGGTACCGCCCGATCCCGGGCCCCGGCGTCAGCCCGAGCAGCGAGGTCGTGCTGCTAAGATAGTGATTAGTGCTGTAAAGATAGTGCTGTAGTATGGAGTAGTCAGAAGCCGAGCCTCGCTGCTCGTGGGGTTCACCTGCACTTTTATCGCGGCTGCCCACCATCCAATTGCTCCGATTTGGTCCTTCCATGTTCCCTCTTTCCCCAAACAACCACCGGCCATGAACTTCAACTGAACAACTCCAGCTCTGACGATCAAGCCGCATATACGCTTGGGCATCTTCGATTCGATTCGACTCGGCGCATACCGCATATCCCGCATTGCTGCAACATTGTGGCAGCATTGCGTCTACCTACGCTTCTCTCCATCGTCTTGCGCGGTGCTACTGCTGCATCCCTACCTTATACCTGGCATCTGCATCATCTCGTCAAACGACAACCTCCGTCTGGCTTCTTGCTGCCTACCGACCTGG
This sequence comes from Trichoderma citrinoviride, assembly GCF_003025115.1. Taxonomy (NCBI): domain Eukaryota; kingdom Fungi; phylum Ascomycota; class Sordariomycetes; order Hypocreales; family Hypocreaceae; genus Trichoderma; species Trichoderma citrinoviride. The sequence continues at coordinate 1,812,736 of NW_020194709.1, read as the reverse complement.
TGCCTTGGGTACTGGAACTGCCTTCTTCCTACTCACTGACTCGCATTGCGTCTTCGCGCAGCTTCGCCTGGTTGACTGCATATAAATCGCAGCCGGGGAAGCATTCCGACCCGTCTCTTGTGCATCGGCGCATCTGGTGCCTCTGTTCCGCACCTGTTATATCGCACGCTCGAAGCCTTCGTCTATGCGCTGCGGCCAGACTCGCCTTGTACATGGTTGATACCACGCTTGCGACCGCCTTCTACACTGTCTCTGCCGACGTGCCGTCGTTCTTGTACCTGGCGAGCTTCTGAAACGTCGACGACTCGTGCTTCTACGTCTTGACGCTCACTCCCCCCGATTGCCGCTGGTTCCTGGCCGATACTCGGCCTCGGTGATTCTGGACGATGGGATAGCGGAATCAAGGAAGTCGAGCACATATTGGCCACTTGTCAAGTATATATACTTACCCTCACAAATACATACACAAACACGGAAAGAGAGACTAGGGGAAACGAAACGGACGGACTTGAGGAGGAGAGACAAAGGGAGATTAAAAGAAGCATTACCCATAGACGGATCCCGTGGACAGCGCTTCCTTCGCAACGGAAAGCCACAGGGAAGCAAGGTGAGTTGGGCCGAACGGAAACGAATCGAGTCGCTGTGCTTTGCATGCATGGTGTCCCACCACTCCCCCGCTGGCTTAACTGCGATCTGACCTTGTAGGTGGCTGTCCGATCTGTTAATCTAGACCGAGAACCGATCCCCTTGTCCTTGTCAGAGTCACCGCCCGCCTGAGTCTGCGTGGCGTCTGCGTGCGTCTGCGTCAGAGCCAGAGAGAAGCGAGGGCGTGACAACGACAGTGCAGTAGAGACGGAGAGAAAAGAGACAAGGGATCAGAGGGGACGGGCGACTAAAAGACCGGAGACGACAGGGAACTGTGGGTGCACGGCATCTGTATCTGTATCTCTGCATGCAGGCTGCCGTGGCCTTCTCTCTTTTCCCAGACGCTCCTCGGACTCTGCTCTTCTCCTCCCCCGAGGATCTAACGCAGACACCCCTCCCGACCCCGACCTCGCAAAGCTCCCTCGTTGGGGGACCGGCCAGCCTAGCACAAAAAATCCCAACCTTGCCTTATCCCTCCTGAAACCATGCCCACGCATGGTCCGCCGTCCCCGATCCTCCAGAAAAGCGTCAAGCGTCAGCGGCAGGACTCGTACGACGGCACGTCATCGCGCAACGACTTCTCGAGCCCTGAGCGGCAGGCTGGCGATGCGAATCTAGGAGGAGGGGTCATCGCAGGCAACGGCAGCAGCAGCGGCCGCAGCGAGGCCGGTGCCTCGGCTGCGTATCCTGGCATCCCTGTCGCCTCTGACAATGGCAATGGCAATGGCACCGGTCCTGGTCTTGGTTCCGGTCCCGGTGCCAGCGCAAGCGACGTTGCGACTGCAGGTGCTGCCTCAAACACCACCAGCACCACCACCACGACCGCCAACGCCGCTGACTCCGACGGCACTACGCCGACTGGCAAGCCTGGGCAGAGCAGCAACTTCCGCAATGTCAGCGCGTGCAACCGCTGCCGTCTGCGTAAGAACAGATGCGATCAGAAACTCCCCAGCTGCGCGAGCTGCAACAAGGTCGGCGTGTCTTGCGTTGGCTATGACCCCATAACGAAGAAGGAGATTCCTAGGAGGTAAGCAAATGCAGCTGCGCACAAGACGAATCTATTTCTCTGCTCTGGAAACACATCTGCCCATCTCTGCTTTTCATTTGTTCCCCCCCCATCGAAGTTATGACGTCGCTAATTGCCCGCTCTTAGCTATGTCTTCTATCTCGAAACTCGTGTGGAGGTGCTGGAGAAGCTCCTTGCGTCCAACAATATCCCCTTCCCACCGGCTGAGGACCTAGATGTTTGCTCTCGTCCTGGAGCTGATGGTAGCTTTCCGGCCGTACGCGATAGGGGCTACTCAATTCAATCCGACGCTGCGGACTCTCGCCTATCACGACCTCACAGCCATCATAGCCAGGCGCTAGACAAGAAGCAAGGCGACCAGAGCCCGGCCATGCTCAACATTGTCAGCCCGGCCAAGCCGCGATCGCTCGCCTCTGCATCTGGGGTCTCCTTCGCTCGTGTCGTGTTCGCCGCGGTGCAGTATTCGGTATCAGACCAAAACGGTGGGCCAGACAAACCCGTGGCCTCCAACCACTCGAACCCAACAGGAGCTGGGACGTCGATGCGCGACTCCTTCTTTGGTTTACATACACGACCAACTATTCAGCCGGCCACATTTCCCAGCAGGGACGTGGCCATGCGCTTGGTCACGCTGTACTTTGAGCATGCAAACCCGCAGATTCCTATCTTGCACCGCGGCGAGTTCATGCGCATGTTTGAGAAGGCGTATGCAAACGAGGGCCGGGGCCTCAGTGCGAGAGAGTTGTATATGCTGAACATGGTCTTTGCAATTGGCTGCGGCGTCATCGTGGGTGAGCCCGTCAAGGCAGAGGCTTCCGGGGGCTCAAGGTTGGCGTTTCAACAGAGCCGAGGCCAGTGTCGGCCGGAAGAATACCACGCAAGTGCAATCGTCCACCTCGAGGAATGCCTCAGCAGCAGCGGAGGTGGGCTCGAGGTACTTCAGGCCGTGCTTCTGCTTGCCAACTTTGCGCTCCTGCGGCCCGTTCCGCCGGGCCTCTGGTACATCACCGGCGTTGCGGTGCGTCTTGCGGTTGACCTTGGTCTCCATCACGAGGATGCAGCTGATATAGATGATGCTGAACCGCAACAATCAAATGGCAGCAGCGCAGACCGAGGAAGGCGTCTCTGGATCCGCGACATGAGGCGCAGATTGTGGTGGTGCACCTATGCATTTGACAGGCTGGTGAGTACATGCGTCGGTCGGCCGTTTGGTATCAGCGACCAAGTCATCACGACCGAATTCCCCTCGGTCCTCGACGATGCCTATATCACTCCGAATGGCTTTATAGAACCGCCCGACGGTCAGGATCAGCCAAGCTACAAGCGTGTTGCCCACCACTACTTTAAACTACGCATACTGCAGTCGGAGATACTCCAGGTCCTGCAGTATAACCAAGCGCAGATCGCCAGGACAACAGGGTCTCATGCTAGGTCGTTTGTTCTAGAGAGATCCAGACAGCTGCCATCCCCTTATCTTGTTCATTTCGACTCCTACAGGTCATGGCGGATAGATATCGATCGGAGACTTCGTGAATGGAAAGACAGTGCGCCCACAAAGCAAGAGACTGGCGTTGCTTTTTCGACCGAGTTCCTCGACCTAAACTACTGGCAGGCTATCGTTTTGCTGTACAAGCAGAGCCTGAGCATCCCCGCAATGTTCGAGGGAGAGTACAACCCGTCCAACGAGGTCAACAGTCCCACGGCATTCACCGCTGAGCTGCGCGAAGATGAGGAGCGCATATACCTCAAGGTCGCGGAGGCGGGACAGAAGATTCTCCGCATATATAGACAGCTGCATCTGAGCAGCCTCGTAAGCTATACTTATTTGTCCACTCACCACTTGTTCATGGCTGGCATATCGTATCTTTACGCCATCTGGCACTCACCTGCCGTGAGAAGCCGCCTGGTAAGTGGTTTTGCGAGACTCCTTTTGAGATTGAGAACGTTTGTCGCTAACGAATCGACGTGCAACAGACAATGGATGAAGTCGACTTTACAGTACTGGCAGCAAAGTCAGTATTCACCGACATGATTGACAAGTGCCCCCCGGCAGAGACATGCCGCGACGCTTTCGATCGAACAGCCAAGGCCACCATACAGATGGCCACATCAAAAGGAGGCTTCGGCTCACCTGTACAACAACAAACTCGCAGACAACCTACCAGAAGGGAGACAACCAACTGGGCGCCTACTCCCGTGGACATGGCTCCCAAAAAGCCAGCACCTCGACATCCCCACCACCACCACCAATCTGAACAGCAGCAGCAGTTCCAGTTTGACTTGGCCATGGGCGATAGCCTGTCATCGCCCAGCCTCTCGACAGCAGGAGATAGAGCCACTCCGCCGGTTACGATGGCTCATTCTCACCCTCACAGCCACGGCCAACCAAGCCCCATGCGGCGGACGGGCAGCTATGACGACGGCAGCTCCGCTGTGGACCAGTCAATGATTACATCACCGTCTATTCCGCGAAGCCAGACCACACCCGGCAGCACCAGCGGCGGGAACCCGTTCTTGGGTCAGCGGAACCAGCAGTTTGGCATCCAGGGGCACATGGAGTACCCGGATGCGCAGACGATGGAGCTCTTGCAGACGTTTGGGACCGGATCCCACACTGGCTTCGGAGGCATGGACTCCAGCCAGATGGACTTTGGCCTTGGCATGAACTGGGAGAGCATGCACAATGATTATGCGGAAGCACAGCCTATGAACCCATTCGATACATTTTTCTTTGGCGGGCCTCAGGGAGGAAACGCCGGATTTGGTGCGTCTCACGGCTCGGGCGGGCACTCGGGAAGCAATGACTTCGGAGAAGAATAAAGATCTGATGACCGTGGTGAGGAAGAGGAGGACTGACGATAGTGGGATGTGATATGGGAGGCTTGCGAGAAAGCGCTGTAAGCTTTTCGTGTTCTTTTTCTTCTTTTGTCACGCGTGCACACATACCCATTGCCTCTTGTTATTTCTCCTGATTTGACTGCTCCTCTTCCGTCAGTTATTGCATACATGGAGGCTTTTTGGCTTTGATGATACAACGGGTGGCAGCTTAATCGGTCGCATAGAGGCAGCTGCATTGAAAAACAGCTTCTTGGATTATCAGACTTGGGAATGAGTGAATGCCTGCGTTAGGTATTGGGCATTTGGTATGTAGACACGGCTCTATATAGGTGCTAGGTATATGTACATCTCGTACAAACTACAAACAGGTATAACATTCTCCATACCTACATGCGTGCTCTGGAGCGTGCAAGCATGCCGTATGTTTGTTAACAAAAACGTCAAGTTGTGCTATCCATTATTCGTTCATTCTTCGTCGCCAGTGCGCCAACAATATAAGCATGAAGTGTCCAAAGAGAAAAAGGAAGAGCAAAAAGAGATTCCAGCTAAGATGAAAACGCCCAATATGACATCATTATACATTGCTCGTTTTGCCCGCTTGCTCCTTTCATCCAACGTTCCGTTGCGCAAATTTCATAACTGAGCCTTGTTCTTGGTTATCCAAATCATCATACGTTCAGGCCTTGCAACGAGAACATGGGGCCTTGCAATTGAAACCAGCGACAGAAGCAAGGGTCCGCGGCTCAAGAAGTGATTGGTAAAATGTGAGAAAAAGCAAACGGCGAAAAGGAAGCAAAGGGCAAGAGATCAACAGGCAATTTGATCCCAGTAGCTCAGCGACGGTATCTCCTGTCGTCGTACTCGCTGTAACTGGATCGCCGGCTGCTCGATCTCCTGCCCCGGCCCTCTCCACTCCTGTGGCCGGCTCTCCGGCTGTGCCGCCTCGAAGACGGCGTGGTCTCCTCAATGACGACTACCTCGTTCTCCTCATCGTAGTCCGAGGGCAGAGGGTCCCCCCTGGGCGCCGGGCCGGGCCCTCCAGAGGACGAGGAAATTGTCGTCAGCGGCGACGGCGCCCTCGTCTTCCGCATGGGATCGACTACGACGGGCGATTTCCCCCTCCTCTCACTCCTGCGCTTGGACGTTCTCGTGCTACGTTCCCGGCGCATCGAAAGCACCCTGGCGCCGCGCGCCGTAGGCACCTTCTTGGGCTTCTCGCTCTTGCGGAGGGAGCTCAGCATGCTGCGCGAGACGTACGACTTGGACTCGGTTACGTCTGTCGTGCGGACGAGTGACGAGACGGGGCCGAAGCCCAGGATGGTGTAGATGACGAGCAGCAGCAAGATGAAGCCGATGACCGAGGCAATGACGATGCCGACGATGGCGCCCGGTTTCAGAGAATCGTGGAGGGAGCCGTACGTCTCGGGGACGACAACGAATGTGGTCGTCGCGGAGTCTCGCTGTCGAACTACGAGAGAGGGAGCATCGCTGTGTATTGTTTTCGTCGAGAGCTGAGGAATTTTGGCAAGCTCGTCTATCAGCTCTCGCGGAAGAAGCGGTAGAACCGGCATTTTTGTGGTTTGTCCTCTGTGTGTATCTGTTTCCTTCTGGTTCCCCTGGATGGAGACACCGATGCGTGAAGTAGCAGCTGATTGGACGAGATTATAAAACGCCTCCCCAGCTGGTAGCAAGGAAAAGAGCAGCAAAGGGGAGAGAAGGAAAAGAAGCCGAGCTCGAAGCAGCAGACGAGATGGTAAGGTGGTTCTGCTTTCTGTTGCTGTTCGACAGACCGACTCCTAGGGTCCAAACACGGGAAGTAGAGCCAATTCGGATACGGTGTAGATGCCGGAGACGGGACAGACGAATAGCCAGCGAGAACAAAAGAAGGCAATGCAATGCACGAGGGCCCTCAGTAGGATGACGACGGCGTGGGCATCAACTGCATCGTGTCGCGTCCAGGGGGGGGGGGCTGAAATCCTTTTTCGTTTGGTTGCCCCAAGAGGCTGCCTCTGGGCTGAACGGAGGTGGAAGTGGGTGAGAAAGGTAATACGAAGTAAGAGAGGAGAAGGAAAGACAGCTGTCCCACCTGCCTCTGCCTCTTGTCTTCTTTTACTTTCTCAGCCGTGTCGTGGTGACTTGTTTGGTTTGTTGGTTCGTAATAAGAATTGGCCGGGCATATGTGATAAGCCACGCATTGGCCCAGGTTCAGGCACAATGTGGGCTGGATGGGCGGCAACGAACCGAGCCTAGGAAAAAAATCACTTTTGGTGAGAAGAGGGAATAAAGTCCCCAGCCACCGGCCATGTTCGTACCTTATGGCGTTCCCAGCCACATCTTTTTTGGTGGAACCTTGACTACTCGTACGGAGCTGTGAATGGAGACGAGCTTCGAAACTTTGAATGACTTGGATTGGGGATCGTTGTTATTATGAAGGGATATAGAGAAAAATGATGGATAGTAGATGATAAAAAGAAGTCAATAGAGAGAGGAGTTGACAGGAGAAGTGTTGAGGAGCTGCTCCTTCCCGTAGTCAGAGTTGATGACGAAGCGGAATGAACTTGGGAAGTTGCATGTGTGTGCATCAGTACGGATAGCGCTTGCCGATTCCATGTCGCCCCGCCCAGCATCGGAATAGCATCGTTTCTCGTCGTCTCATCACAATTGATACCTCTAGCGAATAGATAGAGTTGCCAAAAATCAAGTCAAAAGCTTTGAAGATCTTGAACCTAACCTTCAAGCACGGGCAAAATCTCGACATAACTCTTCCATTGGCGTTTCAACAAGTAACGATGGAAACTCACAGTAGAATCACTCATTTATCAACTCACTATGCCCGTAGATGAAATAGTTTGAAGTAGATTTTATTCTTTGCTTCTAAAGCCCGGCCCGATCCCACCTTCAAATGATACCCAGAAGGAACTACTATTCCAATAACTTTTGTCCATATATGCTTCAGCTGGCTTCCAAAATTCAGACTCAACAGAGCGCTTTTCCATCATCAACCGGGTATGTATGCAGTTTCGTTATGCATCAAATAAGCCAGGCGTTATTGCGCCCTTTTTCTTCCACGCCAGCGCCCGACTGAACCGAAAAGCCAAAGGGAAAAGAAGTGCACGAAATTGACACCATGAAATAACATAAGATGTCTGTGAGACTTGGTAAATCTCTACGATTCGCAATGCAACGCCAATCGCCGGTGTAAATGAGCATTGCCGAGCATTGCAGCAGGTACATCTGCTCGAACGGTCTCGGCGGAGATACCTACCTATTCAAAGAAGGATAAATGAGGAAATGACAAACAATCATGATGGTACAACTGCCACCTTCATACCCGAGCAGTTGGCTTCTGTGGGATAGGTGGCAGGGCACATGTAGGTGGTGGTGCCGGAGGAGGCATCGCCATCATTGGTATGCTCTTCTTGCGAACCATGGTATGGCCATGGTTACTGGCAGAAGACGAGGGCCGCGTAGGGGTGGGCGGCAGTGGCCCGGTTGGCGGCGGCGAAAGCTGTGGAAGCGTCTCTGCAATGGTATCGATTGGCCTTAGTTCCCCAATAGTCGACCATTCGGAATAGGCAGACGCGATGCTGGCTCGTTTGGGCTTGTTACTCCACGAGAACCCCAAGGAAAAGCTTCGCATGGTTTCGCCGTCAATCTCTCTCGAGTTTCGATGCCTCTTAATTTTCTCCGCCCAAGAAGCTGCGAGGGGAGCTGGCATAGTAGCGTACGACCGCTCAGACGTTGGTGACGCCAACGGACTATCATCTTCAAACACAGATTGACTTGGCACGTCTTGCTGCCTTTGGAAGCTGGCAAAGCTGGGGAGACGTTGAGGGTGGTATTCCTGTGTTCTATCGGTTTGAAGCTTAGGAAGAGTGCCGGGGCCTGGGCTGGCAACTCGAGTTTCCCTCTTGGGCATCAGGCTCAGACGCCGTGCGCCCGTTGGCAGCTTTCCGAACATCTGAGGAACATTTGGTACAGACATGAGTCGCCCACGAGGAAGCTTGGGCACGTCGGGGGCTTGTGTCGACGATGCTTGCGATCGAAGCTCGCCAATATGACTTGTCACTGGCCTTTCCGGCATCATGTTGTCCTTCGGGGATGGCTGGTCTTCCACTGTGGACAGGGGCCTTCCTGTGCGAATGTTGGCAAGCCTGCGCAGCGAGGTGCGAGGAGCTACAGTGACCGGTGACTGAGGACGTCCCCCCGAATCCTGGGCAGAGGCAGCCTTGCCGTATAAGAATCGATGGCCCGTCTGTTGCAGCGGAGGGAGGATGAAGCGGCGCGGGCCACGGGGCTCAGAGGGAGACGGTGTCGCAGTGTTGACCCAGGGCTGGGAGGCGACCTGGCCAGGTTCCCCCGTGCCGTCACCCACCTCTTCCACGAACGGCCCCATAGCCTGCAGAGAAACACGGCGACTCATGATGACGCCCGCGTTGGGTCTAGGTTGGGCGGTCTCCGGGATGGTGGGGATGTCGAGCGTCAGAGGAAATCTTTCGCGTATGGGGGAATCAGCAGGTGAAGATGTGGTCGATGTAAGAATTGTTCGCTGGCCAGACGACAAGAGCGACAGCCTATGAGCGCTGTCGCGGAGGTTGTCTAGCTGACGACCGTCGTGAGAGGCGACACTGTTTGTTGTTGACTTGTCGTCGCCGGTCAGGTCTTGGCCTATGGAGTCGAAGTCGATGACGGGTATCGAGTAATCACAAGCTCTCCGCCCGTGTTCTTGTTGAAGCATGGGTGTAGGGCTTGTGAGGGCGCCCCGTCCCGATCGGATGGCGTCTCTGTCGATGATCGACCCCTTGCTCTTCTTTTCGCGAAGATAGAGGGAAGCCATGTCCTCCTTGGATCCGGACTCCTTGATCTCGAAGTCCTTGACCTCCGTCTCTTGGGGCAGTCCAACCTCGGAGAGTTTCCTTCTGCCGCCGAGCTGCTCAATCATGGCTCGTAGACTGGTCATCCAGTCGTCCATATCCTCGGCGCTTTCAAAGACCATGACCATGTGTTGCGTGTAGCGCTTCTCGGGGGATCGGAAGGACAGCTTCGACAACAGAGATCGAGAGTCGGTTGTAGAGGCCCCGTCGTCCTCTGCGGTCGCAGAAACCTGCAGTACCCAATGGCGGCCGGGGATCATGTCGGTTGCAAAGGCGGCCGACGTCTTGCCGAGCCGTAGCACCTTTTCGGGCATGCGGTCAATGACTCCATCGCCACTGTACTGAAGCAGATAGCCAGCAGTCACAAGAATGTAAATCTTAGTCGTCCATGGGAGGTTGGTGGTTGACAGAGAATCTCCGCGATTTCTTCTCCTAAACAGGTCACCAGAACTAGTGCCGGCGCCACTGCCGCCGCCGCTGACATTGGCTTCTATCTGTGAAAGAGGTGCTATCATGTCGGCAACGCTCGTCTTCTCGCTCAACTTCATGAGAGCCTCCGTTGGGAGGGCAACGGCAGCAAGTGTCTGTTGTTTGAGTGCCTGTTGATAGGCTCGAAACAGAGACGGCAAAAACCAGGTAGCGAGAGTCGGGCGAGGTTGCTTAGCAATGGACATGCCCGGTGTGCGCTTCCCGGAGGCAACAGCGGCGCCGGCGCCGGCGACATTGGCAGGACTGCGAGATCGTGTGTCTTGGCCGTCTTCTGGCTTCTCGATGGGGGAGTCCCACGGGTAGTCCGTCGTGGGGAGGGCGAGCTCAGACTTGACTTGCTGCCCGTAAGGCCAGTAGTTCATCTCTGCAAGAGACGCTCGAAAGCCTCCAGATCGAGGAGAAGCCTTGGGTGAGGCTGAGTTGAGGGAGCTGAATGAACTGGGAGAACGCAGGGCTTCCTCGACCTTTGGCCCTTTACTGGATCGTGTAAACAGAGTTCGTAGGCCAAGCCGGGATTCTCGACGACCTAGTTTGGGCCCTTTCGATGAAGTTGGTCTCTCGCTTTCGGCTGAGGGATCGTGTATCGGTTCATGATTCCGTCGGGGGAAGGAATTGCTGCCTTCGAGGACATCATGCCTGTTGACGGAGGCCACAGAGGCCATGACGGAGCCGAGATGGGCGTCGGAGAGGTTTGAACGAGATCGACAGGGGGCTGCGCAAGGCTATGTACGATATGCGTGATGGTTTGCGTCTGCGTGTAAGTGAGGGGGATGCTGATCCTCGGGGTCAATGCTTGGATAACCCATAAAATATCGGCAAGAGAAGCGTCTTGCTGTGGAGGAGTGACTGTGCCCAAGAAGATCGACAAGAGATCGGGGCTGTGAAGGAGTGTATGGGTGCAATACGAAGGCGTATAATGCTGGGACTCCTGCCGATGCTTTACACAGACGGGCAGGCAGTAGGCAGATGATGGATTGGAGTCTTTTCGGCCAAAGATTTAGAAGTTTCGTGTAACAAAAATCAAGGTTATATGACGAAAGAACTGGACGAAATTGATATAGATTGCAAGACGAAGTCCTTGTAGAAGGGCTCGTGGAAGCAATGCCAACAGACGATGCGGAGGGAATGTGGTGCTACTGCAAAAGAGGCAGAGAACTGACAAAGAGCACAGGGCACAGGGCACAAGAAAAGGATCGTGCGGGTTTGCCTCTCTCAAGACGGCATTGTGACGAGAAGAACTTGTTCCAAGGGAGCAACAGCTCAAGTCATCAGAGGTGGGACAGTGGGCTACTCATATGTACCTCATGGTTCGAGTTTGCAGCTGCCATCGCCGGTCCAAGTACGGCAGCGGTACCTGGCTGGCAGGTACCCCGAGGCTTAGCCCGGTCCTCCAGGCGAATCACAGCCCGCGAGCATACGATAAAAGGAAAAGAGAGAACAAATCGCGGTACCTCTAAGCCTTGGGCCGAATGTCAAGACAAAGTATCCACCGGCCAGTGCAGCGGTCGTCAAAAAAGCTTTCACAAGCGCGTCAGGGGTCAGGGGTCTAGGATCAAGAGACCTGGGCGAACTGGAGGCATTACTATTGCGAGGTCGAGGTCGGGCGAACTGGGAGTTGGATGTGTGTGGGCCGGCCAGGGCACTGGACAGTGCGGTGACAGGCGGGGGGCCACTGGAGCTAGCGGGTGCTTTTGGCGGCTCAGCGGGCAGAGATCCATGCTGAAGGGCTGTGGGAGTACCGGTACTGCCGTGGCCAGGGCTGGGCCCAGGTGGCCCAGGGCACTGAGCCCGCTGCAGCCGCTCGAGGCCCTGCTGCGGAGGGAGATTCCGGCAATTCGTAGCGGGTTTGGCAGCCAGGCCCTTGCGCCTGACAGGAGCATGACGGCATCGTCCCAGGCAGCCGGCGCATCGCAGCGGTACCAGTACATGTACTTACAAACTCGATGCTAGGCTGGGCCTCGGCTTGAAGCCCGATTTCCTTTGTTCGGTTTGTTTGCCTCGTGTTTTTGACTTGGAGGCTCGGGTTGCGGAAAAAGCCATCTGTGTCTGAACCTGGCACAGGTACCTGAATCAAAATTATCATACGGAGTATTTCGTCCCTGTACCTGTAAGGCAGAAATTTAGTTTATGATGTGTAACAACTCGATCCATGGCAGCTGAGATCAGATAGCGGCTGCCTGATAGGAGAAAAAGAAAAGAGAAATCGTAAATTTTCAAGTGCGGCTCGCATGTACTTGCCCACTGCGGACCACTCGCAGCTTCCAACTTACACAGTTTGCACTTGCAGATTTGAAATCTCGCCAAACTCTCAGCACACACACAGCGCAAAAAGAAAGTGCGGGGGGTCCCGTCCTGCCCAGCCCAAAATCCAACCACGTGTGAGACAAGAGAGATGAATCATGTTATTGATCACATTCTCCTGGGCGTTTTGCCTCTTGCTTCTTATTTGACTTTTGATTAGCCAGAAACTTGTCCCTCACCTTTGCTTCTTTTGTTCAGGCTACGAACAATAGCGGGCAAAGTCGTGGGCAGATACGACACCAACGCACAACCTCGCGCGCATCGCGGTTCGACTTACGAGAGAGACTGTCTTGGTGGTTGCGAGCTGATATCGAGCAACGCAAATTCAAAACTTGCGCCAACACGACGGTCTCGCATGACTCTCACTCGGAGCGGTCTTTTGACGAGCAGCGAATCACGGCCCAGAAACACGCAGATACGCCTCACAAAAGCAACAACTTTGCTCTCCCCGCCACGGGAAAAAGGAAAGCATGTCTCAACTGGGTCCGCAAAGCGCCCAGAATCCATACAGATGAGGCACTATCACCGACCCTCTTGCCTCAGGATGAGGGAGCCAAAGGTCCTGACGAGACCCGGATATGACCTGGGCCCTAGCTTCCAGGCTATATCAAAGATCAGGATGTTAATGTCGACCATCTCATTACCAGTGGCACCGGCTTCCAGTTACTTGGGTCCCCCTTTTATTGCTGTTTCTATTATTACATTCTCCTAGGAGGAAGTACCAGAGATGATCGAGGATACGAGAGCCGGTAAGTGTTCGTGTACATACTGTACGAAGTACGGAGTTCCTATCTGTCTCCGGTGCTTTGGGTTGGCCCTGCTAGTGCATTGCTCTTGACTAGGATCATGATCTAATAGCTTTGCTGACCCACGAGCTACCAGTAGGCGGACGGCGATCCGCGAGACACGCCAGGACAAAATAACCAGCTTTTGCTGTGGCTCGTCCCTCCGACGGATTGGCGCGGAGCCTGATGCAGCAGGTGGGCAAAGAGAAAACAAGAGAGTGCGTGAGAGAGAGACTGGAAAAGAGTGGGAGAGATGGTGGTAGGGCCGAGGCCTCACTCCGCAACACCTGAGTGGACGAAAAGTAAAAAACAAGGACGAGCCCTACCGGGGGGAAAGGCTCGATCCCGATTCGACGATTTGCGAGTCCAACACCTGCGAGCGCCCAAAGATATGCTGCAAGACCAACAATAGTGCAAACCTTTTCCTGGGCACGAGCATGCGTTGCTTCGCGTATTGGCAACCATCCGTCGAAGCCATCCATTTCATTGCTTGCGATGAGAAGCAACAGCAGACAAAGCTTTCCCTCCTCTCCCCTCCCTCCGTCGGACCGTCCACGATCGGGAGAGGTTTGGTCTTTGCCCCAAGGGTGGGTAATGAAACGGCAATCGTGGAGCTTCAGATCCAACGATCCAACGATGGCTTGGTTTCTTCAGTTCCTTCACTTGCAATCATTTCATTATCCAATTGCAACGCCCTGATTGGAACCAGGTTTCGGCGCTGCCAGGCCCCGATATTATCAGTTGGTGATTCGAACTGCTGCTCGTCGAAATATACTGCCGCCCAACAATCGACAGGCTGCACAGCTCATCACAGTACGGATACGAGCAAGCCTCTCGCATCTGGCTTACTGCTCCCTGCAGTTACCATGCAGGGTTGAACAGCGTAAATGATACGCGGAGATGATTCGTTCACAGCTTCAGCCGCTGGTTGGCATGGTTGGGTTGGTAATACTATCAAGCTACAATATGCTACGAGCTAGATTACGAGATGCTTTCGACGCCAGCCTGCGGGACCCAACGGGCTACCTCGTATGCGCGCTGCAGATCAACGGCCGCTTCGTGATGCAAGTCTCACGCAAAGTTTGTCATCTTTTCTTGCTCTTACTACATACAAACGAGATGCTGCAAGGGATCGATCGGCCCGCTAAAAGCAAAGCGTCATAACCGCGATCGCGACGACGCGCAAGTTGTTTTTCACCAGGGACTGACGCGAATGTTGTCTCCAGAGATGGAGAGACAGACACAGGAACCCCACTGACTGACCCTCTGAAGTCTCTGGTGACTCACTGCTCAGTAGCATTGAATGCGTCGTACGGATCACTTCAGCGTGGGCCAATGTTCCTGCAGTAGCGCATGATGTGCAAAACCTTTTCAATGTGCTTGCAGCTTGCAGCTTGCATATGCCAGGATGCAACAGTTGCTGCGCTTTGTTGGGCTGAGCCCAGATTTCCGGCATCTCCTGCGGTATTATCATGCTGCCAAGGGCAGAAGGATCTTGTAAGCAGCCGGGCAGTCAGTCCCTTGCTGCCCAAGCCGCGGCGAACGAGTACCGGGAGCCAGCGACGTAAGATACCGCAACAAGACGCGATTGGTCGTCATCTCACGCAGGAAGAAGATGGCGAGCAGGTCTCGACAGGAACCGAGGGTGGTAGTGTACGACATGCAGATGCGTGGGCCTGTCATGTGGTCATGGAGTGGAGAGTGAAAGGGAGACAAGGCGACAAGGAAGGCAGTCAGATCGAATCCTTGATGTTTGTTTCTCAAACTTCGACTACGGTTTGGAGTCGGTGAATGCTCGAATCACTATGCATAGTATTTCCAAATTGAGATACAAAAGTCCTGGGCTATGTCGTTGCGTGGCTCGGATCAGACGAGCCCTGGCCACCGCTTGACGCTATGGCCGCCAACTGACGAGACGAGAGGCCGCTCCGCGGGTTTCGGCCGGGCCCGGGTCTTTGATCTGGTAGCATAGACAAAACTGCCTTGTTGCCACGATGAAGCATCAGTGATGGCTTCATGGGCATTCATGTACCATGTCCTGTGCATACGGAGGACGCGGTGCGGCACGGCCACCAGCGTCGTCCAGTCGCCGACCTGACTTCAATCTTTCCAATCGCGGACTCTCCCGGAAGCGCAGGGCGGCTCGAGCAAGCATCGGTAGCAGCATGTCTTAGCCACCAACCCACGGCCCGCACTTGACAGCCGCTGTCCGGTCCTTGCCAACTTGCATAGATGGCTGCCTGATGCCTCAGCTGAATGCGACCATGAGTGCGGCCATACTCGATCGCCAGCAGACATGTAAAGCATGTACATCTTGTCATTCAGAGTCGAGAGGCCTACCTGCACGGGCCGCAGAGGAAACAAGGCTCTGCGGAACGAAACATTTTGCAGCTTTCCGTGCCGTGTTGAAAGCCTCGGCTCGGCTGTACGGAGTGCTTTGCAATCATCGTCGTGGATATGGTGATGATTTCCGTTGGGGCTCAACTCACGGGTTTACCAGTACGATTCACGAGCGGCCTACTCAGGCCTACCTTGGTGACGAGCTGTACAGTACTCGTAAGCTCCCCCCCCTCTCCCGGTTTCTGTCTTTTTCTTTCCTTTTTTTCTTTCTTACTTGTATATTTGCCCGATGTGTGGAACCAACGAATTCGGAGCTAGTATTCCAGCTGAAGCGGATCTAATATGGCCATCTCAGGGAAGCTGAGAGCTTACATATGCGGTATCTTTGCAAGTTGGTAACGAAGGGTGCCGTTGTGAGCAAACGACATTCGATGTCCCATAACATTGTTACTGCTATGCGTACGGGTATATTGGTCATTATTGGCAGCGTGAAGCAATCTTGTTGAATGTTTCTGACCAATACCGTCGGCGTCTCTCCCGTGTTATCATGCATCACCGACATCAAGTCAATGGCAACTCAACAGATGCATTCTGAACTCATGTCTGTTTAGCGACTATGACTCTCTCTATCCACCACTTCCCTCCCCAAAAGGATGATGTCCTAATGATCCCTGGAATTGTTGGGCTTATGGGTGGCGTCTGGGAGTAGCCGGATAGCCTACTGGCTGACATGGCCCAATGTGGCATCTAATGCCACGGCCCGGCAGCTCCCCAATGTACCAAGAAGTGAAGCCCAATGGCAGCTTGGAGGCTTCTAAGCCATGGACATGGAGATGTCACTGGCAGCTGGATCAGTTCCTGAGACTTGCGGAGATGCAAAACCTCCCCCAACCCGACTGTGGGGAGATGGAGTTGACAGCGGATATCCGGTTGCGTGTTTGGGTTGCCGAAGAGGTAATTGTCAGCGAAACTTGGTGTCGTACGGGCTCCTTGTATGCCGGGCGTTGAGTTGATTCGAAATCTGATGAGTTTGACTAATAAAATGATGAGGCAAGATGTATATATAGAGCCGATGTAGCGAAGTGGCAGTGTCTTCGACTACTCGATCACTATTCGACATTCACGACTAGCAAGCAACCACCATTTTCAAAATGGCAGCCATCTATCAGCCCCAGGAATACCAGGTCGTCGACGACGTGCCCTACCAGCGCGGGTAAGGGTCCCTTTCGCCATCAGAGCCTCTCTGTACTCTTCAACACAAAGAACACCACCAAGACTAACACAAACTCCCATCACAACAACAGCCGTCCTCTCCCAACCATCACCCCCGTCTTCCAGAACAAGCTCCCCAACTCGCCCGGCAAGACGGCCATCGGCCTGCTCGTCGACTTCCCGCCCAACTCGTCGACCCCTCCTCACACGCACGGCGGCGCCGCCATCTCCGCCTATGTCATCAAGGGCACCGTGCTCAACAAGATGAACGACGGCCCTACGCGCGTGATCCCCGCGGGCGGCTCCTGGTTCGAGAACCCCGGCTGCCGGCACCGGACCAGCGACAACTTCAGCACGACCGAGCCTGCGCAGATTCTGGCGACTATGGTGGTGGACACCGAGGTCGTTGAGAAGGGGGGCATGGCTGCGCTTGTTGTGTTGGATCCTGAGTATGCGGATATCAGACTTGGTTAAAGAGATGGGAAACATGCGGCAAGGAAAATGGGGTAGCTCCTAGTAGCGGCGTTAGGAGAAAATTCTTCAAGTATCAATACTCTGATGCCTTTTCCTGGAACTTGTTGTATACTATATTCCTCTATAGATGTATAGAGCATATTCCCAAAAGAAAGGGAAAAAAAGATAAGCTGGCTTCTGATGCTTATAATCTTGTGACTTTCCATCAGTTACCTATTTCTGGCCACTGACTAGATATATGAGGCGGTGCTGCCAATATATCGATCTATGACTACTATACAATCAGTTTGAGTATAAGCTCTCTGGAAGAAGTGACAATATTTAAGAATGATTTGAACGCTGACGATGAGTTCCTTCGAGCGGCCCTGTCGCTCTGACAAGGCAACTTCTCATGAAAGGGCATATGATCTCTTGTCAGTCAGTCCTCATGTGCTGCTCGATGGGCCGTATAACAGCCGTTGAACCATTTCCGCAATGGCAAGACTGCTGGTCAACCCAGGGCTCTCGATGCCCAGGAGATTGACCCAGCCTTCGTAACCGTCTTCCTTCTTGATGTAAAAGTCCTGGAAGCTCTTGTCCGTTGCCGACGCCGCCCCCTTTGGGGCAAGCTTCGGCCGCATGCCAGCGTAATCTGGCACCAAGGCGCCAGGATCAATAGCCGGGAGGTACTTTTGGATCTCGGCAACAGCCTCCTGTAGCCGCGAGGCGTTAACAGCGAGGTCATTCGGATCGTCCACCCACTCGACGTCCGGACCGAAGCGGATCCGGCCGGCCAGGTCAAGCGTGAGATGAGTCCCGAGACCGCCAGCACCGGGTTCCGGGGCCGGGTATATCAGCCGGGAGATCTTAGGGCGAGAGGCCGTGTAGGAAAAGTAGTTGCCCTTTGCGTAGTAGAGCCGTCTATGCTGCGAGGGGGGCACAATCATGTTGTGGACAGCGACGGCGCCGAGACCAGCGGTGTTGACGAGTGTCTCGGCCGTAATGGTGGATATATCGCCGCCAGGGCCGTCCGAGACGTCGACCTCCCAGCCCGCGCTTCCGGGCAGCGACGATGCTCCCCCGGACAAGGGGCGAATGTCCATCACAGGGGAGCTCAGGGCGACAACGCCGCCGGCTTCTTCGAAGAGGCCCCGAAGGCAGAGCATGAGGCCATGCGAGTCGACGATGCCCGTCGTCGGACTCTCCAGGGCGCCGGCCTCGGCCCTGACGCCCTCGCCGCGCTCATCCACCTCCTTGCGCGCCACCCACCTCACGGGCACCCCAATTTCGTCTCTGCATAGCGCATGGAGCCTCTCCAGGGCCTCCCTCTGCGCATCGTTCTGCGCGACGAGCCACTTGCCCGTCCGCCGATAGGCGACGCCGTGCCTGTCGCAGAGGGCGTACAGCAGGTCCTTGCCGCGGCGGCACAGCGTCGCCTTGAGGGTGTCCCGGCCGTAGTAGATGCCGGCATGGATGACCTCGCTGTTGCGCGAGCTGGTCTCCGTGCCGAGGGCTGAGTGGCGCTCGATGAGCACCGTGGAGGAGCCCGGCTGGAGAGAGAGCTGGCGAGCGATGGCGAGGCCGACGACGCCGCCGCCGATGACCTGGATTGCATCATGTTAGCAGACAGATTACAACAAGCAATCAATTCTGGGTTGAGCATCGAGTGAGTGCTGTTGGATCAAACTACGGTAGGTGTATGCGGCTGAGGTAGTTGATGATAAGGAGCGAGTTAACTTACCGCATGAGTGAAGTCTGCTCTTACGGCCGTTGTAGAGCTAAAGTTCAAGGCCTGGGTACGGCAAGTCTGGATGGACGAGCGCGCCGACCTTGCTGCTCTCCTTGCCAGCATCTTGGCCTCCCTGGATTAAAGCCGCCGTTTGCAAGTGTTAAGTTGAAGATGTTAGATTCAGGGTAGGATGAGGCCTCATATGTGGGGTGGAGAGCTTGGTGAAGCTTGAGAGGGAAAGAGCTGACGATGCCCCACATTGGTTGACGACACTGAACTTGAGATCATCAAAGCGATCAGATGATGGGCGGCAAATAAGTTCAATACCGGATTTGGAATGACAATTGATTGTATATAGCAACCCGTGATTCTTCGTGATTCTGGAGAAGGTCAAGGTCCAGCAACTTTTCTTCCCTTCGTGTACGGTTCAGATGACTATCTAGATGCCTTCTCGGGGCTGTGAGGGACCACAGCTTCACCGTCCGTCCATATTGCAGCCCGCCAACGCCCAGCTTGTAGAGAGTATCCGGATGCCAGGACGACGATAAAACGCCTCCCCCAGCAAAGGAAGGAAGAAGAAATCAAGACCGTTGATATTACAACCTTTTGGTTCATTACCCAGACGCCAGCCAAAGGCAACCTGCTACCCAGTTGCAAAAACTTGCTCAAAGCATCAGAAGCATGCGGCCTAACGTGTATCTGCCGCTGCCAGTTCCAAAACCGATTTCACACGAAGATCATGCTCATCATCACCAAGGAAGAAGAGATGCATGCGCCTCTCCGCCTCTGATGTCCACAGCTGCGCAGGGTCTGTTGTTGTATGCGATCTCTTCCTGGTGATATCTCGTGAAGTTGTGAGGTACATCTACGCTGTCCTAGACGCAGCCTCACTGTCATCCACCGATGTCGACGACCTGGTAAGGTTCGAAGGCACCGGCGGCTCATTTGGCACGGGAGAACTCGTCGACAACTCAGCGACCTGCTTTTCTGTTCATGCGTGTCAGCGTTTGCATATAGCGTGAGTCTGTCTTCAATTGTGCGAGTGCAGTCACGAAGAAGAGCAACCAAACTTACCCAGTTCACGGATTCGATGCCGGAGCATCTGGTTTTCGCGGGTCAGCATTTGCGTCTCAGCCTGGTAGAAGGCGCTTTCGTCCCGGAACAGAGACCAGTCCCCGCTTTCGGCACTCATGGAAGTCGCCCGAAGTCGAGGCGAGGCGTTTCGGCTCGGCGTCCTAGACCGGCGCTGAATGTCGGCACGAGCCATCTCCATAGAGTTGCGATGATGAGGGAAGATTGGTGATCTAGAGAAGGAGGAGCCAGAAACGGATGCGCCGGGGTTCCCGGTTGGCGATTGGGTCGAGATGGGGACAGGAAGCGAGCGCTGCGGCCGCTCAGGAGTGGCAGAACTCTCCTCTGCTGCGGATGCGTTCGGGTTGCTTGCTTGGAGACGCTGAAGCTCTAGCTGTTGCTGTCGGATCATGTTCAAGAGGCGATTCTGCAAGATTTAGTTGAAGACTCTCCACTGGCAGCATTGCTTTTTGCTTACAACTTGGCCCTCCTGCTCTGCCTCAAGCTCTTGATGGAGCTCACCCAAGCTCGGCGTTCTGATATGGCGGCTCGACTCTGGCGGTGCACCGCCGCTGTAGGGCTGCGGGCTTGCCCTCATGGGATCGTGGAACATCTCGCCGGGCGCTGGCACAGCAGGGTCGTTGAGCTGGAGATTCATGAGGATGGCTGATCGACGCCGGCTGGACGGAGATGCGAGGCTGCGAGCTAGAGAGCTGTTGGACGATCCTGCCGAGAGCGGAAGAGTTAGATGATGGCAGCAGATACAGATAATGTCGGCAAGAGAGCAACGGTGCAAGGCGCAAATAGGTTGGGTGAAACTCTTTTCTTTGGCCGGGGGCAGAATGAACCGGTGCCAACTTACTGCGTGAAGGTTCTCGTTGCAGGCCGGCATTCAAGGCGGCAGCGGCATGTAAGGAAATGGACGCGGAGCGAGGCGATCCAGTGGGGGACTCGGAGCGGGGCACGGAGGAGACGTCACCGTTGGCCGCCATGGTGGGAGTTTGGCTGTGTCGACTGATTTGGTAGGTAGAACAAACAGCTGACGAACTCGGGACAATTGCTCTGGTGAATACGAGGGACTGGGAGTGATGGAGGGAGAGGAGGAAGTAGAGAAAGAAGGAGAGAAGAGAGAAAAGAGCGTGTAGCCGGTGACGTTTGTTCGCTTGTTCTCGGTTTGCAGCTCTGTATTCCCAACGTTTGTTAAGAAGCTTGGCAGTTAACTGTCTAGTATCGAAGATGGCAAATCGTCTTGTCAGGTGGTTTCTGAGGGCCGTTGAAGTAGGTGCTGCAGACGTGCATAGGTGGAAAACATGGAGCGGTATCAGCGGAAGCGTCGCTCTTGTGACGATGGTGAAGCCGGCCTGGAACAAGGTATATGAGTCAAGAGTTGTCGTCGGTTCGATGATGATGGACAGCAAACGCGTAACTGCGGTGAATTAACGAAAAGTAAAAAGGGGAGAGCTGCGCAGTCAAATAGTCAAGGTGTTGAGTGCGGGTGGTAACATGCAATGCGTTGCCGGCGCCCCAAGCTTCGACTCCAACTGCGTGATGTGCCGCTGATCACGGCTGGACGACAGCCAGAGGGGCGAAAAGGTCGAACCACCTCAGCGGCCTTCCGCAGTCCAGTGACTCGCGCCGGTCATCAGACCAGCCGCTGAAGAGTGGGCGTCGGCCGCTAAACTGAGAACGGGAGGCGCTGGAGAGGACGCCTGAAGCCCGCTGGGGCGCTGAGTTCTGGGGGCTTGCGGGGGGCAGCGGTTGATGGCTGCCAGGCCACCCGGGAGAACCTGCGCGATCCCATTATTAACGTTAGGACATTCAGCGTTCCCCCAGAGCTCGATCCTTATCGACATGGATGTTTGACCTGAGTTCCTTTTGACGGCAGAGGTGGAAGTAGTACCTGCTTGCCTGCCAATGAGCATGTCCAATACTGATGAGACGGACCTTCCCGCCAAGGCAGGCTCGGAAGCATAATTCTTGATGCGTCAGGCATCTAAGCCACTTATTCCTGGGCCGTTGATCTTGGCCTCTTTCTGCAAGATACACCAGCTTCGCCCTCCAGACGAATTGGGATGGTTCGTCATCAATAAACACTACTGCTCTTCTCCTCCGTGACCCAGCCAGTCTGTCCAGCTGAATCATAAGTGATAGCACAATGCATTGCTAGAAGAAAGAGAATCTCAAGTAAAACAAGCCTGCGATTTCCATATTTAGACCGGATATCATACAAATTCAAGAACCGAACCCTGCAGCGAGTCTGCAGTGACAGATGATGGACTGGATCCATCCAGAACTCTGGCCCCTAAAAGGCATCAAAAGTAAAAAGGCGTCGCGTCAATGTGCAATTCCCACCCTGTGCCATTCCAGTATTCCATGCCAAAAAGAGGAGAAAGAAACGAACTGAGAAACAAACGCAGAAGAAACGGTAACAAGTGCCGAAATACCCGGCTCATCTCGATGTCGTGAACCATCATTGCAAAGAAGGATTAAAGAGTGTACAAGGGAGTACAGACGATGGAAGAATGAGAAGAAAAAGCAGACGCAGCAGGGGGGGACAAGATGCAAATGAAGATGAACCGAAAACCAAAGAACTCAGATGCGAAGAGTCCTTGTTACTTTTTCCTGGGTTGTCCAAATTGGGCAACTTGTTGTGAACGCCATCCAATCCCTGCTATATTTGCCAAATTCAAGTATCCTCCGAGGAGTCTTGCGACCCCTACCTGCGGAGAATTTCCTCTCCCTTCAGCTGTGGAAGAGGATACTGCTTTTAACGCAGCTCGATGCTGTTGTAGAACTGCCTGGCCGAAATGTCGACGCGTAACTGGTAGATGCCATTCTGAGCACCAACGAATCTGTGTAGAGCATTGAATGTTAGCATCAGGTTACGAACGTGTGGGTGAGCATGTATAAGACAATGGACCGAGAGGAGCCAAAGAGAAGAGATAATAAAGAAATCACAGGTATACTCACAGTACGGTACCGTCCTGGCTCCAAGATAGGCCGGACGTGTTGTCAGGCGAAGGCGGGACCTCAAAGACACCATGGTCCGGTGCCAGCGTACCTCGCACGGCGCTCTCCTCCCAGCGACTGGCCACTGAGTTGACCACGGGCGGGAGAATCGGACGGTCGTCAACGGCAGAGCCCTCTCCCGAGGACCGTTCCCGAGCCTGGAGAATCTCGAGAACGGACAGATACGACGAGTCTTGCCTGTCCCGCTGGTCCCGCAAGGCCGCCATCGTTTCGTTGATCCGATCAATCCAACGCTGCTCGGCCCGCGTTCCGGCACCTGGGCCGCTTTCACGCAGAAGCTGGCGGGCATTGCGCACGCGCTCTTGAGCCCGCTCCCGATGGTCTCTGTACACACTGAGCAGCTCGTTGGGAATTTGGTTGGTGTTCTGACGGGCTCGGGTGGTGAAAGAAGACGTCGCCGTGGGCGTGGCGCCGGTTCCTCCTATCCACCCCGTTGCCCCTCCACTGCCTCGCTCTTCGCCAAGTTGACCGCTGGGCCTATCTCTGCGCCGGCGTTCGGTCTGGATGGCCTCGAGAACTCTAGTCTCGGCCGGTGTGAGCGGCTGGTGTAGTATCTGCGCATTGAGGAAGCCGGCCGCTGAGAGAGGGGGGTTCAACGCCTCTCCCCTCGTCATCCGGGTCTCCAGCAGCCGTGGGTCAATGGTTTGGGTGTCGAAAATGTTGATGTGCTCATACTCGGACTCTTTGTTGAGATCGATAATCTGCCGAACCATAAAGTTGTGGCGCACGTCGGCGATGCCAACGCGACCGCGATCCTCGGTCCACGCCAACAGGTCGTACGGCCCAGGGCAGAAAGCCATGTCTCGAACAGCTCCTGGCCCGCTGTTGGGCCGCGACGACTGGAAGGTGGTGATGAGCGGGTCAACCGTCTCGTCAGTCAACTGCGTCGCGTTGAAGATGGATATGGTGCCGTGCTGAGTTCCAACGGCAAGGTAGCCGCCAGAGGTTGAGAAGGACGCCGCAAAGCTTCCGCGGCTGTCCGTCTTGTCATCTTTCTTCTGGCTCTTGAGAAGGATCCTCTGCTTGAGCTCCCACTTGCCGGGGAAGGGCCCAGCTCGCTGATGGACGTAGAGATACGGATCGTCCAAGATGGCGATGAGGAGGCGCCCATCAGGCGAAATGACGGCTCTGTTGACAAAGTCGGGATACTGGACGACCTCCAAGGGCTCAGTCACCTCCTTTTGGTCAAAGTCATTGAGGCTGACAAGCGTCACGGTTCGATCGTTGTTGGCTAGGACGGCAACGGGTTCCGAGTAAGCGCGGCCGTCAACCGGCAAACCTTGGTCACCGGGAGGAGGAAACCAGAGAGTGATGCAGTTGACCCGCTCCTTGGCGAGCTTCATGCTCTTTGCCGTAACCTTGGCCGACTGCTGAGCGGCCGCCGTAAGCATGTTGAGTGCAGCCTCCTCAGGCGACATTGTGGAGTCTTCACTAGCGAGAGAGGGCCCGGCTTCAGAGTCCGAGCCAGATGAAGGGTTCTGGGGATTCTCTATTGCACGGCCTCCCTCTCCCTCGAGTCTGATCGCCACAAACTCGCCCGTCTCGCTCCCGCAGCAAAGCCATCCGTTCTCGGCCACCAGGCATCGTGGAGCAAACGTCAGGTGCTTGATCGTTTCGCAGCTGCGGGCTAGGGTGTTGAGCCGCTGGACTTGACGGCTCCCAACTCCACCGGGGTAGAAGAGGTTGTGTTTGTTCTCGGCGCTTATGAGGGATCGCAGCTGCCAATGCCTAATAGGAAGATAGAGGACCTTGATTAGCAAGCTACCCCATGGAAATGGTTGCAAGAGCAATATGGTTGGTTTAAGGGACATACTGTGAGCGAACAGGAACCCGGAAGTGCGTTCGTTGGATTCTGGAGATGAGGCGATCGGAGGTATAGTAGCTGCGTAGCCGTTCGGCATCGACATGGTCAGCAACGGCAACGCAGCAGCAGCAGCAGCAGAGGCCAGCAACAAAGGGCTGGGCAGCAGCAGCGGCAGAACAAGGGGGATTGCTCACGAGGCATCGTCTTTGCGAGCCATAATAGCGTCGTCGGCGGATTAATCGTCGCTGCGCGAGTCGGGGCTCAATGGCGAAGAGGCCTAGCTGCGATGCAGCACCCAAAGGGGCAGCCAGGCACAGGCTCAGGGCAAGGACACGCCTCGGGTGGTGATGATGCGGTCTTCGATGGGCAGCGTGTGCCTGCAGATGGGTCGGCGAGTCGAGTCAATGCAGTAAAGAAACTGAGTCGAGTTGAACGAGACACGGGCGGGCGAAAAGGGAGATGGAGTGAGGAGAAGAAGGTCGTGATGGGATTGGGTTCCGAATTCTGAGGAAGAAGCCGAAACACAGGCATCGGCGGGCTGAGATGGCCGGGGAGGTGGCGGGCTTATTCCATCAGCGAACGAGCCTAGCGAACGCTTCAGCGCAGTCAGAGTGCCGTACGAGCGCAGATTACAGGGCTCGAAGCTCTGTGGAGGCACAACGCAGGGCGAGTACCCAGTACTTTCATGCAGTGTCGGCGCCTGGTCGTCCAAGCAACGACGCGGAAGCGATGCGCGCGTATCCGGTACTTGTATCTTGGGGTTCGAGGCCAGTGAATAGCGCTACTGTATAGCGGCTGAGCGGCTCCCCGGATAGACACACGAGGGTAAGGTGGGTAGATGACGTCGGACAATTGATCACCTCAGGAAAACTATCCAGAAATTGCCTTTTAAGCCGTTCTCTAATGGGCAAGTAGCACTATCAAGCATGATCTAACAGAGGCTACAGGTAGATCGTGGAGAGTGGCAGTATGTATTTGGGACTTTATTACACCTTATGCTGGATGGGCTCTGGAGGATTGAATTTGCGGTCTGCAGCTGCATCACGTCTGTGCTTGTACTTTGAATGAGAGAGCGCGCAATTGCACTGGTCGTGGCTCCACGCAGAAGTATTGGTTCTGAGACCCTGATCGCCACTCGACTCAACTTCGGGAAGAAAAGCAACGTTCAATGAAAACTTCAGCGCCCTGCATACTTACTTCGTATCCTGGCAATGATACGTAATAAAGGTCTGGATCTTTATGTAGGACCCTTGCCAAGCAGTAATATCTTGTACCTCACATGTGGCAGAGCTGCGTCAAGCACACACACTGCAGAGAAAATTACTGGTCATCAAAAGGTGCTCCCGTGGGTGGCACAAAGTTGCAGAAGCGCCAGGTATCAAGTAATAAAACATGCGTCAATAGACTAAAATTTGTTTGCCAGCAAAGGAGTGGCACGGCATCCAGGCAAGGGGGAGGGCAAGAAAAAGCAAAGAGAGCGAGGGTGGTGAGATAAAAAGGCAGCGGCAGGGTCTTCGGACACGGCAGCTTGCCAGTGATGTTTGCTTTTGGCGCCTCTTTGGCGGTTCGGGGCTGTTTTCTTTGGCTGAACTGATGCATGGAGTCGTATGAAGTCTCTTGGGCTGAACTGATGATGCATGGCGTCGTATGTAGTGCCGAGAATATGCCGACATCTGACCTCCAGAATGAAGCTTTTCGAACCTGAAAGTTGCTCGAGACTGAAGCCAAGTCTCAATGTCTAGGTAGCCCTTGAGCCAAGGTATGCCCAGTATTATTTAAGTCAGTAGAAGCTACAGTTGAAGCTCTTCGTTTCTTCGATGAAGTGACCAGAGGAAAGACTCCCAGTATTATCTTTGCGTCTGTGATGAGGTGAGATTCATCTCATTGAGCCGATCGTAGCCTCGTCACCCGCCGAAGCTCGCCTTCTTCTCTTCCTGCCGCGGCCCGTGATTTTGACTGCGAACTCCATCTGCCTGCCAGCATTTCTCCAGAATTGCCGCCGGATAATCACTTGTTCCGGCATCGCCGGTGCGGCGGGTGGGACCGGGACTGCGGGACTTGCGCTGTTGCCTCTTTCTCTCGGCTTCTATGGCCGACCGTCGCTGCACCGAGCGGTTTTTCCAGGCTAGGAAGAAAAAAAAAATTCACTTCTCTCCACCATTTTCTTCTCTCCAGCCTTTCCATCTCATTCCTCTTCTGCATATCTAAAACCTCCCATCTTCTCCTCCCAGATTGCGAGTTTCTTATTCTCCTCTCTGTTCCTCTTCTTCCTTTCTTCATCCATTGTATACCCTCAATTCCATCCACCATGCTCGCTACGCGATTCTCCCGAGCTGTAAGTGACGCAATGCTGAGCTATTGCTGTGCGTCGAATGCTTTGCTAACATGCCTTTCTCTGGATAGCTTCCCCGAGCCTCTCCCCTCATCGCTCGCTCGGCCGCCTTTGCCAGAACACCTGCAGTCTCCAAGTTCGCTCGCTATGAGTCAACAGAGAGCAACGGCAAGGTCCAGGGTGCCGTCATCGGTATCGACCTGGGAACCACCAACTCTGCCGTCGCCATCATGGAGGGCAAGACACCCCGCATCATTGAGAACGCAGAAGGTTAGTACTAGCTCCCCTTTGCTTGGCGCAAGCCCACGCAAAACCAATGCCTCGTTTTCACCGTCGCATCTTCCTTATACTGACCCGTTTCAGGTGCCCGTACCACTCCTTCAGTAGTTGCTTTCGCCGAGGATGGCGAGCGACTGGTCGGTGTTGCTGCCAAGCGACAGGCCGTCGTGAACCCAGAGAACACCCTGTTCGCCACCAAGCGTTTAATAGGCCGCAAGTTCACCGACGCCGAGGTCCAGCGTGACATCAAGGAGGTCCCCTACAAGATTGTCCAGCACACCAACGGCGACGCCTGGGTCTCTGCCCGTGGCCAGAACTACTCTCCCTCCCAGATCGGTGGTTTCATCCTCGGCAAGATGAAGGAGACCGCCGAGGCCTACCTTGCCAAGCCTATCAAGAACGCCGTTGTCACCGTTCCCGCTTACTTCAACGACGCCCAGCGTCAGAGCACCAAGGACGCTGGTCAGATCGCCGGTCTTAACGTCCTCCGTGTCGTCAACGAGCCCACTGCTGCCGCTCTTGCCTATGGTCTGGAGAAGGAGGCTGACCGCGTCGTCGCCGTCTACGATCTTGGTGGTGGTACTTTCGATATCTCCATCCTTGAGATCCAGAACGGTGTCTTCGAGGTCAAGTCCACCAACGGTGACACCCACCTGGGTGGTGAGGACTTCGATATCCACCTGGTTCGCCACATGGTTTCCGAGTTCAAGAAGACTTCTGGCATTGATCTGTCTGGCGACCGCATGGCCATCCAGCGTATCCGTGAAGCCGCCGAGAAGGCCAAGATCGAGCTCTCTTCCTCGCTCCAGACCGACATCAACCTGCCCTTCATCACCGCCGATGCTTCCGGCCCTAAGCACATCAACCTGAAGCTCACTCGCTCTCAGCTTGAGAAGATGGTTGAGCCTCTCATCAACCGCACCATCGATCCCGTCCGCAAGGCCCTCAAGGACGCCAACCTCCAGGCCAAGGACATCCAGGAGGTCATCCTGGTCGGTGGTATGACCCGTATGCCCAAGGTTGCCGAGTCCGTCAAGTCCATCTTCGGCCGTGACCCCGCCAAGTCCGTCAACCCCGATGAGGCCGTCGCCATGGGTGCTGCCATCCAGGGTGCCGTTCTCTCTGGTGAGGTCAAGGATCTCCTTCTCCTCGACGTCACCCCCCTGTCTCTCGGTATCGAGACCCTGGGCGGTGTCTTCACTCGTCTAATCAACCGAAACACCACCATCCCCACCAAGAAGTCCCAGGTCTTCTCCACTGCCGCCGACTCCCAAACTGCCGTCGAGATCAAGGTCTACCAGGGTGAGCGTGAGCTCGTCCGCGACAACAAGCTGCTCGGAAACTTCCAGCTTGTTGGCATCCCCCCCGCCCGTCGTGGTGTTCCCCAGATCGAGGTCACCTTCGACATTGACGCCGATTCCATCGTCCACGTCCACGCCAAGGACAAGTCCACCAACCTGGACCAGTCCATCACCATTGCCTCCGGCTCCGGTCTTTCCGAGAACGAGATCCAGCAGATGGTTGAGGACTCCGAGAAGTACGCCGAGTCTGACAAGGAGCGCAAGGCCGCCATCGAGTCCAGCAACCGCGCCGACAGCGTCCTGAACGACACCGAGCGTGCCCTTGACGAGTACGCCGACAAGCTCGACAAGGCTGAGGTCGACGGCCTGCGCGAGAAGATTGCCTCTCTCCGCGAGTTCGTCACCAAGATCCAGTCTGGCGACAGCACTGCCACCGCCGCTGAGATCAAGGAGAAGACCGACGAGCTCCAGGTCGCTTCCCTCAACCTCTTCGACAAGATGCACAAGGCCCGCAGCGAGAGCGCCGAGCAGGCCTCCAGCGAGCAGTCCACCGAGGGCGAGAAGAAGGACGAGAACAAGCCTTAAGATGGCCTCTTTTGTGAAGGTTAGCGACGAGCGAGTCTAACAAAAGTTCATCTGGGAAACCAAAAAAAAAAAAAAAACACCAAGCAAAAACACCAAAAAATCTCTTGTATCAAAACCACATTTACTGTTCGAATATTCAAAAGAAGCGCGGGGCTGTGGCATAGATCCCTCTTCTTGCTGTATTTATGATGTACTCATATCCAGCCTAAGCTGCTATGCACTTGCCCTGTTTGTTTTTACTCATGTTGTTAATACCTCTGGCTGGCGGAACAGGCGTTGGAGCATCAAAAAACTATCTAGGAGATGTTTTTTCTTTGACTGATTCTATTCTTATTTTTTTGGTTTATGAATGTACGGTCGTACCGGGTGGTATGGGCGAAGAGGCAAACACGACAAAAAGAGAAAAAACAAACACTAGGTAGTTAGATGATAATGATTTTCTCCCCTCTTACTTTCTGGTCGCTTCGACTATGTGGTCGTCCGTAATACTATCTTGCAACAAGTGATGCTATCGTGCTGACATGGCAACCTTCGAACTCTTAAGCCATCCACCCCCATGATGTGTTTAATGTGTTGGTCCCATGCCAGTGAATAGACCCTTTTCTCTGCACATCATCATGCCGTGCAGCCATCTCCATGACGTAGGTATCCTGCTCCGACGGACTGGTACCTGTATGCCCTTCTGGCGACATTAAAGGCTGCTGCACATCACCACTCTCCGCACCATAGCCCTCTTCGCGGAGGAACAGATGGCGGATATTCACAGCCCTTCGAGGATCCCTTCCCGAGCGCACGACAGAATAATTCGCTATCATAGCGGCTCGATCGAGGGTCATATCCGGCAGTGGGGAGCCGCCCTTTGGACCATGTTGCTGCTGCTGCTGCTCACGAAAGCTGGCGTGCTGCTCCTCCTCCGCAATGGCGCGAATAGTGCTGAGTTCGATGTAGACGGTGACGGATAAGACGCAGAGGATGATGGCGAGGAATACGAGGAGCGTGGCTTTTGGGTGATAGAAGTTGTAGTTTGCGATGCTGGGGGGTAGATGGTGGTCGAAGGGCGACCTGTAGCCTGGTGCCATGATCAAGAGGAGAGATGTGTATGTGCTTTGAAGTGAAGGAAGCTTGAATGGAGAGTTGGATCACCACTGAGCCTGGAAGAGATGCATGCAACCGACTTTGTGGGAGGGCGGTTATAGAGACAGAGTCGTCGAGTTTGCTTGAATTTCACATTGCACCGCGCGTCCTGTGTTTGCTGCCGGCGGAGGAAGGGTTGAAGTATTTTCCCCCTTTCTCCCTGAATTTGCGACTCCATTCCAAGGGGTATCCTGAGAGCAGAGTGATACTTTCGTGAACGTGACTTACTTGTGAGACAAACGCTCGTGACAGGATTCCCCAGTGCATATTTCACACGAATGACTGCATGAGCAGAATAGAGTGAAAGATCGTTAGGCAAGAGTCACTAAAAAGACGAAAGGATGGCAAATTATGCCTGTCATAGCAGTGAGAAAAATCGTGAGTATTGTATAAATATTTTTCTGCTCAATCCTAGTGCAACACAATGCGTATCGAAAAGCATTACCTTCCAAAGCCAAACCAGCTTCTCTTAGCCTTTTGAGCAGGTTGCTCGGCTTCATGGGCGCCCTCGTCGGCCTGGTTGCTGCCCGCCTGGGCCTGGACTTGCTTGCCGGGGTAGTGGATGTAGTTCCAGGCAACGTCGAGGAAGATGGGCTTGACCGGAATTACTGCCTCCTTCGGAGGGAACTCCACAATGTGGTTGAGGTCAGCCCCGCCGACGGGATACTCTTGCAGCTTCTCGACGAGGGGGAGGTCGCTTGCGTATTCGACGGCCTCGGATTGCTTCTTGCGCAGGTTGTCGACGTGGACAATGGCGCGATGGCGCTGCAGCTCGCCATCAATCACTCGCTCGACGAACTTGATGGACTCCGGGGAAATGTCGAGGCTCAGGGGGAGCTCATCGGAAATAGACTGCGAGCTTGGCAGCTTTTCTACAGCTTTTTGGCTGAGCTCCAGAGCTCGGTTGATGAGGGCCAAGGCATTGGCAGCGTTGCCGATGATGGCGTGTGACCGAGCGATGGCAAGATGCCTATGCATGCTTGTTAGTGGTTGATCTTAACACAGTAAGCCGTCTCACTCCCAGAATATGTGGTCCTTACTTGAGCGCAATAAAGTAACTCTCATAAGCTTCAATCCTGGCGGCGAGTTCCTCGTCGGCGGCAACTCCGGGAAGCTCCTTGATCGACTCCAAGTTCTGAAGGATACCATCGTACAGCGCAGTCTTCTCCTTAAGCTTAACGAGTTTCTTTCCAGAGGGCAGTTCCCTTTCCTTCCTTGCTTCGGCCGAGTCCGCGTCCTTCTTCTTACCCCTTCTTAATGAGCCGTACTCTTCTGTGGCACCATCATGGGGACCTGTAAGAACTCGGTTTCGACCAATTCTCCAGCTAATCATCTCGTAATTGACTGCAGTGCGTGTAATTTGCAGCCGCTGCATCCTGGGATCGCTTTGGGGAACGCCGTCCCCTTTAAGTTCGTCGATGGCCTTCTTGGTAGCATCAACAGCATCTTGGGTGGTTAACAGAATCTCATCATAGGCGGCAGCCACCTCATGCGGCCTCTTGTCCTGGGACTTGGCAATAGTCTGCGAGAGCCGCTCTTTAGCCTCACCAACAACAGCCCAAGAGGTGGCTATCTGTGCATCCTCGATCTGGACTTCGTGCGCTCGCCAAGTCAGGGTCTGGGGGGCAGCGTCGCCGACTGCAATGCCCTCTGCAGACCCCGTGCTTGCCTCGGCAAGAATGGATGCATCGAGTCGGTTGATTTCTTGGACCAGAGCCTCGTCTGACCGCGGGAAGGCGTTCTTTGCCAGAGTGGCGACGGAAACCGTTCGGGGCGTCTTGAGCTGGTAGGCAGCGAACCGGATCGACGGCTCGACGGTCTCGGACAGCAAGTCCTTGAAGATATCGCTCTTGGTCGCCGTAGCAAGTGCGGTGTAGATGACATACGTCACGGCGTAGCTTCGCAGGCAAGGCTCCCAGCTTTGCTTTTCGAACAGCATGGCGCCTCGGATGAGGGATGCGTAGGCCCGAGCCTCGAGGAGATCGGTGGCACTGGCGCCAGATACATCGGTCTGCGACAGGACGGTAACGACCTGCTCAGCGCTTCGAGCGGCTTTCTCGAGTCGGGAGACGATGTGAGACCGGGCGCGGCCGACAACGCCCCTCTGGTCGTTCGCATGGGCCGCCTTGATGCTCATTGCCTGAGCCCAGGCGCGTTCGCTGGTGAGGAGGAGGAGGTGGACATGTCTGGCAGCAAAACATTAGCAGCCAGCTCGGTCAATTGCTTGCTCCTTCGGTGGCGGATGATATCATACTCAATGTTTCCCTGGACATCTTCGGCGGTGACCTGCTCCGGCTTGCGGAACTTGCCTCGATTCCTGGTCACGATGCCCAGCTTCTTGCGCGAGTTGAGCAGGCGCTTGGACAGCTGGCCATGGTATGTCGAGAAGTCGCCGTACAGCAGGGCCTTGTCTCGGCCCTGGACGACGAAGTTGGTGATGTCCATTGTGCGATAGGGCGCCGCCTTGCCGGACTTCTGGATGCTCAAATTGATGCTCAGTCAGGCCAGGCTGTTCTACTGCCAGCTAGTCGGTTGATGGCAATCCCAGCAGCTTTCTTTTCTTGGATTGGGATTGGCGGGGATGGCGGGGCATGTCGTTTTTTCGCTGGACAAGGCACGAGGCGTTGAGCACCGTGAGGCTGGAATTTGGGAATTCGAGGCTCGTGCGAGGTCGCTTATGTAATATGGCGTCGGTTTCGGGAAGCTTACGGAGGTACTCCGTACCCGGATCTTGGGTCATGGTCCTTTCAAGCTCTTCAAGCTTGCAAGTGTCTACAAGGTATCTATCCATCTTCAAGGCATTATCGCAGAGATGAAGCTGGACGGGAAATGAATGCTCGAGACGAAAGGCTACTTATCTACTAGGCAGCTACTGAGATCCATGAGAAGCTTTTGGGCTGCAGTCTTACCCTCCCGATCGAGTGAGCGACTTGATTCATCCGTTTAACTGTCTTGTATGTTTAACTTGATGCCTCAAGCCTTCATGACGGCTTGCTTCTGAACCGGATTGATACGCCCCTGGCACTGTAGCCGGTAACAATACCTTATCATCATGGAGACAGTCAGATGAGACACGTCGGTACCTATGTAGTACTTCTTAAATCAACCGCAACTCGTCTTCCGAGAATCAGTCAGTTTCACGTTAAGCAGGGAACGAAGCAATCTACCCGAGTTGCCGCCTAAGTTGGAGGACGCCACATTGCAGTACAGTATGCTCATAGCAACTGGAAGGCATCATTGATTTAGCTCCTGGAGCTCGGTTACGCGGGTTATGACATATGACAAGTCGTCGACTGCTAAGTTTAGAGCGCGGCTTATCGATTCGCCAGGCAAGGCAAAGGACAACGCAGACATGGGTGAAACACGTTCTAAGACATCACGCCCAGTCGTTCCGAAGTCGTGTGCTTGGCCCCTGCTAGCAAGACCTGTAGCAGACAGTTGATGAGCTGTCCTTTGAGCTACTAGACGGTTCGATCGATTCCGCAAGGGCAGGCTGTCATGATCGAATCACTGGCGGACAACACAAAGGCGCCTTGTCTCAAAAGGCGTATCGAAATCGGGACTCATCGAATCGATCTGCCTCCACTGCCCGGGATGGCTTGGGGCTTGCAATACCTTGAGCCTTATCGCGGCACGAACTCAGAGCATGGCTCTCAGATGGCAGATTGGCGTCGCGCTTACCGGCCACTCAATATCAGCCCTCGTCAATAGACGTCTGCAGCATGGGTAAAAGCGGCATTTGCTCTTCCACGCAGACAGGCAAAGACGACTCAGAAGCTTCCTCTGCTGGACCCGCTGCAGCTCCATCATTTTTCAGCTCTGATGGTTCGAAGCTAGTAGCCTTGTGATAGCCCGGGTTCGCGGCGAGCGAGCCAATACTACCCTCTGCCTTGATGCCGACACAGATGCGCTTGACATAGTCGCCGTGTTATTGGCCATGTCCCATCTAGCAAACTTCTCGCACCCTCTCGCTCCGATCAAGTTCGATCCAAAGGAGGAGCCCAGCACATGATAACGCGTCACTGTCTCTGTTCCCCTCTTTGTGCCGTCCTTGGCTTTGGGCAAACTGCTCGTCTTTGGGTTGCGAGATTTGGCGGTAGTCGAGGTAGCGTCGATCAAGCAAGGCAAGGGAAAGCACACGTATCGCATACTTTGTCTAGCCCAGCAACCAGTAACCGGCAACGAGCATGCAGTCAGGCTGTGTGTCTTATGGCCTCATGCTCATGAGCGACGGCAATTGGCAGCAGCGGTTGCTGGTGGGTGTGTCGACCATTGTTTGGCGCCAAAAAGCTGGCTGCGACTTCGTGTCAGCCATGCATATTGTGCGGGCGAACGTGTAGGGAGGATCTGGGATGATTTGACAGGAGAACTCAGGCCATCGTCAGCCGTGGCAGCAGAAAATAGCAAGAGCAGAGAAGTGACAGGATACCGCCCAATGCGCGTCGCCGGCGGTCGGCAATCGTCGATATTGCTCGGGGGATTTTGGAGCGCATCTCAGGGATCACGACAGCAGGGTGGTGACCTTGCAGGACGAGATACTGGACGCTTGCATCACGTGCCCACCTTGTCCGGGGCAGGCCCCTCCAGAGCCCCAGGCCTCCAGAGGGCCCCCCGGCTGCCTTCAGGCTGTCGAGGCCGCTGTCCAGGGCTTCTGCCAGCGTTCTGGCGGGCTCCTCCGGGGGATCGGGGAGTCCCAGCAGCAGCAGCGATGCGGGCGAGATGCGCCACCGCGACGGGTTGACGGGGCTCTGGTGGAGGGCGCACGGACTGGGCCAGCGCTGGAGGATCCCTGTCGCTGCAAACGGTGCTGTGCAGGTGACCTGCTTGGCTGCAGTAGCCGCAAGCGCTTTTTTTGGGGCTGCTTTTGCTGCCTCGAAAGCACCAAGTCCAGAGCCTCTGGCGGTGGTGTGCACAGCGGTAGCAGCGGCAACGACAAGTGGAGGGCAGTAGAAGTAGGCTTTGGTGAGATTGTGTGCTCTTGCTGAGGTGTGTGGGTTGATACTGGAATCACGGCACGACGCTGGACGAAGCGAGAGAGGGACTATCGACGAAGCCAGATACCGTTTGTACTCCTCCAGTCGAGTAATAAGACATGGCGAGACTTGGATGGCGTCAAATGTACTCAGCTGCTGCATTGATCTGAGATCAAAGTACGAGGTACTTGGCATCGTCATTCTCAGTGCTAACGAAAACCTGGTGCATGTTCCGCGAAGATCGCGGACGAGTCACTGCGGCTCAGCTGCAAGGGAGTCCGAAGAGTTGCGTCTGGACAGAGATTGATGGATCGATTGCCGTCCAGGTTGCTGCAAACATTTCCGCTCCCTCTCCAATCACATGCTTCTTCTTCTGGGCTGGAGGCGTGGAAAAGGCATCTTGAAGGTGGGCTACAGAAACCTTAGCACTGTACATACCGCTCCAGAGAGTACCTAGACCTACCTAGGCACTGTTTCTTGTAGCAAATCACCTCATGAGTTTGGGCAGTCAGGTGATGTTTCTTCAGTCAAACAAAATCAAGATATTGATCGGTACTCGTACAAGCATGGCATGTAGTCTAGGCGTTCAAAAGAAAGTCGGGAGTTGCTTTCCATCCTTCCGTCCCCAAGTGGAGGTCCCTCGCCGTGCCCGTCCATGTACCATCGGGTACCGCAGAGCCACCTCCAGGCCCCTCCAGCGCCCCGCTCTTCCGCCTGTTTCCCACTGCTGCAGCCACTCAGCATTCCGCGATACTGCTTCCTTAGCACCTGCCGCCAGCCTCTACAGGTACCTAGAATGTACAAGGCGCTATCCCGCTAACCCACTTTTTTCCACTACCGCTGCGACCTGCCTGGAGGCAGAACATCCATGATTCTGCAAGAGAGACTTCACGCACTCTCGCATCTCCAATAACAACCGCAAGACCGGCATCTTCTCTCGCCTCCGGCTGCACTCCTCTCGTTGGTGCGCTGCCTCTTGTTGTCCCTGCCCTCCACTCCGGGCTGCCGTCTCTGCTCTGCCTCCGTCACAAGCCGCCTGCAGACGGAGTCCTCCGAGAAAAAGCAGGGGGAAAAGCGCGTTGCTGGTCCAAGACAACACCTGCAGTTCTGCATCATCATCGACAACCGGGATCGCGGCTTTCCAGCAGCCGCTCTGTGCGCTCGCCAGCTGGTGGCTGTATGCTGCTGTATAGCCATAGCTATACCTTGAGCTTTTGACATTTCATCTTTAATCAGCGGGTTGCTTCGTGCTCTCGCTTTTTTCTTTCGACTTTTCCTCTTCCTCAACATTTCATGCTTTTTTCCTCACGCTTGGGTATTCGCCTCCCATCTTTTCTTCCCGCCTATAAGGCTCGCAGTGTTTTTTTCAGGCACCTTTCTCTCGCCCCCTTTCAATAGCCTCGCCCTCACATGACTTTTTATCTCTCTTCTGCCTCAGACCACTCGCAACTATTTCTCTCTGCTTCCGGGTCAAGCCTCGACAACACCAACTCTGTCTCTACAACCAACTTACGTTGCCCTTCACATACCGAGTACCTCTCGGTCTGTGAGACCACACTTCGCGCTCGCCGCAAACGCTTAAGAAGAGAGGCAGAGAAGCACAGATCTGAATCAGAGACCTGACAATACCCTATCGCCCACCGTCCGTCATTGTCCTTGCATGCGCCTGTGTGATGACGATTTAGGCTTCGTCACACATGCGGTAAAACGCTCCATCTTTGCCTCTCCCTCCCTCTTCATCACTCTCTGGCTCCTGCTTTTGCGTTCTGGAGGCTCTTTGTGTAGCCCCGAGCGCCACTCAATATATTGCAGATGGCTACGAATGGTAAGACCTCCCTCTTTCTATCGTACCCTCTACCTCCCTTCACTTTCGATCTTGAAGGTCGGAACCACCGCCCGCGAGCATATGATGGTAGCTTTGCCTCTATGATAAGTTATATCACTCTCAAAGAAGCCTTGCTTAACCTCCCATCTGTCCCCTATGCCTGCCAGTCTTCCTCCTGTTTTAGCCTGGCCTCGTTGGACTCAACTGACTCCCTTCTAGGTGTGCCTTCGCAGCCTCTAGGCTCCGATCTGGATATGCCATGGGTCCCGCCTTCGCATCATCATGCAAAGCGCCAATATCAAGAATACAACGACTCGAACGTTCGACAGGATGGGCCAGGTCAATCTGCCATAACGTGGCAGCAGATGCCCAACGGAAGACATGATACAGACACCACTTCCTTCACTGCGTTGCTTAACAGCCCTCTCGACCCATCCACCATGAGCTCGCCAATGACAGGCTCGCCAATGCCAGACTCGCCGGGGACCCCGCCGGACGAGGATGACGAAGCGCGAGCTGATCGAATGGTCGCTTCGCTGCGCCGAAGCCGCCTCGCACGTTCTCAGCATCAACCCACACCCTTTCATCGATCCAGTATGCCTCATATGCTCGCTCCCACAAATCAAGCCCAACCACTCCCCAAACGCCAGCGAGTGAACCGTGAAGGGGGGCCACGTCTGCCTCTCTTCTTGAGGGAGATGCAAGCCGACCACATGAAGATGGCGGCCGAGCGTGCTGCGGCGGCGGCTAATCCTGGATCATCTACTGTTGACTTGACAAATGGTACGAGTAGCCTCCATGACCCACGACGAAGTTGCTGCCATGTGCTTTTGCTTATCGTTTACCCTTTAGTCAACGACGATGCCGGCCCTCCGAAGCCCGTGGATCCCAAGGAAGAAGAGGTTTGTTACGGCATGATCAAGACCCGCGCAAACTGCACCCGAGCTCCTTCGCCAAAGCCGGGGGTACAGAGTATGTGGGGGCCCAACTATCAACCCAGCATCAAGGTCATCCTCAGAAGGATGGCCGATGACGATTCGTACCGAATCCCTGTATGCGACCACACCAGAGAGATCATCGGACAAGTCGACTATTCCGCTAGCAGAGCCTTGGCGCCTTTGCTGGACTTCAATATCCGCGTCAGGACCGACTGTCGCATCCCCCCGCAGCCCATTGCCCCGGGCCAAGAACCTGGCCAGGCTGTATCGCGCTCCTACCTACTTGATATTGTCTTGTATGGGCCCTTCAAATACGCCAGAAATGTTGGAGCCATCCTCGAGCGGAATCAAGTGCCGCTTCACCAGCCCTACATCATTCAACGAGGCATCAGGCTCTGCAACCCGCACACTCCTGATTACGCGCGCGCAATGAAGAAACAGCCGTCAAGGGCGGGTGCGGGTCGTGAGGGAGACCGCTCTCGGAGCGCAAACTTCACTCCCAGAACTGTTGAGGAAGTTCGCTCGGAAGTCATGGGAGTTTTCGATTCTCTTACCAGGAGCGACGAATTACCAACCATGGATCCCCCAAGTTCTATTCTGACGCCTCTGCTTACCCATCAGAAGCAGGGGCTCTACTTCATGATGGCAAGGGAAAAGCCTCGCGAGCTGCAACTGCAGGAGAAGGGCATGGTGTCCTTCTGGCGGACCAAGCCCAGTCCGAGTGGACAGATCTTCTTCCACAATGTCATCACTGGCGAGAGCCAGGCCGCTCCCCCTTCTGACACCCGCGGCGGTATACTCGCTGATATGATGGGCCTGGGCAAAACACTCAGCATCCTGTCGCTCGTAGCAACCACCATGGATGAGGCACAGCAGTTTCAGCACCTCTCGCCTGAGCAGCCGTCCGCGCCGGAAACAAGACAGGCAAAACGCGACTTGGACGCGGCGCAGGCACCACTGGGCCTGACGCCCCTGACCCGAAACACCAAGTCGACCCTGATCATATGCCCTCTCAGCACAATCACGAACTGGGAGGAGCAAATCAAGCAGCACATTGCCCCTGGTCAGCTTACCTATCATGTCTATCACGGTCCGAACCGTATCAAAGATTTGGCGCGGCTGGCACAGTTCGACATTGTCATTACAACTTACGGCTCCGTCTCCAACGAGCTCAGTTCTCGTCGCAAGGCCAAAATGGGCAGCTTCCCTCTTGAAGAGCTTGGCTGGTTCCGCATCGTTCTCGACGAAGCACACATGATTCGGGAGCAGTCGACAATGCAATTCAAGGCCATAGTTCGGCTTCAGGCCCAGAGGCGCTGGGCGGTTACCGGGACTCCGGTCCAAAATCGACTAGATGATTTTGCCGCCCTCTTGTCGTTCCTCCGCCTGGAGCCCTTCCACCAAAGAGCCAAGTTCCTTCGTCATATCGTGGAGCCCTTCAAGGCTTGCAATCCTGATATTGTGCCCAAGCTCCGCGTTCTCGTCGACACAATCACACTCCGCCGCCTCAAGGACAAGATCGATCTGCCTTCACGGGAGGACTTTATCGTGAGACTCGATTTCAGCCCAGATGAGCGCGGCATATATGACCTTTTTGCTCGCAACGCCCAGGACAGGGTCAAGGCCTTGGCCGGAAACCCCACCTCTGGAGCTCTTGGCGGCAACACGTACATTCATATTCTCAAGGCCATCCTTCGTCTACGCCTACTCTGTGCACATGGCAAAGACTTGCTGAATGAAGAAGACTTGGCGGCCCTGAAAGGCATGTCGGCAGAGATGGCGATCGATATTGATGAGGACGATGAAAATGCCGAAGGCGCGCTATTGTCTCATCAGAAGGCTCACGAGATGTTCACACTGATGCAAGATACGAACAACGACGCGTGCATACAATGCAACAAGAAGATCTCCCAAGAGCAAACCTCAATGGACGCCGAAAAGGAAGACGACACGCTAGGATACATGACGCCTTGCTTCCATGTGGTGTGTCAGTCGTGCATAAGAAGCTTCAAGCAGCGAGCCAAGGCTGCTCTGCCGCCTGGCCAGCTTGCAGGTCCCTGCATCGTTTGCAATGCGCATGTTCGGTTCGGCTTCGTCAACATCCGCCGTTCGGATGTAGAGGGTGAACATGATGGTATTCTCAAGTCTGCCAACAAGCCGAAAGAAGTCGCCAAAGACTTTGACAAGTATGACGGACCTCATACCAAGACCAAGGCCCTCCTTGAGGATCTTCTCAAGTCCAAAGCTGCCAGCGACGCCAATCCACAAGAAGCACCCTTCAAGTCAGTTGTTTTCTCAGGCTGGACGTCCCATTTGGACCTCATCGAGCTGGCGCTTAAGGAAGCAGATATCAGATTCACCAGGCTTGATGGCAGCATGACACGACAGGCACGCACGGCTGCCATGGACACATTCCGCGATGATCCCAACATTCACGTCATTCTTGTTTCCATCACCGCTGGTGGGCTGGGCCTGAACTTGACCGCCGGCAACAACGTCTATGTTATGGAGCCGCAGTACAACCCTGCGGCTGAAGCTCAAGCGATCGATCGTGTGCACCGCCTGGGTCAGAAACGCCCCGTGCGCACAATTCGGTACATCATGCGCAACAGCTTTGAAGAGAAGATGCTTGAGCTGCAAGACAAGAAGGTGAAGCTGGCAAGCCTCAGCATGGACGGCCAAAACAAGGCTTTGGACAAGGCTGAGGCAGCGAGACAGAAGCTCATGGATCTCCGCAGTCTCTTCAAATGATAACTACCCGGTCAAAGATCGTATAAAGACCACGCAACGAAGTAACGACTTGTTTAGGCGTTTTTGCCGTTTCTGCATCCCTATTTTTATACACGGTATATTCGACATGTTCCGTTGCAGCATACTCTCAGGTTTTCTATTCAGTATCCCCCTCGTCACTATCGATCTAGCCTATGTATCTGCATAGGAAACGTCTTCCACCCGGTGGCCCGCGTGCAGCAGCTTTCTCTTTTCCTTGAGTTTCCTTTTTTTTTTTTTTTTTTTTTTTTTTTGTCATCCAGCAGCATCTATCATCGTGGGGGCAGCTCTGCAAGGCTGAGAGGACCGTTGACCTAAATCATCTATTCCCTCTCCAACCCCCTTTCAATCAATCTTCTTTGCAAGTTCTGCCGGATACGGCAACATACCCTGGTCTCACGGCATCCTGTGGCATTCTTATACCGAAGCTCTCACGAGCCACTCTTGATCTTAGCGGCGCTCGGGATCTGGTGGCATTCTGCTTCTGCCTTTTTTTTTTCCTTATTTCTTTCTTTTTCTCTCTCAACTTTTTCACTGGCATAGGCAGGACGAGGGCTTGGAGAACTCGGATAAAGTCAATAGCACCTGGGAGGACTCTTATATACCGGTTGATATATACCGCTCAGAAAAGCATGAATGTCTTGTTTACTTGCGGGGTATGATAGCCTTGAAATGGCCTTTTCGTGACCGTTTCCCCTTTCCCATTACTTCGTCTGTCTGCGACACTCCACCGCGCAAGTAGAACCCAGAAGATGCCGCTACGAAAGTCCCTTTCTCGTAATAAGTTCAACGTATGCCCGCTCCTGCTCTCCAGACTCTTGACATGTCCAACGCCGTTACACCAAGAAAATTCATTATCCTTAAACAAACTCTCACGGGCTCAAAAAGCAGTCGTGAAAGAGGTTGATTACCCCTAGTTCCCTCGTCATGGACCTCCTTGTCTCTTCCAAGCAAGCCTCTTACGGCTGGTCATCGTCATCTAACCCAATGGCGGCCCACTCAGTGCCCTGATTCACCGAGCTCAGCCTGGCGCAAAGACTCAGCAGAACGACCGTCTCCGTCGCGGCGTAGTGGTTCAACGAGTCCGAGAGGATCTTCATGTGGCGGCCAAAGTTGCTCTCCCACT
This sequence comes from Trichoderma citrinoviride, assembly GCF_003025115.1. Taxonomy (NCBI): domain Eukaryota; kingdom Fungi; phylum Ascomycota; class Sordariomycetes; order Hypocreales; family Hypocreaceae; genus Trichoderma; species Trichoderma citrinoviride. The sequence goes on along the minus strand of NW_020194709.1, from coordinate 1,770,876 downwards.
TGCGGACAAATTCCGAGAGGTGAGTCACGCGAGCCTCGGCGTCCTCCGGGCTCAGCGTGTCCGGCTGCGTGGATGTCGAACGTGAGGAGGGGGGCGCTTTGGAGGACTGGAATCGCTGCCATTGATCGTTGGTCATGTTGTCGGGCTTGGTGCCGCTCGCGAGGTCGGGATCAATCTTTTCCAGCTCGCGAGTGAGGAAACCGGTGTACTGGGAGAAGATGGCGCAGGTTTGCATGAGCTTCGAGTTGACCTAAGTAATCAAGGAGTGTCAGTGAGAGGAGACAGACGAGCAGGTAAGGATAGGGAGATGGCTGCGGGATAGGGATCGAGCAAAAGTATCTCCATGGGAAGTAGCATTACCTTTAACAGCTTGCTGTTTGTCAACATGCATTCCTTGAGGCACGTGTCCAGAAAGTCTACATGATCCTGCATCAGCTCGTCCACGGTCCGGTTGAAGCTGGATTTCCTGTCCGACGTCTCGTCCTTGGCTTTCAGTCGAGACATGAACTTTGTCCAGTTAGGCTCGATTACTTCCGCGGTGCAGAAATACAGCACCTGCTGTACGTATACGAGCATCCTCCCTCGCAAGGTCCAGGCGCGTCTCTTCAGAGTTTCGAGCTCCTGGTTGGGGCTCTTGTGAGACCAGGTCACGGCTCTGGTGTGAGCTTGCCACGTCGACGATAGCTGAGACTCCAGGTAACGTAAATGTAGCAGAAAGCGGAAAAGCGCCTGGTAACGCCAGACTGTCTTGCGGCTGATTACCAGCGAGACGGGGAAGGGGACTGAATAGTCCAACTGCAACGATGTAAAGCCAGTAGCATTCTTGTCTGGTTCGATGGGCTGTTGGTTAATGACGGGCTGCATCACTTGGCCTGACTCTATGCCCGTGATGTTTACAACCCGCTGGAGGTTATTGATCAGAGTGATCTCGTTCATCTCCACCTTGACATCTTCTTTGAACGGGTCAAGCGAGGACACGGTTCCAGGTTGGCGCAGGACGAGATCCAGGAGCGACTGCAGCTTGCTTGTGTTGACATTCTTGGCCGGTTTTCTCAGTTCTGATGATCCCAGCTCAAGGAAGTAGGAAAAGGAATCTGATGGGTCGAGGAAGAAGTAGAGCTTGAGTGAACGCAGTCTCAACGGAAGCTCGTGCGTTGTGAGGAGGAGCTGCATTAGGGACTCGTTGGCATGAGCGTAGGCGTTGTTGACGTTCTCAATGAACCGTTTGTCGTCAAAGGAGGTCGGTAGTTCTGTCACGATCTTGCTCACATCTACTCCACCGCATTCGCGAACGACGTTGAGATACTTGCCGGCCAGCAGCACTTTCTCCTTGACGCCTTCCAACTGGGGCGGCACATCCTGGTCCCTGATCGTATATCTTCTCTCCCAATACTCGTCGATGTAATCTCTCTCGAGCCTCTCTCGCCCAATACTCTTCTGTTCTCTGATCATGAACTCGGAATGAGGGTCGTGTATGCTGCCATGGTGGAGCCATTCATTCAACATCTTCATATAAGGTCGGCTCGCATCCCGCAATAATGAAGTCAATAAAGATCGGGCAGCCGGGTCACCTCCCATAGATTCAAGCCTCGAGGCCAAGAGGCCCAAAACACCGCCGCCCTTGCAGACTTTAAGGGCTTTGGAACTTCCAGGGACAAGGTCTCCTCCTTCGGCAAGTCTCTCAAGGACCTTGTCGTAATCGTCCACTTCATCGTCTTCTTCCTCGTCGCTTTCGTCATCCAGCAGCGCGTTCTTCTTCAAGAGCTCTTGTGCTAGCGAATAGAGATGGGACAGCATCTGACATGTGGGTAGAGTGTGAATATTGAGGACATGGACGGTAAAGGATTCGCTCGTCAGAAACTGTGTCTCGAGCTGGGCAATCATGACCAGGTAGTCTTGCAAGCACTTTCTCACTGACGCACACAAGGCATGGTTCACGGCACCAAACTCCTCGCGGCTCTGCACGTCGACGAACGCTTCCAGAGCTGAGTAGTATGTTGCCATTTTCAGCATAGACTTGGTCAGGTCGTGTAGGCTGGGGTCAAGACCGGGCAGAATACGAAAGGGCGGCCCAGAGAGTCGGTCCCTCTCTTCGTTGGGACTGTAACCGCGGGCATATCGGATGTACTGTCCCTCGTAGCCCATGAAAACATACAACAGGTCTTCGACGATGGCTGCCTCCTGAGCTTCCAGCGTCAGTTCGTGCAGGGGTTTCGGCTGTGGCGCATTTGGGATTGTAAATGCAATTGGAGGGAGCGAGATTCGTGAGGCGAGGGCGGCAGAGGTGTGCGGGAGCAGGGTCGCCTCCGGATTCCAAGTTCCTATGTAGTTTAACATGGCGACTGTCAGCTTCTGATAGGAAACAACCAAGTAAAGATCACAGATTGACTCTTCGTCTTGCTCTTTATAGACTTCGTATGCCAAGTATAAGTGAACGGAAAGGGGAAGAGTAGACCATACCTGGGGGCGTCTCTGCCCGGACGTCTCTCGACCGCAGGTCCGTCGACGACTTTTGTCTGCGCATCTCGGCTGGCCTCTTGTCCGTCTGCTGCTGTTGCTGCTGCTGCGAGCGCCGTTGCTGCTCCTGCTTGGCGGGACTGGCTGCCCGCGTTGTGATTCGATCCGCATGAGCCTCAAAGGCCCGCTCGACGACTTTACGCTCCTCGTAGCGTCTGTCGTCCCTGGCCTTGCCCACGCGGCTCGCATTGCCTGGTGATGCCCGCTTATGTGATTCGCTGTCTCCTAACTGGGGAGCCTCTGCATTTCTCGCATCCGCCATGCCGTTTCGAAAGCTTCCATTGGCTCCAGAGATCCGGGATCGCTCGTCCACAAAGGCAGTGGCGCGGCTAGATGCCCTCGTTCGTACGCCGGATGACATAGCGGCGAGCTACATCCGAAGGTGTAGAAGAAAAGAGATGCAGAACCAAGTGGCCTTGGACCAACAGCTGAAGAGAACGCTCCTCACCCTGTTGTTATCATGGGGGTGTTGTTCTCTTGTTCGCCCTTTCTTTTCCTCGGCTTATTCTTCGTCTGCCTTTGCTCTTCCGTTCGGTATAATCGTGGTGCTCGTAGAGGCTTGTATCGATGCTGGGGGTATAAAATGCAGTTCATTGAGTTATGAGCTGCATGCGCCGCACTCACAAGGTCATAAAAGGCAGGCAAGCTCCTTCCTCCGTAGCTTCGGAGCACCTGCTCTATGCAACCCGTGGTGGGGTGAAACACGACCATCAGTCGCGTCGCGGTTGCCATTCCGCCGTATGCCGGATAAACCACGCTTCCGTTTACTCTGGATTTGTAGCTGTACCTGCACCTGTCAGTACCGCAGCTCCCTGTGGCGCCAACTGTGGCGTTGGCCAGCGGTTGTGCGTCTCTGCCTCCCCCACCAGGTACGTACTCGGTACGGCGGATCTGGAGCAGGGAAGCTGCACTGGATGCGTAGGCCCAGTGTTTGCCTGATAGCAGTACAGCTTCATCCTTCTCTCAGCCTTTCCTTGCAGCCTCACTTCGTCGTTTGCCCTCCTCTCTCACTCAACGACTATCTTGCCCTGCCGAGACATTCACTGGCATCTCTAGGCCAAGCACAACCGCACAATCAGTCAAGATGTTTATGGCAAGATCTGAATACGGCAAGCAGCTTCCCCTCCTCCAACCTCTCTCTCCCCTCCTCGAGGTTCCTCTCTGCGTGTTCCCTTTTAGACCACAGCGTTCAAGATGAGGCGCACGCACAGACTAAGAGGATCATGCCTCTACGAGGATGCACCTACATGGAGACAGACAAGACATTGTGCTAACAGCTTCCTCCTCTGCCTCCAGACCGGGGAATCAACACCTTCTCCCCCGAAGGTCGTCTCTTCCAGGTGGAATACTCGCTCGAGGCTATCAAACTCGGCTCGACCGCCATTGGAATTGCCACATCCGAGGGCGTCATCCTCGGCGTTGAGAAGCGCGTCACATCCTCCCTCCTCGAGACCTCCTCCGTCGAGAAGATTGTCGAGATCGACCGCCACATCGGCTGCGCCATGTCCGGCCTCCAGGCCGACGCCAGGTCCATGATTGAGCACGCCCGCGTCGAGTGCCAGAGCCACGCCTTCAACTACAACGAGTCCCTCAGCGTCGAGAGCTGCACCCAGGCCATCTGCGACCTGGCCCTGCGCTTCGGAGAGGGTGCCGATGGAGAGGAGACCATCATGAGCCGGCCCTTTGGCGTTGCACTCCTCATTGCCGGCTTCGACGAGAACGGCCCTCAGCTGTTTCACGCAGAGCCCAGCGGTACCTTTTATCGATTCGACGCCAAGGCTATTGGCTCAGGCTCGGAGGGAGCGCAAGCAGAGCTGCAAAACGAATACCACAAGGTCAGCTTCCTTTTCCTCTCAATTCGCAATTATCTTCTCGACTTCTCAAACTGCACTCTTTCATCCTGCGGCACCCGCTAACAATAATGACAGTCTCTAACAATTGCGGATGCGGAGACACTGGTTCTCAAGACTCTGAAACAAGTAATGGAAGAGAAGCTAGACTCTAAGAACGTGCAGCTGGCTAGCGTCACCAAGGAAAAGGGCTTCAGAATATACACAGACGAAGAGATGGCGGCTGTCGTCGATCGACTACCATCAAACTAATGAGCAATGCTATGCGTAACGAGAATAGAAACAGGGTGCAATTCTTGCATTTGCTTCCCTCTGAGTCCTTGCAAGTGACTGTCCAAGTGACTGCAAACGGCACTCAGGCCCTTGCTGTGTCAATACAATCCATTCCTACCATCTCAGGTAGGTAGACAAGATATACGTTACCTAGGTACAGTATCAGATATCTCAATACACAAAGAAAGAGTTGCCGCAGTTCCACTTCATTTCCCTCATTATTAGATCTCTCATGCCAACTAACCTGTCCCTCATTCATTGCCCTTCCGATTCCCGATTCCAGGCTCTCATTAGTCCCCTTATAGATGCCGCCAAAATCGTTCATCAAAAAGCGGAAATCCCAGAGATACCATGCTTGGCTGTAACAGCAGCCAACTATGACTTCGAGCGTCTTTGCGTGCCAATCAATACTTGAGTCTTATGTCGCCTTTTCACTTTCTTTTTCCCTTAGCTTACCACCTTCTTCCCTTATACTTTTTGCCTTTTTTTTTGTCCTCCATTTCCTCTTCATCGTTGCCCATGTCCTTGTACTCTCTATTGTGTGCGTGCCCTCCTAGGACATCACACATTCTATATCGCTCGTTAGTTTAAATCGTCTCGTAGTTCGAGCCTCGCGAGTTCTGTTTCGATTGCTAGTATCCCGATTGCGTAATGTGTTCTTTCAGCCTTGGCCAGTACTAACCGCCGTTCCTCGCTCGAGTCTAATTCGTCGATTTTCTTGTCGATTCGGCGAGGATTTTTCCATATCGTAGACGGAACGTCGTTGATAATTGTTGGTCGTGTATACTCCGGTCCTCCCATCTGGCTAGCCTTGATCCATGCCGACTCACAGCCACAGGCAATTTGCATCGCCGACTGCCATCCAGTGAGGCGTGCAACGTCATGCATCCTCTGAATGACCCATTCTCTCTGCGCAGTATCATTATACTGAGAGACTGTCAGCTTCTTTCACTGTAGTAGGGGAAATATCCGACAGGAAAGGGCGATGCGGCCGTTGGTAAGGGGCTGTACGAACCTGGACACCTGCAACAAAGACGCAGAAAGAACTTTCAATGAGGGCAGCACCGAGATACGTGTTGATTTCGGTATACTCTGAGCAGTCGGCAGCCAGCCCCGAAGCAATCTGCCCAATCTTGAGCGCGAAACCAGCCGTCTTCTTTGCTGTCATGCCCGCTGCCCTCATTGCAACCGGCGGCATCGAGGGGTGGCTTCGATACAGATGGATAAATCCCATGTAATAGTTCATCCAGATGCCTGCAATGGAATATGTTCGGAAGTAGATAGGGTCTCCGAAAGGTGTCTTTGTCCTCGTCTGACCATCAAGCTCGTCGCCGAGGGGCTGGAATTCGGGCCCAAGGCGGCTCTTGAAGATCTCAAAGGCGTGATAAATGGCATTCCATTCCTGTAACGCAGCTTCGTAGCTGGCCTCTGGATCAAGGTCATCCTGCGAGTCACTGTGTGGCGTGCCGTCTCGTGGAGGACTAAATCCCATGGGGGCCTGCACTTTCCCAAACGTCGGGAACATGCCTGGAAACATAGGGGGTGAACCGGTTCCAGCACCACCTCCTTGAGCTTCTATGACTTTCTGCTTTCGGGAGAGATCTTTCGACACAAAGTCCGAGAGGCGGCCGAGTAAGAGAATCAAATGGTCATAGGTGCCATATCTGAAATGGAGATGTCAGTTATAGAAGTCATCTCTTGAAGGCACAAAGGAAGGAGTAGGTGGGTGCTGTACATACGCTGATGAATATGTTGAAAAGGGAGCCCTTGGAGGGATCTGCGTCCAATGCTCATATTCCATGCTGGTCCCCGTTTAGCGACCTATCTGCAGCCAAGAGACGAGGAAACTTACAATAACTTGGTTCCCCCCAAGATACTCTGGTACACATCCATTTTGCAGTACCACCAGAACAAATCGCAGATGATGTCGTATCTTTCAATCTCTTTATCGCTTACCGAAAATTGTCTTTCGTGGGAGGGTTGGCCCTCTCCATCACCGTAGGCTTCAGGAGACACGGCGAGTCCCGTAATGGCATTTAAAAAGCCATAGTCGAGAGAACGCTGCCCGCTCTGGGCCGGTGCGGCGTGAGCATGCGAGTGGTGGAAATAGGAGCTTACATGTCCCAGTTGATAGCCTCCAGCTTCCCGACGTTGCCGCCTGCGCTTTGCTGGAAAACAAGACCGAGTCATCTCTCCCAGAGACATCTCGCGGAATAAGATTCTGGCACCAAACAGATGGTTGCACCACTTAGTGTGATCAGAAGACCAGACCTCAAAATACCCGAGCAGCAGAGTAGCAGCAAGAGTTGCCGGTTGAGTTCTCCTGGATGGTGACTTCACGTTCTTGGCTATACGACGTATAGCACGATGGTAATGCCTCAGAGCTGCCGTCGGGGGGTTATCTCGGAGCTTCGCAAGTTGAAGGCTCGCCAATGCGAGCATTGCATGAAACAGGCCTAAATGTTGAAGTGCCAATGAAGGAATGGCGTCTAGAGAGAATGTCAGAAAGGCCTTCGCCCTCTATATAAGGTTCCTGTCGAACAACTTACAACTCCATAAGCTCTGTCCAGTTCCAGCTGCGGTGCCTCTCCTGGCTCTTTCCGAAGCGCAAGAGATGTCTCCTTCGAAAATTGAGATGCCAGGGCCAGTAACGTTGATGAAATGCATGAAGATCGTGTTTAGGCCACTAGCCCAGAATTCAGAAGAATATGGCGTCTCCATGTGTGCTAGAACATCGTCATTCTGGGCAAAGGCAGAAAAGACGCTGGCATCCACAGCACTTGTGGTCCAACGTTCTGGCACCATACTCTTGATTGGCAGCAAGTTGCCTCTGACGTCCGGTAACTCATCATCAGAATCGGGCAAGGACGCTTCATCGTCCAGCATGTCCAGTCCCCACCGATCATTCAGGGGCTGTTCGATGGAGGCTCCAGTGTGAACAGTAAGAGCGTGATTGCCGGTCAGATGATGGAAATCGCCGAGCATATCTCCGGTAGGGCAGCCGTCTTGTATAGAGAAGAACTGGGAGTCGGAAGGAGCATGGGCATAGTAAGTAGGTCCTCCGTTGACCTCTGCCGCAAGCAGGGGGTTCGGAAATTGTGGATTGTAAGGTGCCTGTAGCAACTGGCTGGGCCCCATATTGTAGGCTGAAGTGCCTTGTATCAATGGTTCATGATGGTAATGCTGGTGATATGGCGCGGAACTTGATTGAAGAGGCAAACCATGGTGTCGCTGGTCAAAGGTCGGGGGTCTCGGCGCAATAGCAGGAAATAGTCCCCTTGAGGACTGTCGGTGCGCAGGCAAAGACTCGTCAACGATGTTTGGTGGGCCTGGAAATATTGCCTGGTTGAATGGAGACGAAAAAGAGCCAAGAGGTTCCTTAAATATGACCCTTTGGCTATATCCTTCGCACTCTCGTCTCGATTTGATGCAGTTGTGGCAAATCGGCCTGCCTTCGTCGCATTTGATCCGCCTCCTACGACAGGCTAATGACAAAAGAATCATGTTAGATCGCCTAGAGAAAAAAAGGGGGGGGGATTTGGATGTGTTGGAGTGAGGTGGAAAGGGCAGTACCAGCGGCAGCAAGAAGAGAAGGGAAGGAAGGAGATTCAAAATCACGAGGCTCAACTGTTACTCACTGAGACAGCCAGTTTTGGTTCGTTTCCTCGTGCCTGTCTTCTTGCGATTCGCGTCGTCCTTTCCCCCGTCATTCTGCTGCGAAGAGCTCCCTTGGGATTCCGGCAAGATAGCCTTCGTGGCTGTAACAGCTTGATCCTCCATGATACAGTACTCTGCTGATAGAAAGAGAGAGAGCTGGATATCACACTGCCAACGGTCGCCCACTTTCGTAATGTCTTTGCGTGCTGTAAAAAGCCAGACACCGGTTGATGAAACCGTTTCAACAGTGATGAAGCGACCTAAGCAGCTCCAAGACAACGAAAGTATGTGTTAAGAGGAAGTATATATCACCCTGGGCCGCTCGGCGGGATAATTTGCCGTAAGGAAAGAGAGAAGATCAGCATGTGAGGGGACGGGACAGGGTGGACGGCGGCCTCGAAAGCCGCAGGCGGTGCGGCGGAAGAGAAGAAAGATGGCACCACCTGCTGCTGTGCTCAGCCACTAGGGGGGGGAGAGGATGGTATTAGCACGACTGGCCGACAGTACGAAAGCATCAAGTAGCGGATGGACAAGAGGAGGAGGATAGCAGCAAGTGGAACATGGCCGGTGTAACTCGAGGGCAGGGCAGAGCCAGGATGAAGCGTCGAGCTGTACGAAGACGAGTTCCAACTGAGGCCATGCAACAGTGGATGATGTTGGTAGCGAGGCGAGACACGATCGGAGAAAGAGGCGGAGATTGGGGGAGAACGAGTGAACGGGCAATAAGGGAGGTTCTTGCGGTCAGAGATGGTGACAGAAGAGTAAGGTAGGGAAGAGGAAAATGAAGGACTGCAGGAACAGCTAGGGTAGGCAAGGAGAGGAGAAGGAAGAAGCAGAAGAGTACGGTAGGCAAGAGAGGAGACAGAGGAGAGAGAGCAAATCGTACATGGGAGTGACGGAGGCGGATAAGTACCAGTTGGTCTGACTTCCGTGCGAATTTGCTGTCCAGAGTACGGACCTAGTAAACAGAGAATGAGTACCGTACCCAGCAGCACCAGGACATCTCGAGATCTGTGACAAGGTGTTGAGGGTGTGGCGGAGAAGGGGAGGGGTGGAGCAAGAAGACGAGAAAATGGAATGCTGCCGGTCGCTCAAGCCAGGGCAGGTACTCCCCACCAACTTGCCTGAGCGTCCGTTCCTGGGCCCAACTGCCACCTGCTACCTGGACCTGGGGTAGCTCTCGATGCCTCGAGTTAGTGGTCGAGGTATCGTGCGGGCGGGGGGCGCAGGTGAAGCTACTCGCCGCCGCACTGCAAGGTAAAAAGAAGGTACCGCTTCATCAAGCGGAGCTAAACATACCAAGATGCTCCCAGTGGTAGCAGTTGGGAGGATCCGACAGTGAGGAAGGAGCAAAGGCTCAAGGAAAGAACAGATGCTGCGATATGGTAATCAACGGCAGGAGCTCAATATTCGGAGCCATTCAACCTAAGATACACGTAACTTGGAATCAGCCGGAAACCCTCAACACTAATCCTACCTCTTCTTACGCCCACGGTGGTGAGCCACTTCTAACAGAGATGGCCAGCCTGACAAGGAACAGACTTTGAGTCGAGATTCATCCGCCAGATTGTAGGTGCATGTACATATACAGGCCTTTGAGACGGCGGCAGGCAGTGGTACCAATAGACGCAAATACCGACTTGTTCTGCCCTGTCTTGTCTTAGAGCAGCTGGAGCCAGACGGCTAACAAGATGCGCAGGCAGAAAAGGAATCGGGTTGTACCTCGAGTAAAATCTTGGTGCTTCAGACAGCTGGCAAACCCCCACAAGAGGTACCTTTCCTTCCGATCGAGACCAATCCGAAAGAGACCAATCAATCTCTCAGTTCGGGGTCGGACCGGCGACCACAGGTGCAGCTCTCTGTCTCTGTCCCGCGGCGGGAGTTTGCAGAAAGGTCGCAGCACAGAGGGGAAGTGGAAAAGAGGCGTGGACCACAAAGGAGGGCACGAGGTATCTGGAATGCCGGGATGTCAAAGATGCCAAGCTGAGCGGATAGTACCGTGCTGTTGGTCGATACCGACTTTAAAGGGAGACACACGGGCTGATGAGCCGAAACCAGCTCTTCACGGCACGCCTGATTCGGAGACGGGCCTCATGCGCAACCGTCGAGTCGGGGCAGACGGTTAAGACGAGGTACTGAGTGAGTTGAGACAGAGGGTTCCAGAGCCCAATGGTGGTTGCTCACTCTTTTCTCCCCCTCCTTTATCTCCTCGCTTTATCTGCTCAGGTGGGTGGTATCACCAACGGTATTGGTCATCCGAATCTGCAGGAGGGTGAAAGAGGAATACAATCACTTGTGAATTTTCCCAGAGGCCAAAGCCGAAGAGCGAGCGAGAGGCCTATCCTATATAAGCAAGAGATGGTGTCCGTTGCCACGTTCATGGCGGACGAATAGGGCTCTCTCCTGGTCTTGCAACTCTGGCCGGCCATCAGCTCCGGCATTAGCCTAGATGGCTAGGCATGCATGTTGGACGCTCGACCTTTTTCTACGCTGTGCCAGCTTTTACCCATGCGGAGTCGACTCCAGCTACTCCTCCATGGTGTTGAATCTTCGGTGGGCACAGGCCAGAGTGCGAACAGAAAAAGGAGTCTGCTTTAGAGCCGACAGCGCCGTCGTGGATATGCGTCCATTGTCCCATACCAAGTGTCTTATTCTGGGAATGGCCCAGGAGACGGGTTTGTGGTCCTCTGTTTCTTTGCAGCACTTTTCGCCTTTCCTTCCAGGACGAAATAGATGCCTGGTAAGTACTCTCAGCGGAAGCAACCGCACAGGGCGGCTAAAAGCATATGCAATGGAGTGGTTCTCAGCCGCAGAAACGGAAACATGACAGCGATTGAACACACATGAAAGGGGGGGAACAATGTCGACAGTTGAAATAAACGAGAGTGAGAGGAGGGAGAATAAAGAGACCGTAAGGCAATCGCCGTGGCCGATCCTCATTGGTGAGTAGCCAGACTTGGAGGCCGATGGATACCCCGAACCACAGGGGAATCTGATTTCTGACCATTGATGTAACGGTTGCTAACTACTAGCAATCATCATTGCGAATTTGCAGCATCGCAGCCTCACCCAAGGTTCGAGAGGCACCCCAGACCACTTGGTAGTGTCCTCGAGCATCCTGGTCTCATTGATGCATCCGAGCAGCCGCTACCAGCAGAAGCCAAGCATGCTGGCCTCGATCCTTGTGGTAGCCGAGACTCGGGCGATTCGCTCGACGAACAGATCTGCCAGGCCTTGCTGCCATGCCATGGTATGGTATGCCTTGCATTGCCGAATCTCGATGGCTCCCTGTCACCCAAATCACCCTGGACCTTGGTCCCGGCGCGCCAGGAGTTTTAGCTTCACAACTCCCAGGCAGGCCCTGCCAACCATACTCTGGATGTCCGCATCGACGCGACGAGAGGCGCCATAGCGACACGCTGCGTCGCACAGCCAAAGCTCAATGGCCTCGGATGTTCGTTCGAGGTTGCAAAAGCTAGTCCGCGCCAGCCACTCGGGCTAGACAACAATTACCGCTGAGACTCTTTGCCTTGTGGTTAGTGGATCTTCACAATTACCTAATAAGGCCACTAACCGTAGCCTCACGGGCTGCGGGAGCGGCTGCTCCGTAACGTTTCGAAGCTGAGTGGAGACTTCGGGATCCGGGATCGAGACGGGACAGGAACGGCAGAGGGACAGGAAGACAGGAAGACAGGCACCAAGCAAGTACCAAGCAATCCTCATCTCTTCTCGAGCACATGTCCGGTGTACCAACCTATCAGGGGCGGAGTACAGCTCTGCTTTGCTTGCTGCACCGGTACTCGTTGTTTTACGGAAGATGCAAGAGCAGTGATAGGGGCTGATACGGCTCCCGGGAGCCGATTGGCGTTTAGAGTCTCCTTTATTCCTCGTGGTTCGTCTACATTGAGACCATCACCACCTTCGACATTTCCATGGCCCTCTACTGATATACGCCACTCACCGACGTCCATTCAGCCGCAAATCAACTACTCATACGAGTGCCCTGGCCTGCGGAACACCGTCACTCTAGATCATGCACCTCATAGCTGATCCGCCGCCGCTTATGCCGGTCGAATTATGTCTCTGTGGTACACAAACTTGTCGCCACGTGCTACCCAAAATCTCTTGACTCACAGTCCCCATGGCATGACCTTTTACCGCTTTGCTCTCGTGTATGAGACCGGGCCCGGCGGCAGCACTGCAGGTACGACTGTGTTATTGTCGTTATCGTCGTGATGGATGGACAAGATACGCCACTTCTTCGTCTCGGCTTCCTGCGTCATCTCCAGGACCACAGACCTCACATGGAGGGATGCTCAATAATAGTCGGCATGGAGTGTTTGAAGTACTCCCTACCGAACCCGAAGCCATCGCACCCAGAGAGTTACCATGCCTGCGGAGTCGACGTTAAGCAAGTACTTGTTCCTTCGCAGCAGGTCATGATGGAGGCCCCCAACGCAGTATAAGCACTCCTTAACTCTTTGGCGAGGGGTCGGGCAAGGCCGCAACTCCAACAAGCTCCCAGAAACCTGCTTCTTCCTCCCGACTACAATGACTGCGGACATGTCTGAGACTACCACTTCCACAGGGGGTCGTGGTTCCTTGCCATGGCCATATGTGTAAGCTCATCGCTCCATCTCTGTACGCGGCAGCACATGCAACGGCAGGGGATCGGGGGCCGACCAGATCTGCTGTCGTGGACTAAATCTCTGTAGTACCTCGCCGGTGTGTCGGGAGCGGGTGAAAGAATCTTCATGCCACCATGCACTAGAATGGTTCATCGCCGCTCTGTGGCCCTGGCCAAAAGCGCGACGCATGTTACGCTGTGCCCTGACTCGCTTTGGGGAGGCACAGGTCGCCATGCAGACACCCTCGTCATCTGTCTTGTCCTCTCCCGTCTGGACTTGTTGTGTCTTACCAGCAATGCGAGCGCAATGGATCCTCATATCCCCAGCGAGAATGGCGGATGGATCATTGGCGCTGTGTCTGTGGATATAAGCTCGGTCTTGCTTTTGGGTCATCAACTTGAGAGATTTACCGCCTACGTCTGCACGCCGATTTGCGTACTTCATTGTCGTCGATGATGTCGGGATGCCCTTGGAATCTGAATTCGCCCACTATCGATCTTGGCCTCGCTCCACAGGATGACGAAGAGGAGGCGGCATCCTCTCCGGTGAGTGTCTGATCCAGAAATGCATTCTTGTTGACATCCTTCTCCATCCTCGCCATATTGCCTACAGCCTCCAGCTTAGAAGCCGGACGCAGCTTGTGCAAAGGCAGTGTAATCTTGAACAGAGTCGGTCCCTCCCGTCGGCGGCTAGCCATGGCGTATCTGTCCTTTGCAAGCACTCGCATCTCGCATCATTTTCCCACAATAGCTCTGGCTTGACCTTAGACGCCCATAGGACGGAATCCGAGTTACGTTGAGCAAAGAGGTAAGACAGGGAGGCTTGAGGGTGAGGTGCCTGCAGTTGCTGTTCGCTGAGGTCATTCTTGTCCCTCCCTTTTCTCCTCCCCCTCCCCCCTTTGTGAGTCGATACGTGCAATCATTGCTAGTTACTTGAGAGTACGATGCACTTACACCGCCAGATTTCGTGTCCCAGCTTGGGTGCTAATACGATGCGCACGGTTTCTTCCCCTGCAGACTGAAGTTTGGAGGAATATCGGCTGGGAAATCGAGACTTCAACGACTCCACATTGCCTTATTCATCTACGCCTTCTAGAAGCCGGAGTTAAGGCTGCGGGAAGATGACGATAAGCTTCACAGTTGATCGCTCGACTATGCCACTTTCTGTCTAGAATCGCGGCTTATCCCAAGGGAGATTTCCCCTTTGGTTTGGCCTAGCATGTATGGAGTTTAACCCGATCTCCGATCATGCAACTAGGGCAGCGCCTTATTCAGACGTTATCTCACTTCAAGGACTTTTGAGAATTCCTACAGCAGCGGAAAACTGAGAATAGAGAGATGCGTGTAAGTCACCACACAAGCCCAGATTACATTCAAGCTACATCTGACCGTGACCCCAAGGCCGGAAAACCTACATACCCATCATGCCAACGTAGCCTCATTCCACCACTACTCCACTTGCAATATCTGAACATCATTTTGCCGCCTCAAAGTGTGGCTCACCGTTTCTTGGGGACATTCTTCAAGATGGTCGGCCATTTCGGTAAAATACCACACGACCGGCTGTAGTTCCTCTTAATCAGCATGAAAAGTACCTGTATTGTTGCCACACTATAAGGTAAGGTAGTGTAAACTCACCGGCCGTGACGCACAAGTCTCGAATTCGACTATTCTGTCGCCATCAGGACCTACTTCACCGCGATCCCCCTTTTGAACATCTCCGGTGTGTTTGGCGGTTTCGGCGTCATCACACGGTGCTACTAAGGTGGAAATGTTTACAACATACTCAGACTGATTAGGCTTACCCACCACAGGCAATTTGCGTCTCAGTCGGAACAGCATTCGAATGAGCCGGCCGTCCCTCTCAGCATCGTAGATGATCCTGGCGTTCTTGGTCAGATAGTCATCCCACAGGCCGAGTGTCTCGGTAGTCCCGTCGTGGTGGTGAATCCATAACCCACACCAGCGCAACCCCTTGTTGGATTCCGAGACATCGACATCTCTTTGGAGAACCCTCAACTGCTTGATATTTGACAGCTTTGCTCTGGTGAGCACCGTGTCGGTGTTGAAAGATGGCTTTCTCAGAACTTCCGGGATGGCTGGTAGAGTGACTCGCTGTCCGGACAAGGAATCTGCTGTCTCGTGGCTCGCACCCTCCTCAGTTGCCTTGCAGCAAACACCGAGTGTTTTAAAGCTTCCTTTCGTCATCGCCAGCTGGTCCACAATCAAGCCCATGACCACACACCCTTTCTTCATTTGGTCTGGTATTAAAGACACCCATCTCGCAGTTGGCTCTGAGAGCGATGATGGCGGTCCAAAGTAGGCAGCTCTATTCATATTTGTTTTGAACTGGAGTATCAAAGCATGGCATCGGAGTCAATATATTGTGGTCACTTCAGTGTCTGATGAAGACTGCTTACCGTAAGAAAAGGGCCATATTGGAAACTGGTATAGCCGGTGGTGACCAGGCCAAGCGATACGATTCTCTCTCCTTCACGAAAATAGAAGGTCGTTGGTAGCCCTCTTTTGTGTGGAGTCGACACGGCCTGATGGCTGTTTCTGTGGACAACAATGCAGCTGATGCCGAAGCACGTTGTGTATACTGTTATTCCTCGGGCATACTGATCGTCGAGTTGTAGCGCCATGTATCTACACATCGGCTGCCCAGGGAAAGAGCGGGATCGCTCCGCAAGTTGATTCCTGAAGTAATGAGCCACAAATGGCACACCATCTTTCCATGGATTGCAGGTAGCATCCCATAAAACTTGGAAAAGCGCATTCCCAGGACGCTGAGCAAGCAGTTCAGCAAAGCGCTCGACGACAGCTTTCTGGCCCTATTTGTTGCTTGAGTAAGTCAACGTTGGAGAAGGTGCCGCACTTGTCCTACGGTTGAAGATGAAAGCTCTTACATGTCTCGGAAAGTAGAGGTCGCTGCGAGTGACTTCGATCGGCCTACTTCGCCAGCCTCTCCTGGTGTCCCCTAGCCAGTCCGAGACAGACCCGTCGCGTAGATAGAACCTGATAGCCGATATGCCGTGCATTCCGGTGATGAACTGTACTCGTCGAATTTCGTTTATCCTGATCTCAAGGCATTTCCGGTTAGAAGCATCACCATGACCCTCTTTGAGGAAGATCTCAAGGGAAGTCAAATAGGACCGGCCGAAAAGAGTAATGAAGGAGGCGCAGACGTGGGCCATGTCGACGTGGTCTGTGGGCAGGAGGCTTTTGGCACCGGGGTGACTCGAAATCGTTACCAGAGATTGACAACGCCCAGTGGTATAAGTGTGGAGAGCCGTCATCAGCGAAGATGCAAGACTGGTCCCGCGAATATATCTCAAAATGTAGTTGTGTATTTCTGGGGGCAGTTTCGCACACTTCAACAGACAAGCGCCGAGGCTTGTGTTCTGGGCGTCGACAATGCCAGTCTCGATGGTATCCGCAAGGGAGGCGAGATGCCATGGGCGTTCTTGTCCCCAGCAATCCTTGGGCAGTAGTTCAGATGTCTGCACGGCAAGATTGTAAAGCTCACGGCATGCAAGCTTGCGCTGCAGCAACGCAACGACTTTGCAGCACGCCTGGTGCGCGAAGAAGGCGTGTCGGTATTCGGTGCGTGGGCGCTCGTGGACAACGGCAACCCTGGTCGTCCCACCGCGGAGAGTCAACGTCGGATTGACGATGAACTGAGGGTCGCCGAGATCAGCCTTGAAAGTGAAGACTCTCGGGTCGTGAGAAGAATCAGGGGAAATGTCGATGACTTTGATTCATGCCATCCTAACGTGTAAGCAATGAGAGGAAACAAGATGGACAGTAGGGTGCTTGCTGATGTTGTCGCTGCCAATGTCTGCGTGCGGAATCACTTACAGCCCAGCACTTCCATCTCCCACGTCATGAGCCGACTTAAATGAGCGCCGAATCCTGAAAAATACGGGAGATAGTTGCGGCAGAGGAAGCAACTCTTCTCCGCGAGGTAGAGCTGCATTTGGGTCCTCGCCATGGTTCCGACGAGGCGGAAGGAAATGTGTCGAGGTCGAAAGTTGTCCCTTCAGGCATGGACGAGGCATCAGCTGCGTGATATCTGTAGGGCACATGTACTGAGGGAGCAGGAAGGAAATAGCTGATACGTACCTACTATATATGTCTGGAGCAAACATATATCTTACCTAAGAGGCAGGCACGGCCATGTGAAACTGCACATTTATACCTGAGCCAAGGATACCTGTCAGAGGGGTATCGGGCTCCGCATCCTCACAGCGATCCCTTACATGAATGCAACGTACCTATCCCAACATACCTTACGACAGGCAAGTGCACGAGACACACGAACGCGCCTTTCAAATCATCCGCTGCCTCAGACGGTGAGTAAGACACCCAAAGCAGTTACGTCACCTGTTCTCGCGGAATAGGTGAGTGCCACGTTTATCTAATGCCACAGGCTGGAATTATCGAGGCTTAACATAGGTAGATGCTGGTAATCTCCTACTGCATGTCGCCTCAGAGTTCAACTGGGTAGAGAGTTGTGAAATTTCAATAGCAGCATCCACGGAGCGTCAAATGCCTGTATCTGCGTGCGCACTGAAGCCAAAAACATGCCACAGTTCAGGCATCTACGATAAACGATGCACGTTATGCCTTGGTTCCCTGGACTCACTTACAGAAGTTGTCATAGCCAAGGTCTCCCAATCCGTTTGGGGAAAGTCAGCACAGGAAATAAGGACATGTACGCCTTGTACAGACAGTTTCAGTACTTCCGAGTACTATGATGAAGGGGAGAAATCATTTGGGATTTTGTGCCTACTGAGCCCGTGTTATACAGGCCAAATATGAGCTTCATTATGGGCGACACAAGATGCCAGGGACGAGTGATGTTTACTAAGGTAGGTAATGTGACAGGTTCAAGTTGGGCGCCTGTGCTATCAAGTCAGACGCCTGTCGCACTAATGTCGAGCGATTGATGGATTTCCCGCTTATCCTTATCGATAACAGTCAACTGAAAAAAAGTCCATGAAGCGCCAGCAGCCAAACCCCAATCAGCATCACACCTCCTCATTCACACTGCAAAAGCGACAAGTTCAATTGACGCAAAAATGTTCGCTGTTCCCGGCTGGTCAGTGTCTTCTGAGGCTCTCAAGCCCGAAAAGCCGGCGGCCGCAGCCGGTGGCGCTTCCGCGTCCAAGTCCAGGAAGCGGAAGAGGACGACAAAGGAGGAGCCGGTGACGGCTGCGAACGTCGCTGATCTGTGGGAGACGGTCGTCGAGGGAAAGAAGAAGCCTAGCAATGACAAACCTGCTGCCCAGGAGTCAAAACGCCAGAAGAAGGGATCCGACGACAAGGCCGTAGGCAACGGCGAGAAGAAGACGGGCGAGGGCGAACCCAAGTCACAAGGAAGCGATAAGAAGAGCAAAAAGGATAAGAAGGACAAGAAGGACAAGAAGGATAAGTCAAACCAGAAAAGCCAGGCAGAGAGCCCAGAAAAGAGCAACAAATCGAAATCCGAGGGCGAGGATGACAGCGCAGCAGTCGACTCCTCCAAGGCCAAGTCAAAGGCCAACAAATCCAAATTCAATTCAGACGCAGTGACCATATCCGAGCCGGCGACAGTTCTCCCCCCGGCACCGCCCAAACTGACGCCTCTGCAAGCCTCGATGCGAGAGAAGCTCATCTCCGCGCGGTTCCGTCACCTGAACGAGACGCTCTACACGCGGCCCTCAGAGGAGGCCTTCAAGCTGTTCCAAGAATCCCCCGAGATGTTTGACGAGTACCACGAGGGCTTCCGGCGTCAAGTCAAGGTGTGGCCCGAGAACCCCGTCGACAGCTTCCTGCGCGACATCCGCACGCGAGCAAAGATAAGGACGCCCGGCAAGGGCCGGCCCAATGCGCCGCAGCTTTCGCTCAGCGCCAGCTGTCTGCCCAGGACGGCCGGCGTCTGCACCATTGCCGACTTGGGATGCGGCGATGCCCGACTGGCCGAGTCGCTCCAGGCGGACAAGACCAAGCTGCATCTCGACATCCGCAGCTTCGACCTCCAGAGCCCCAGCCCGCTCGTCACAAAGGCCGACATTGCCGACATCCCCATGGCGGACGGCTCCGTCAACGTGGCCATCTTCTGCCTGGCCCTCATGGGCACCAACTGGCTCGACTTTGTCGACGAGGCCTACCGCCTGCTGCACTGGAAGGGCGAGCTCTGGGTCGCCGAGATCAAGAGCCGCTTCGGCCCCGTCCGCAACAAGCACGCCCCCGTGACCCACAGCGTCGGCAACCGGCGCAAGCAGCAGCCCTCCAAGAAGGAGCTCCAGGCCAAGGAGGCCGAGGCCGCCGGCCGCTTCGACAAGGACCTCGCCGTCGAGGTGGACGGCCAGGACGACCAGCGCCGCGAGACGGACGTGTCGGCCTTTGTCGAGTCGCTGCGCAAGCGCGGCTTCGTGCTGCACGGCGACCGCAACGAGGCCGTCGACCTCTCCAACAGGATGTTTGTCAAGATGCGCTTCATCAAGGGCGCTGCGCCTACAAAGGGGAAGAATGTCCGGCCGGATGATGCTCAGCAGCCGAAGAAGAAGAAGATGTTTGGCCGTCCCCAGGACGAAGATGCGGATGAGCTGGATGACGAAACCGAAGGTGCCATTCTCAAACCCTGTGTTTATAAGATTCGATGAGCATCAATAAGGAAACACATGCTTGTGGGCATTTTCGGGAACATTTAGAAGCAAACTTTTGTGTGGGGAATGTTTGGCAGGAGTTTCGGGAGCGCAGACAAACATATCAATCTCTTAATGATGAAACCATGTCAGAGTACAGTACGCATGAAGACATGTTGAGTGGCTTCTATTCCTTTGGTCCCCCTTGTCTGTGCCTCTTCTATTACATCCATCGTGACGGCTCTCCAAACGCCTCTAGATTTGTCCCACGCTCCCAGGCATCATCGCCATCCAATGGACTTTGCGAGACTCTCCTCTTTGGCTTTTACGGAAGAAGTAGGGAACCAGAAATGCAGAAACATATCGAAAAAGCAAATAGTACAAGAAGGCAGAAAGCAAAAACCCATGATTCCCATTGCCAAACCTTGCCATAACGACACCCTCCCCTCATCGTGGGGGTAATGCTGATTACTCATGCTCTCATTAGGTAAAGCCTGGAAGATCCTAGAAGAAGATCAGGCTGGCCGCCATGTCCACGTTGTCCTCGGCTGCCTGGAGTGCCTGGATTGCCTGTTCCCTGGTAGCACCCATGGCCACGAGGTTCTCAACATGAGCTGGTGTAACGTTGGCCCCTGGGGCCGGCGGCCGAGGCTGCGCCGGGGTACGCTGTGCCTGCGGCAGTGCTCCGGCGGCCGGCTGGGCAGCAGCTTGCGAGGGGGGCGCATCTTCAGCAGACATGACAGCTCCAGATCTCTGGCCGATGGCAGTTCCGGCTGGTCCGGGAATCGTAGGCTCTTGGACAATCGTCTCCTCCTCTTTGGGAATCTCGGCTTCTCCCAGGAACGGGATCTCCTGGCCTTGGATGATGAGCTTGTCCTTTGCCAGGTCGATGTGAGCTTGGTATCTCTTGAGCATGTCCAGTCCCAGGAGCAGCTCAACAGACTTTCCCTCCATTACGGTGAAGCTGCAGGGCAAAAACAAATTGCCAATCTTGATCTGGGCCGAATGGACCCGACCGATGATGGTGGCTGTTCCAACGCCGCGAGCAACGCCCGCAAACCTCTTGTCGACCAGGCGCATGATGCCGCACGCCTCGGCGCACGACGGCGACATGATGGTCGCCTGCGCGCCCGAGTCGACGAGGGCCTTTACCTTGTGGCCGTTGACCTCCACGTTGGCGTAGAGCAAATGAACGCGGCCAAAGACTGGTACAGGATAGTTAGTAAACGTGGCAGAGTCAGCCCCCGCATCTCACAGGGGTCATGGGACGTCATCGTACATGCCTTCGGGGTTGTGCTCCATGGCGTTTTGCAAATTCTCCATGACACGCTCCTGGCGGATCATTTCTTCGATTCTCCTCTGGTTTTCAACGTTGAATGGGTCTTCATTGAGCCGCTCGATCTCGCGCTGCCGCGCCTCTCGCTCCCTCCGCTCTCTGTCCTGGCTGTCGAGGAATATTCTTCGAAACTGCGCGGGGTCTTCGACGGACGCGGCAAGCTCTGGGTGCTGCCTGGCCAGCTGCTGTCTGACGGCGGGGTCGCCCAGGATCTGGAGACGAAGCATCTCGGTGTCGTTTGCAGCTCCGGCTGCGGCCGCCGCGGCAGCACTGGGCTGTTGGCGAGCCGCAGCTTGAGGCCGGCCAGCTGGCTCTGGAGGCCCGGTGCTGCCTCTCATATCCCGGACGTGGACCGCCAGCATGTCGCCATCGCCAATCTGCAGCTGCTCCATGGTTTTGGTGTCGTCTGAGATGAGTCGGCCGTTGTGGTAGATGTGTTGCGACGTAGGCGGGACGCCTGCCTCGGCCTGGATGGACTCGCGCAAGGTCGAAACGGTCATGTCGGGGAAGACCTCAAGGGTCACCAGGCTGTCCTGGTCTCCGCCATGAGGATTGAAGACGTTGAGCGTGATGCGCCTGGCAAGAAAGCTTCCCGTTAGTTCCCTTTCCCTCCCCCCACAGCTTCATCTCCAGCTCGGGCAGGACGTACATGTTGGTTATATTTCGACTTTAGTGTTTACCACAAGAGAGGATGGAGGAAAGAAGTTGGTAAAGAGGGAAAGATAAAATGTTACCTGCTGCGTTGGACGTGAGGTAGAATCGTAAAGAAGGACGGCGAAGGACGGAAACGACGATGTTTAGTAAGAGTGAGAAAGCAAGGTCAGGGTCAGAGTCAGAGCAACGGCACGATGGATCGATGGCAACTTCTGCCGCTGAAGCTCAGGCAGGGACAGGAATTACGAATCAGGAGTCTGCTGGCAAGGTCGTGCGTAGCATTCGTACCAGACAAACAAAACACGCGAGCAGGCGAGTGAGTTTATGCAGGTCAACGTTTCGGACAGCTGCTTGGAATGGTCCAATTTGGAGATGCGGGAAGGCTAGGGGAGTTGAGGGGCTGAGCTGGAGGGGCAGAAAAGCTAGATTCGATGCTTGTTGGGTTGCTTGCTGAGAGCTCCGTCTTGGGGCGTCATGATTGCTCGATCCAGGCAAGCCTGGCGGTGACGACAGCGGATTGGCAGCCCCGTTTGGCCGGGACAGTGCAGTTTGGAGGGGCGCTGGCGGGGAGCTTTGGAGGGGCTTGGGTTGGACGTTACAGGGGTGCTATTTCAGGTTTATAGTGGCCTGGGATCAACCTGGCTGGGGGCTAGGATGAGGGTGATCCTGTTGCTGTTTCTGGCACAACCCACATCTGATAACTTCGTACCTAAGGTATGTTTTGAGCAAATTGAATCCTGTAACAATTGGGGAGATTGTTGCTCGGTTCACAGGTTGAACTCGATGCCCACGAGAGACTTGAAGAGGCAATTCATCTCTGAGCTACCCTTCCTTGGATTGGGTGTCTGTAAGAGGTAAAGTTGGACTGCCTTGGACAGAGAGTCGATCTCCGCGGCTATCAGCACCGGGGCTCACTTTCATGCTTTCTTTGGGTGACGACTGCTACCCGGCAGGGCAACAATCAGCTACGGATACACATATCATTCGTTTTCAAGAGCCTTCAGTAGCATCTGCCGGCTGAAAAACGTACGATTCCAGGTATTTACATATCATATGTGACGTCGAGCAGATAATGACATGCAGGTAAGTTGTGCGCATGCAGATCAAGTGCGCCTTTCAGCTAAGCCATGGATGCAGTCACATCGAGCCTGAAGATGCAAGAAGCAACATCTGCTTGACACGTATCCTGCCTGGCTCCAACCCCTCCCGAGTCAGGTAAGATGCGAGTCCTGCCTCAACTCGATGCTTTTACGCGTAAATTGGGAGATAATTCGGACTGCAGGCATACTGGATACCTACTGCATTGATGCGGCCGCTTGAGATGCAGTTTCGTCCAGGTTAGTCGGATGCCACGTCCAAAGCTTACTCCAACGTCAAGTTGGCCATTTATGGTCATGCATGCGATATATCTATAGAACCCACACAATACGAGGTTATCATCTCAATATTATAGATCATGATTGACAACAAATCCTCATATGAGCTACTTACATAGGTAGGCGCTTGGTTGAAGCACGCTGCGAGTGTGGGTGCAATGCCACAGATGAGAAATTGCCGTGGTATGACGACCTCTTGTAGGGTAAATGGTACTTGCATGGGGACGGCATCAACGTATCAATGGCTCCTTGTAACGATAAGAGTACCAACCAGGAACAGTTGCACTTGTAGCCATCATCTCGATCAACGTCGCTTGACACCGCGCGTACGAGCCCATAAAGGTCCCCAGCAGCTTCCCTCTGCTCTGCTTAAGCTCCAGTGGTACCTGCCTTGTACAACCTGAGCTCCCCACCTGACCATATGCAGACATCAGCCGTCCAAACTTGTCGTCTGCACCTCAAACATTGCCCATTTGATGCCGCCCACATAATACCTACTACGAACAAACCCTCCGGCCTCTCCCTGCTTCTGCCTTTTCTCCGCAGATTCTCAGCTTCGCAGCCACTCACACGCCCATAGGCCGAGACTCCATTTTCCTTTGCCAATGGCGTGCAACTGAGCTTCACCGGTGCGGAGAAGCCGCATCTGCGCCATCGTCTGTTCGCCTGTCCTGCCCGTCTCTGAATCGCTTTGGCTGCTAACCGCCCTTCTCAGGATCAGCACCAGACGCGGCCCCAGCAGCTGCAACGGTGCCATCGAGAACCAAGTCGAACCCTGTCGAAGTCCTGAGACTCGTCTCTGGACGCTGCTGCCTCCGGGGATGGTAGAGCTTGCATGCCGCGTCGCTACTAGTTCGCCATCTGTGCGCAGAGGTGCATCCGCCTAGCCAGTCGCAGGCACCACCACATCTCTTGCGAGAGTGAGCCCCGGCTTCTCAGGAAAACCAAGTGCAGCAGGCGCATCTACTTGTCCCGTACTTCGAAGCACTGACTTTAAACCTGTTTGCTGCTACTACCCGGAACTGGCACCTCGAATTATCGTCTCGACCATCCCTCAGGAGGCTGGCATTCGTCCATCCGAAGGAGCCCAACAAGGGAAAAGCAACACGACTTTTCTCTCACACCAGTGCTCGGGTGGGCATTGGCTTCTACTTCTCTCGATCTGTCTTATCCACAGCGCCAAGGGCTTCCTTTTCACTCCGGCCAATGCACATGTACTTGTCTGAGTCCACCATACTGTCACGGCTTGGCCAAAGACTCCGTGTCTCTCCTTTTCTCGTGAGCGAGCATCATCGCCACCATTACCGCCAGTGGCTGGACATGGATGCTCTTCTGCAATCTCGTACGCCATCTACCTGTCAATATTGTTACCTTTCCTTTTTTCGTCAGCGCTATTCAGCCCCCTGGCTGGTCGGCCATCGCCTATCTGGATCCATTACACTTCAGGCTGCTACCAGAGCTCAGCCCTGTCAGGGTCCTGAAGGAGCCAGGCATCTGGGAGAAAGCTATCGTCTATGACCTGTGAGACACAAGGCCGGTCAATATGGCCTCAGGGCTTTCCCCCCCCGGCTCCAGTTTATGATGTGATACATACTTGTCGGTGACCCCCCTGGCTTAAGCCCATCGCATGTTGTGAGCGTATGCGGCGCACTGCAAGGAATATCGAGCAACACGGCTCCATGTTCGCTTCTCCTCAGCATCATGCACCCCGACCGGAGAGTACAATGTGCCAATTCCAGCCTCTCTCTTTTCAAGCCGTCTTCGCCTTCTTTTCTCTTTCGGCTTGCCTCTTCAGAGTGAGTGCGTCGCTCAGTATGATATGCTCTGATATGTCGCAGTCCATTTGGGGAACAGTACTCCGTATCCCGGAGCACTATTTCCTATGTGGATATCAGATGGCAAGACCGCCAGTTGGTTGCCGTGGCGCTGTGTATAACGACACCAGACGTCTCCCTGCTTGGGAGCTGATGGTCCAGCAGCTCCGTCTGGTTACCGCCTGTTCTATCACGCAAAGGCCTCGCCCCCCGTAAGTCTTCTGAACTGCCGGTTCGGGGCATGATGCGGTATGATTGGCAATGCGATGCATTTCCCCGCTCGAGAGCAACCTCCCTTACTCCGGTTTTGATTCGACTTGGCGATTTCGGAACTCTCCCTCACTTCATGCAGTCGGATTCCTCTGTGGACTGGCGGATATTACCGTGTGAAATCGCGCACTCCAACTCACATCGCTGAACACGTGTGTTGCTGATGTCCACTAGCTTGAGTATGTCAAAGCCGGCTTCTATCCCTACGCTCAGAGGAGGGAGAGAAGTTGCTTCTTTCTGGACAACTGGTCATAGGGCTGCTGCCTGTCCTTGTGTCTAGCCGGACACCTTGTGGCTAAAGGTATTGAAAGGCAAATGGATTAATTGACCGGTCACATTTGTCCTGACCGGCCCAGATTGGGCTGCCGCAACCGGGGCCGGGGGCCATCCATTGTACTTCGTACGCTGTCCCGGCCAATGCTTGCCAATCCACTCAGCTGAAAGCGAAGGGGTCTGGGTCCATACTCACTCCAGCTCTGCTCTTCTACTGCTTGCATTCTGTACGGTAGTGCATACTTCGTCACTCAGTTGACCCAAAGTCCAGGGAGTCAAGAGCAGGAGGGCCAATGTGCCAACGGGTTGGCGATCCTCTACGGACTGCCCATCTGCCTGCTAGTCCCAACCCGGTCTCGGCGTCAGTCATAACGCTATGGACACCACAGCGAACAACCTTAACAAGTCTGGTCTCATTCTTTTCCCCTCAGCCTCAAGGGAGAAACCACCACGATGGTGATCGTGGGCACGACGTACTCCGTACAAGTATTTCTATCCTTTGCACGTCTGTCTGATCACAGGCATCGGTGGAGTGTTGGCCCGGATACCTGTGTCAAGCCACCTGCAGCCGCGGCTTATCAGGACTCAATGATTGTTTTGCTTTTGAGACTTTACTTGCTTTTTTTCGAACTCCTGGAGGCTACGCCTTTGCATTATGTATGTCTTTCACCGCGGCTGGTCGCCATGGTTAAAAATATCACACCCTCGCATAAACGGCCCTGGAGAGTCCATGTGCCGTAGTGCTTCGTCGGTCCATCCTTATTTAACATTGATTCCTTTTTCTATCTTTTTCAGCCGACTTTGTCAACATTACGCTTGAATCCAACACCATAAGCAGTATAACGCAGGAAGAGGAGAGAAAGTGTGTGAAAGGGAGAGAAAAGAAGAAGAAAAGCAGAGAGTTAAGAAAGAAAAAGACCACACAAGGATCCAGAAGCAAGATAAGACCATGGTTATCGCCACTTGTCAGGGTTCCTTAACAACTGTCAACTCCAGCTCGGGGGTATGCCGCTGTGTTGTCCCATTCTTACCCATCAGCAGCAACGATGAGCATGATATAGACGAAGATCTCATGGAAATTGACACGATAGGGTTCGACAGGATCGCTCAGTTTCACTTCTTTGAGGTGTGCCGGTCGGGTGACTTTCTGAAGAGCTTTCCCTTCTGCTTCAATCCCAAGCTTGCGTTTCTTAAGCCGCAGCACGTTGCCACGGCCGTCTTGCTGGAGCAGTTTGCTTTTGAGCACTCTCAGCGTGGTTTTTGCAGCTCATTGGTAAGTAAACCTCTTCTACCTCCTCCACTCCTGCTCCAAATGCGCGAGTATCGGGTGGTGAATCACTGCTCCTAGGAGCATCACTGACGAATATGCAGACCGAATATCGCATCAGATTCTCCGGCAATCTTAGCTACGGCCTCTTCAACATCTGTGACATGACAGAGCGCAAGAACTGGTGGGTAACGACCAAGATGCGAGGCTGGAACGTTGACGGCTGTCCCGAAGACGTCAGGAGGCTCATGTTTGTCCACATCATCGCCACCCTCGGGTGCAGCCCCGTCGTGACGGACGAGGACATGGACTACCCCCGGAACTGGGCCGAGATTCTCCACGGCAGAGAAAGATACCCCAGCGAGCCTGTCGGCCACCGGCCCCATGGGCGCACCATCTGCCTTCACTCGGTGGCCGTCTGCTCTCGTCTCCAGGGCCTGGGCCTCGGCACGGCGACTTTGAAGTCGTATGTTCAGCGCATGAACAGCCTGGGCGCGGCGGACCGTGTTGCTCTTATCTGCCGGAAGCCTGAGACCAGATTCTTTGAGAGATGCGGCTTCAGGAACATTGGTCGGAGTACCACGAAGACTATCGTCGGCGAATACTTTAACATGGTACGTGCTCCATTCAGCTCCATTCAGCTCCATTTGGCTGCACTCCGTCTATATCCCATCTCTTGAATCTCGCGATACCTGATATTAACTCGACGTTCTAGGTCTTCGATCTACCCGGGCCCAAGGACTTCATTGACTGGAATAGCATTGCCGATGCTGCCAAGAAAATGTGAAGATGCCTAATCGTTGAATTCTGTTCCATGAATGGGGGTTATCTTACTTCTTTTTCGTCGGCTTTTTGCTTTTTGGTTGGGAAAGATTCGGGAGTTCTTGGTATATGATAGACGGAAGGTTATGGCTATAGAAGGTTCACGGCACCACCTGGTTAGAGGGATACCTACTTTATTCATTCAACATGAAGTACGGTATGGAGCTATTTTTTTTTCTTCTTCTTTTCTTCTACAATGAATGGTATGAGATAAACCGGAGAGAGAATAACGGGTTCAGCCTACTGGTATAGAAAGGAAGCAGGAGAGTGAGAGGAGAAGAGAAGCCGAACGCAGAAGGGATGCACTCTTTGAAGCGGGCCACAGAAGCATCGACAGGTCGGCGAGTATCAGTCATTGCTCAAATACAGATGACAGGCCATGAGGAACATGAGGTAAGTCCCAGCCATAAACATGACATTGCTGCAGTGTTGCTGACTCGGGATTAGGAAGAGCAAAGGAGAATGAACCGTCAGGCATTTACACAAGACGAAGAACAGTAGGCAGGCTTGATGGATGACCAGGTAATACACATACACACAATGTGAGACGAGTCAACGGATAGACGGTAAAATTAAATTGAAATAACTGCCCCTCCATACGGGTATCAAATTCAAGCAGTTGTACGGAGGCTAGCTAGTTACGCTTATTTATTTACGACGAATCTAGATTCTTTGAGATAGAATAATAATAACACATTTCTTTTTTCTTTCGTTCCCGCCCTCTTAACATCAGCACCAGAATTAGTCGGTGGCCTTGTACTTGGCTCGGTACTCCTCCGTGTTCTTGATATCCTCAGGGGTAGCAAAACCCTTCATGCCGTCGATAATGTCATCCAGGGTGAGGATGGCAAAGATGGGAATGCCATACTCCTTCCTCAGCTCGCCAATGGCACTCGGGCCAGGCTTGGAGTCGTCCCCATCCGCAGCGGGAAGCTTCTCCATGCGGTCCAGAGCAACGACGATGCCGGCAACAATGCCGCCCTCCTTGGTGATCTTCTCAATGGCGTCCCTCTTGGCGGTGCCGGCGGTGATGACGTCGTCGACAATGAGGACCTTCTTGCCCTTGAGCGAAGCGCCGACAATGTTGCCGCCCTCGCCGTGGTCCTTGGCCTCCTTGCGGTCAAACGAGTACGAGATGCTGTCCAGGTTCTTGGGGCTGAGCTCGCCGAGCGTGATGGTGATGGCGGAGCACAGCGGGATGCCCTTGTAGGCGGGGCCGAAGACGATGTCGAACTCGAGACCCGACTTCTCCTGGGCCTCGATGATGGTCTTTGCAAAGGCGGAGGCGATGGCGCCGGCGAGGCGGGCGGTGTGGAATTCGCCGGCGTTGAAGAAGTAGGGGGATATCCGCTTGGACTTGAGCTCGAAGCTGCCAAACTTGAGGACGCCGCCGTCGATGGCGGCCTTGAGGAAGTCCTGCTTGTAGGCGGGGAGCTGGGAGGTGGAGGAGGCCATTTTTGAGCTTGTGATTTGTTGACTTTGTATCTCTTCTTTTGGAGATGAGGAGAGACTAGATGAGGAGGGAGTTGGGGAGGATAAGAGCTTGGAAGAAGGTTGAGCTATAAAATTTGGAGCCGCCGTCTTTGAAGTTTTCACATGGAAGTCTAAGCGTACAGTGCGAGATTTGACGTACATCATCTTAGTCTCCAAACTCGCTTCTATCTTCACTGCAATACACAAGGCGCAACTCACCTAGAAGACTATCTGACATAATCTAATCCTTAATCAAGCAGCCAGAAGGTTGCCCTTTATTATATTACAAGAAGTGTCTGATATTGCAAAAATTGCCAGAGTAGAAGATGATGTTTTCCCGTCCATCTTATCTCGTACCCCGCCATCTTTTCAGATCTTGTTCGTTCAAGAGGGGCAGTCGACAGCACTACGATATCCACATCTGCTTCTACCTCACACTTTGATTCAAAAGAGAACTACAAGGTGCTCATGTCACAGATCCAATTGCTTTGAGATACCGATATACAGCCTATCCAGAGATCGAGATCCTAGTAAGCAAGTTTCAACACTCATGGTGAACTTGAAATCCCATCTCATGTGTCGTATAAGAGCTCAGCGCGAACAACTCGTTCTTCATAGAAGCTAATCGTGTATTTCTAAGAAAGGTTCGCGCTCACTTTACAAATTTCATCAAGAGTAAATTAACAGCTGTTTTCAGACAAAAGCAGACCATGTAATCTGGTTCAGTATCTGAAGTCGCCTTCATTCCACGCCTACCTAGTTCGTCCATCCAGCTAGTGTATACGTTCCTCAAGTTCGCACTGTACCGCCTGGCAGCTCCCCTTCCCGCATCTTTTTCCTGTCCAGTGGGTCCTCTCCAGCTTATCACTGCTCCGCTAACAATTACTGCTTGCCACGATAGCTTATCGATAAAACTTTTTTTCCGCCAAACGGCTCCGCCCACAGAGAAAAAAAATTCACCGCCTAGCCTTGGCTGGCATTTCGCTAACCTCGAGTTTCTCCCATCTTGGGGTATCAAGGAAAAAAAAATCACCAATCGATCCGAGGACATCTCCAAGGACTGTTTGGCATCAACCACATAAAAACCGTCGCTCCTCGATCACAGTTGCCCGCCATGAAGACCACGTGGAAGGACATCCCTCCTGTCCCTACTCAGCAGGAGTTCCTGGACATTGTGCTGAGCAGGACCCAGCGCAAACTGCCCACCCAGATCCGTGCTGGCTTCAAGATTAGCAGAATTCGAGGTACGTTCGCATAGCCCATCGCAGGATCGCCCTTTATCTCATGAGAAAGAGTGAACGGCAATGCTAACACATACGTATAGCCTTCTACACTCGAAAGGTCAAATTCACCCAGGAGACGTTTTCCGAAAAGTTCGCCTCCATCCTCGACAGCTTCCCTCGCCTCCAGGACATCCACCCCTTCCACAAGGACCTGCTCAACACCCTCTACGATGCCGACCACTTCAAGATCGCCCTGGGCCAGATGTCCACGGCCAAGCACCTGGTTGAGACCATCTCCCGCGACTATGTCCGTCTCTTGAAATACGCCCAGTCGCTCTACCAGTGCAAGCAGCTCAAGCGCGCGGCCCTCGGTCGCATGGCCACGCTGGTCAAGCGCCTCAAGGACCCCCTGCTGTATCTCGACCAGGTCCGCCAGCATCTCGGCCGTCTTCCCTCCATCGATCCCAACACCAGGACCCTGCTCATCTGCGGTTACCCCAACGTTGGCAAGTCCAGCTTCCTCCGAAGCATCACCCGCGCCGACGTGGACGTCCAGCCCTATGCCTTCACCACCAAGAGCCTGTTTGTCGGTCACTTTGACTACAAGTATCTGCGATTCCAGGCCATTGATACCCCCGGTATCCTCGACCACCCTCTCGAAGAGATGAACACCATTGAAATGCAGAGGTATGTGATGCTGCGGCTGCTGCTGCCTTCTCGAACCATGTAACAGGCTTAATGCTAATCACACACTTTCCATACAGTATCACTGCTATTGCTCACCTGCGATCCGCCATCATGTACTTTATGGATCTGTCCGAGCAGTGCGGTTACTCGGTCCAGGCCCAGATCCAGCTCTTCCGAAGCATCAAGCCCCTTTTCGCCAACAAGCTTGTCTTCCTTGTCGTCAACAAGATCGACGTCGCCCGACCCGAAGACCTGTCGCCCGAGCTCCAGGCCGAACTGCAGTCCATTCTCAAGTCCGGCGAGGTCGAGATGCTGCAGCTGTCCTGCAACACCCAGGAAGGCGTGCAGGAGGTCAAGAACGCCGCCTGCGAGCGTCTGCTCGCCGAGCGCGTCAACCAGAAGCTCAAGGCCGGCACCACGAGCAGCGGCGCCGTCGGAGGCCGTCTGGCCGAGGTCATGGCCCGTATTCACGTCGCCCAGCCCATGGGCGGCCAGGCCCTCGAGACCTTCATCCCCGAGGCCGTCAAGAACAAGAAGAAGTACGACAAGGACGACCCTGACCGGCCCAAGCTGGCCAAGGACATCGAGGTGGAGAACGGCGGCGCCGGCGTGTTCAATGTCGACCTGCGCGCCGACTGGCAGCTCAAGAACCCCGAGTGGAAGTACGACAAGATGCCCGAAATCTTTGAGGGCAAGAACGTCTACGACTACGTCGATCCTGAGATCGATGCCAAGCTGGCCGCCTTGGAGGAGGAGGAGGAGAGGCTTGAGCAGGAGGGCTTCTACGACTCGGACGAGGACATTGAGGACGACGAGGAGGCCGAGATCATGCGCAAGGCGGAGCTCATCCGGGAGAAGCAGCAGCTGATCCGCAACGAGGCCCGCATGAAGAAGAGGCTCAAGAACCAGGCCATCATCCCGCGCAAGTTCGTCAAGAAGCCGCTCTCGGAGATGGAGGACGCGCTCGACACGCTGGGCGTCGACACGACGGACATTGCCGAGCGGGCCCGCGCCACCGCCATCCGGCCCCGCGGCCGCTCCATGTCCCGCCAGGCCACGGCCGACGCCGACTCCATGGACGTGGACACGCCCAAGACGGACCGCCAGCGCCTGCGCTCGCTGAGCCGGCCCGCCAGCAGGGCTCCCACCGTCAGCCGCAGGGACGACGGCGTCCAGGACGAGGCCACCCGGTCAAAGGCCGAGCGGATAGCCAAGCTCAACCAGAAGCGCATGAACAGAATGGCCCGACAGGGAGAGGCCGACAGGCATACTTCTGCTTCTCTGACAAAGCACTTGGTAAGTTCTAATCGATCTAAGTTAAGATTGATAACGTGCGTGCTAACCATCTACAAAACAGGTTGCTGGAAAGCGTGGTATCGGCAAGACCAACCGACGATAAACCCCATCACACTTCCTTTGTTTATTTCCATATTATTGCTGGCTGGCATTCTATCATCCACATTTTAGTGTTCTGGAGTTTCTCTTCACTATTCATGAGAGAAAACACTACGATTGGCTTAGGAGTTGGGCGTTCTTGAAGGGTATATATCGATCCAGAAAGAAAGTGGTGGCAAGGGGGCGTAAAGTCGAGCAAGTTGGAGAATCCAACGCCAATATATGTCAGGTTTACCACAGCATGTGTGTTCCTCACAACAATTGATGACGCATCTTGGTGAGAGAGAGAAGAGGAAAACGAAACAGATTAATGGTTTCCGGATTTGATTAAAAGTACAATATACTACCACTTTGCTAAAAAGTCCCTATATACGACGAGAAGCTCCTGTCTTGCTCGGTACAAGATGTCCCCGTCTGTTTCTTCTTCTCCTCTGCTTCTCGATGGTGACCAGCGTGAATATACTAATGAATATTTTTTTTGTTTTTTTCATCATGATGATTTTGACATTTACCGGACGAACGAGAAACAGAAAACATGGTCGCTCTTCGCAAGTTTAAATGGAGAGAAGTATCAAGTCCAAAGATGCCTCGATAACATGGGTTTCAACAGACAACAAAGATTTGCACCATTACTATTTCAACTCCTTACTCTTCCGTGACGTTGATGCCCTCCCTCAGACCCTCAACCTTGAGCTCCTCGCCGGTGGCGCGGCGGTAAATGTCCTTGACGTCGTCCGTCGTTGTCTCAAAGTGGCTGGTGGCATCGTAGCTCTTGGAGATGAAGATGTTGTCCTTGGTGCCGTCCTCAAGGGGCTCGAAGATGGGGATAGGAGGTCCCTGTGTCAAGAATTGTCAGTCTCCATGGGCTTCACTTGTCATTGAAATGGCAACACAGATGGCAACTCACCATGAACTGCTCCTCAATGGCGCCGAGACGCTCAAGACCGGGCTGGAGCTCGAGGTGGTGGTTCGCGGTGGTCTCGGCAATGGTGGAGACGATGGCGATCCAGTAGCCCTTGGGGCAGACGTTGTGGGCAGATGAAACGCAGGCCACGTAGATGTCTGCAAAAAAGGAAGATGTCAGCGTCATGGATCATCAGTTTTGGGTTGGATTTCAGCCTTACCGTTCTTTCGGCCGACCTGGGACTGGGGAATGATAATCTGGGCAGAGTCGCTGTCGTTGGTTCCAGCCAGAGGGTGCTTAAGAATGCAAATGGCCCTCAGGACGTGGCCGACAACCTTGGTCTTGTCGGGGAAGTATGAGGGGTCACCAAGGATCATCTTGGCCTTGGTCTCAAACTTCATCTCCTCGACGCCAGTCATGGTGGCCTTGATGCCGACGGCCTTGCCGCCCTCGTACAGGATCTCGTCAATGTTGGTGTTGAGCATGTAGGTGCCGCCGTAGATGGCAGACAGACGGGCGAAGCCCTGGGGGAGCTCGCCAAGACCGTACAGGGGGTAAATGTACGGGGACTTTCCGTATCGGGCGACAGAGTTGCCGTACAGGCGGATACGCTCAATGGCCTCGGGAGCCTTGCCAGGGGCGGTGATGTAGTCATCGGTGAGGTACAGGGCCATGGAGTGGCCGATGAAGTCCTTGGTGGCGTCCTCGAGGCCGAACTTCTCGTAGACATCCTTCATGGAGCAGGTGTTCATGTCGAGACCTGTCAGGGGTAGATTAGCAGCTGTTTCAATGACAATTGCAGCATCATCTTTCAATGCGGTTGCGGCAAACCTTTGTGGGTAGAAGGGTCCTGGGCATCAAAGGTGCCAATCCACTCAATGAAGGACTTCATGCGGCGCTTCTCAAAGATGCCCATGAGGGGCGACTTGAGGGCCTCGGCGGCATCTGAGGGGACCTTGGCAACGGTGGCCTTGGGGCCGGAGCCCTGCTGGACGTAGCTGCCGGCAACCTGCTTGAACTCGAGGTATCGGGTGACGTCGGTGGAGACGAGGATGTTGGTCAGCTCGCCCGAGGACATGAGGAACTTGGGGACAAGGTCGATGTTCCAGTCGTTGAGGCGGCCGTACTTCTCCCACGGCTTCTCGCCCTCCTTGTAGTTGCCATACTTCTTGAAGAGCTATTGTGGTGAAGAAACGAGGTTAGACGCGGTGTGACAATGCCAAATGCTTGCAGGGGGGGTGCAGCAAGTAGATTTATTGCAAGTCGGAGGAAGTGGAAGATTTACCGTCTCGATGTTCACGGAGGCAGCCTCTCTGTTGGAGCAAAGCGTTGTCAGTTGGGTTTGTGCCGTGCAGCCAATGGCGGTGATGCCACGTCGACGAAACAGGAGCTAGGGGGGGAGAGGAAGAAGACGTACCCTCCGTAGTGGTCATTGCGGTCAATGTGGAGGACCTTTCGGCCCTTGACACTGAGGACACTTTGCAGAGACAGATGATGTCAGTACATGATCGTTTCGAACTGTTGTTTTGCATCTCGATCGGTAGTCGTCCGCTTACCCAGAAAGGATACACTCGGTCAGGCCTAATGAGAAAGGGGGTCAAGGTCAGCAGCGTGAACGCAAGGGACAATGGCAGCCTGGGGGAGGCGAAGAAGCAGCTAAGGTAGCTACCCAGCAGCTGGCAACGCAAGGAGAGCAGCTTGCTGTAGATGCAAGAGCTCATGCCTCGACGATGCCGAAGCTGAGGCTTCGCGATGAAGGGGAGCAACAGAGCTTAGCAGCAGGACCATCACATACCGGTGCCCAAGACGATGACATCGTACTCCTTTGCAATCTCCTCCATGGTTGTGGGTATACTAGACAAGTCGGTGACGGGCGTGTAAGGAAAAAGGGGGCGAATTCGATATTCGAGCGCTGGCGGCAGAGGAAGAGGAGAAGAAGAGGGAGGGAAGACGACGCAAGATGGGGAGAGAGAAGAAAAGAGTTTTTGAAAAGAAGAGGGTTGCAAGGCTTCAGGTTCTAATACGGAGTAGTTAGTCCAGAAGTATTGGAGGTCAGGTCAGGTCGAGGTCAGGTAGAGAGAGGACAGGAAGGCAAGGCAAGGTCAGGGTAAGGTTAGAGGGGTCGAGATGCAAGTGGCGGGGTTTCTTGTGGCCGCTGGCCAGTCAATCAATCGGTGAGGTGCGGAGACGAGAAGCTGGGCCTGTTCTGGGCAAGGCGCGGCTCCACCGTTCCGAAATTCATCAGCGCGCTGGATTTCGCCTAGCAAAGAGGGATGATGAATATATCATCCTATTGAATGCCTTTTTACTCTTACAATCCTTCGTTTCTTTGCTTTTTTCCTTCTTTCTTTCAGGTCGTCTTCGTATCACTTGTTCTTGCTGCTCATTACTCGAAATGACACAATGCCTGCCGAGCTGTCAAGATGACGACGATGGAAATCACCAGCAATCGTCCGTGGCTCAAGCTGAAATTGCCCCGCCGTTCGTAATACATGACGGGCTACCGTCTCCAAATCTAAAGCGTCCCCTGGATCTTGATCCCGAAAAGAAAAAACGCTACTACTACTACTACTGCTCGTACTTGCAAGTACAAAGTACAGGTACGGATCATTTCCCCGTACGACTTACGACCAGGTACAGACAGTAGGAGCAGGAAAAGGGTAAAAGATGAGGAAGAAAGAAGCCACTGCATGTCTCACAAAACAGGTGCCGGATCTCGCATGAGAGACAACGCACAGCAGGATATGCGGTTGGTTCGAGATTCAAAGCATATAAGGTAGTCTAACACTGGCAAAAAGGAGAGAAAAACATGACGACGGCAGTAACCCAACAACAACAACAACAAACGGAGATGCTTTCACCGAAAAGACTCCATCTCCGTTTCATCAGGGTGGTGTCTCTCTTCCTCCCCTTCTCTCCATATGATGCATCCCCTGCCTTCTCCACACCGAAGTATGAAGCTAACAGCCGGCCACGTCCAAGTACCTCCGTTCACCGCCGCTCAACCCGTGCCGCATAAGTAGCATCTCCGGATATCCAGTTAGCGCACCCGAGCCATCACGGCAGTTGAGCTACCTTATTATAGCAACCTTCAAGGTAAGGCGCTCCGTAGACTACTTGGTGCTCATAGCAGTCCATTCAACCAAAACGGTGAATAACTTCGGGCCCGACCCCGGTCACCGGCTGAGTAAAACGGTCACGGACGGAGCAGGTAGTAGCCTCTACAAAAAAGGCCAATTTGAAAACAAGGGGTTAGCGAGAAACCAAGCAGAGAAAAAAAAAAAGAAGGGGGAAGAGCAAGACGAAAATAGGGGGCTCTCTAATGAGACGAATGTCGTCTCATTTCGTCTCTTTGCCATGCCCAATCGCCGGAACGGCTGACCAGCCCGGCCGAAATTGACTTTTAACTTTGACTCTTATTAGACCTGCTGCTTTCATCATCAAGTCATCTCGATAGTTTGGTATATATCATACTGGTAATAATACAATGACAATGCCAATTGCTTCTTAGATGGTAGGATACGACGTACATACTCGGTGACAAGTACACGTACCCAAAAGATCCCATAATGCTACACACGGCCGGCCAGCCAAGAAACAGCTTCCCCCTCGTGAGATCATCATATGGTGGCCGTCGTCAGAACTCCCCCCTTTTTAATCTCGGCGAGCTTTGTTCCTTTTTCCTTATCTCCAAGATGACCTTGTTCTTCTCTTCTTTGACTGTCGATCGGCCGACGTCTCTCTCTCTACCTCAGAGTCTCCTTGGGCTCCTTGTCTGTTGACCGCGGTGCTTCCTCTTCGGCAGCAATTTCGTCATATCCTTCTTCGTATGCCGACGGTGTGTACACCTGACCCTCTCCCGCCTCCAGGTTGATCTCGGGATCCGACTTGGCAACCTCGACAGCATCCTGCCAAGTGTAGAATCGTTCCGTGAGAGCATGTTTGATCGCCCTCATCGTCTTCATAACCTGTCACACGACAAACATGCCCATCAGTAAAAGGAGAACGTAGATGGTAGAGAATCCCGAGCAATCAAGGGGGGGTTGCTCCTCAACTCACCTCCTCATCCCGCGACCCAATCTCCCGCTCCCCAAAGCCAAACTTCCCCCTCAGCAGCTCCTCCCTCGCCGTAGCCAGCATGTTGCGCTCCCGGCAGCACTTCCACCAGAGCGCGTGCAGGTCCTCCCACGACTTGCGCCGCAGCTCCTCCACCGTCCACGCCCGCCCGTGCTCCTCCGTCTCCTTGGGCGTCAGCAGCAGCTTCCCCGGCGCCGGGAAGAACCCCCACAGCCCGTGGCCCTCGTCCACCTCGATCTTGGGCTTGAACTCGACCGGCTTCGGCAGCGGCGCGTCCGACACCGACAGCGGCTCCCGCGGGCCCGATCCGTACAGGCTGCTCACGCCTCGCTTCTTGTTGCCGTCCTTTGTCTTGCGCTTGCACTGGGGGGCCGTCGTCGAGAAGGCTGCTGCTGCTGCTCGCATCGATGGCGTCGTCGCCGGCAGGAAAAGGCTTGATCTTGATCCGTTTCGGAGGGACGAGCCCAGCCGTGAGGCGCAGCCTGAGGAGGCACGAAGCGCACTGGGCGCTGCTGCCATTGACATTGTGATGACGAGAACGAAAAAGACAAAAGAGACAGTGATCAGATAGCAGACGTGCGCTTCAATCGATCGATTGAATCCATCGACATCATTCGCTTAGATCTTGAGACGAGGCACAAAATTTGGGAAATCGGCCTGCTCTATCGCGCCCTTTCATTGGTCAGCCTGGTGAGCGCTCTGCGCCCCGCCTTGTGGTTGCAATTGCGTGCTTAGTCAGCAGTTCAGCCGACCTCACATGGCGACCAACTCCATGAGCTTGGGTTGGATATCACCAACTTCCTACCATGTGCATCGCGATATCACGTCTTCTTCCTCCCTGATCATGTCGCCCATTGCTGTGTCGAATGGCTCGAGCCGTTCCGAGCAGTTGCTCAACCGATCCCGCAATGTTTCAGCCAACATGAAATGATAGGCCAACGCAACCAGGCCCGTCGAATGCCTACCCTCACAACACCATCACCAGTCTCTCCCTCTGATTCCTCAACATATCATGTGCATCTTCCATATACATACAGCGGCATCGGCAGCAGGTCTCTCTCGCCATCTCGCAAAATCCTGCCTCCGCCCAAAAATAAACCATGCCCCTTGTCTACCCCGTACATCAACTAATGCTCGCCTTCATATCCTGCCGCCCCGTGCTGTATGTTGCATGTTGTACTACATACCCTGGGGGACGGTCCGCCACAAGATTGAGACATGCATGCTCAGCTGCATGAGGGGAGGGGGTGAGACCATCAAATCCTCGATTTTCCCCGATTGCTGAGACTCACAGCTCGAGAAGCTAATGCACTATTACAGGACTATATTGTTTCCCAGCAGAATGCGCAAACAAACAACCAAGCAAACATAATCCTGGCATTTTCGATAGTCCCTTTGGAGTTTCTGGCCTGATAGACTGTATGTGACCATGCAGGGCAAACTGACGCCACTTGAAAAAGAAAAGAAAAGAAAAAGTTCAATATGATACGATCAAAGAAAGCTCCTCGCCGCAGCGCAACCATCAGGGGGGGTAGAGGTATACATGCGGCCGCCTCATCACACCAATCACCGTACCAAGCACAGGGAGAAGAAAGCACCAGCCAGCTCGACGTCAAGCCGCCGAGATATTCTCCGGGAGCCGCTCCCGGCGTCCTAACGCTAGCAAAGCAAGGAGGAGGTCAGTAACACCGCCGTACAAGCAATTGCTCACCTGCATGTACATGTACTGATGGTACGAGTACAGAGTCTGCCAACATTGATCCCACATATGCGGAGTAGCCGTACAAGCACTCGTCCATCTCAGGCTGCTCCCGAATGGGTGGCTTTGTACATGTACGTGTACTTGTATGCTATTGGTGATGCCTGCAGGGACATGCTGCAGCAAACCCCTCCAAATTCAGACACGTAGGGAGTACGGTGTCTGCGGGCTCCTCGAATCACATCCCATGCGTTCACCGACAAGCGTTCTGTGCAGGCAAAACCCACACGCAACACGACTGGGAAGCTTCTGATCATCCACGCTCTGTGACATCACGGGCAAGAAAGCTCCTCTGCAAACCCGCCAGGGTGCTCTTCTGACCAACATGCAATGGAACCCTATCCAGATGCAAGGTTGATAACGCCCCTCTCACGCCACCACAGCCAATGGTTTCTACCCGGGCCAATGATACCGATCAGACATGTCTCATCTTGCGCTCAACATTGGGACAGGCATGTTCATGTGTTGACATGACCGTCTCAAGTCAACCGGTCCCGACCATCAAACCGGGGAGCATACATGTACGAGTATGTACGCGGCGTCCTTGCGGGGCAGCAGCAGGAAAAAGCAACACTCGAGTAGTCAAGAGGGCTGACTTTCATAAGTGCCAAACAAATAGTTTCAGTCCGTGTCGAGAGAAACCCGAAAGTAGGGAGGCCGAGAGAAGAGGGGGCCAACAACAAGGAACAGCAAACTTCAAGCATGCAAGTTACCGGACTCCTCTCTCTCGAAACTAGCACATCCGCCAAGGTTTCGAGCATCTCGGCCCGCGCGTCGACAAGGCACGACGTGATCAGAGACATGGCGGCGTCTCCGAGGCGCCTGGGCAATGGCCGGCCGGTCTCCCGCGCTGCATGGCGTACGACAGCCGCCCTCGCCGGGATCCACGTACATACTCGGCGCCGTCGTCTTCGATCCGACTGGTGCACGTATCAGTGAGGCGTTCGTACAGTCAAACCCGAGCAGGGGAGTCTGTTGTATGAGGAAACAGGGAGATGAGAGGAAACAAGAGTACGGGGAGGACGGTTGGACTCTCTGGGACAAGAAGCACAGCCGCAGTATTAACAACACCCCTCAGGCTGTGTGGCGACAATATCTGAATCTTTTGTTGTTTGCTCATTCCGTATCGGGAGGGTGAAAGTCAATGGACACGGGAGTCCTGTGGCATAAAAGCAGCATGGCATTCACTGGCCTCCTCGGCGCGTGGATCGATGCCGGCTATCGGATTCGTGTAGTAGCATTGGAGGATCCGTTTCGGGGCAGCTCTCGTCCGCGAGCTCGGAATGCGGAGCACCCGTAGCGCTGCAAGGACAGTACTCCTCCGTCATACTGTACTACTTACTACTCCGAGGTAAATGTGGACATGCCGCTATGGTTATCTCGAGATCCCCATTTGTGTCTTTCCAGCTGTGTGGGAAGCATGCGGAGTAGGTACTGGGAGACGCGCTCGGGTGCCGCATAATGCTGGCCGTCTCGTCTTCCCTTTTCCTTCTGCCTGGTTGCCTCTTTGATCCAAGTTCCCGTTCAGCCCTCCGGATGGAGTGCATGGCGCAAGGTCGACGGGACTATCCCGCAGAGGAGGCTGATACTAGTACTGGCATCTGGGGAGCGAAAACAACAAATGCCCTGTGGAGTGGTGCCTGACATTTTCCCAGCTGTATGCAAAGACAACCCGCACACAATCATAGTCTACTTCATACATGTATGGGATTCTTGTACGCGGGTATCCGTGTGACGACCCCGAGTTGTCTTTCCATATCCTTGAGAACAACGCCGCATGTCCACGGCGTGTCTATGAGAGGTGTACACCCAACAGACACCAGAGAAGAAAGGAAAGGAAGAGAAAAGAACCAGGGGCTCGAAATACTACATGGCGGAAAGTTGACCTGGGAATACCCTAGGAGGACGAACACTTGGCGGATATGGATGACGTGTCTCACATCATCTCGTCCCGTTACCTTGACACCATCGTGACAAAATATTCAGTCCTGTGAAAGCTGGAGAGTGCTGACTCGGAATCTCGCAGGATACTGGTTCTTGTAGGAGGCCGACGCTGCTAGACAAGGCGGCAGACCGGTTTTGACTCGGATGCCTGAGGCGCGGCTTCTGGCCTTTGGCTGCGCGCCTTTTGATCCAGGTTTCTTCTTCCCTGCATGTGGCTTGCTGCCGGTGTCCGGCATAGCTCCGCTTTTCGCTGAGAGAACAAATGCCAGTTGTGAATACTGAAAGTTCCTGTGGCACCTCGTTGGCAACTCAGAGAAGAGTGGAAAAGGGGCACCTTCTCAGCATAGAGTAAAGGTGCTGGGGTTGAAGCTGAATCGCATCTCGAGCCCAGAGACTTCATCCTTGTGGTTTACTCGGCCAAATAACGCCCCTTTGACTGGCAACATTGACGTGTCTCGCAACCGTACATTGTCAATGCATCGGTACCTAGCGGGCCACAAGCATGTTGTTGATGAGCGGTCCCATTTCGCCGCAGCTGCCGCTCCATGAGGGGATGTACATACGTATCTGATCCAAGCGTGGGGGTCTTTTTCATCCAGCCATCCCTGGCGGTACCAAAGGACTCCCGCAAACCCGACTGGCCAGAATATGGAAGCCTGGGAGGGGGTCTGACAAGCTGCCCCCCCTTTTCCCCTCCAAGGTATCTTGTACGAGTAATTGTACCTCACGCGTGCGGAAAACCCTGGCAGTTCAGTCTTGGGCGTGAAGCGGTCCGCTCTATGGTGGCATACAAAGGTACGTGTACTCGGTACTGGTACCAGTAACTCTTGTAACGCACAGAGACTTCGTCCATCGAGTTGAAGCGTGGCCCGAATGAGCCATCCATCTCCATCCAAGAACAGCAACGCACCTATTACAGGTGCAGGCTCTTTCCTCTTCTTGGTGCCTGATATGCGTTGCTGAAAGGGCAATGAGGCCAAAGGCTTGTTAACGTGCCATTTTGGGCTATGCAATGGCCGTTCTGCTTTGTAGTTGTAGAAGCTGCTTCTGCCCTCAGTGGCAGAGAGCCTCGGAGTCGCTCGAAACCATCTCTTAGCAGAATTGAACTCCCCGAGACAAGGTACTGCATTTTTTTTTTTCTTTTTTTTTTTTTATGTGCCCGTGACAAAACAGCAACCCCAGCAGTGCTGTACTTACGTACCAGCCTCGCTTCGATGCATGTATATTCCCGCTTTCACCGGCGCTAGTTGGTCCATTGTTGGCAAACGTTTGATACCTGAAGCACTTCGTGATTGTGCTCTTTTCGTGAATATCAGGCAAACCAGGGTGCCGCCTGCGTGTTAGATAATCTGAATAGCCTAGCAATAGCCTGATATGTCGGCTCCATTCGGCAAACTTCTGAGAGGCCTCGGTTCCACTCGGCGCTTGTGCTTGCAACGAAGAGACATGGATGCCGGAGCTACTGTACGAGTATGTAGATGGACATGGAGTCCAGACGAAGTCGCGAGTCTCACTGAAGAATCGGAGTTTAGGCCCGTCGGCAAAATGGGTCTATGCCATCCACGAGTTGTATGTACAGACATGTAAGAGGTCTTGATGTACTTGTACTCGTACTTCGCTCGCGGTGGTCCTTTGCAATAGACGGAAGGCTGGGTATGCAGGCTGGTCAATAATCAACCCTAGTAACACACCCGTTATTACGCTTCCGCATGTTTGGATGTTGCAGCATACTCGTACGTACCATAGTAGGGAAGGGTACTCATACTTCATATGAAGTATGAAATCTCATCATCCTATGAGCACAAAAGTACGAGCAGCCCTTCGTGCTCCCTTCACATGATGGTGCGGGCGCAGAAACACGAGCTGCCGGCGCCTCTCCCACCTTCGGAGCTCTTGTTTATGGTCAGCATCATCGCATGGCGTGAGCCCTGGGAAAGGTTGTATACATCGTAACACACAGTACATACATACCACGTCTGTTTCAAGTCGTATGCTTGCTCTGACTACATAGGTAGTCTTGCACCTATCAAGTACAGCCGTAAGACTAGGTAGGTCCGCGGAGCCTTTTTCCCGTTCAACACTCCAAACAGCTTCATGGTGGAACTTTACTCCCTCATTGCGAGGCTGGCGAAGCCACTTCCACGTGGAAGCCCGCCAATAGTGGCCCATTTGGTCCAGTTGGGGGTTCTCGGGATCCCACGCCTTGGAGATGATACCATGGGTGCTCAAGAATTTTGGCCATCTGTTGATCTTACCGCTGTTAGTGGTGATAGTAGTACTACCGGGCATTAGTATCATGAGGTTGATGACCGTCTCTCCTTGTTGATAGTACTGGCCTCGGCTAGTCTCTGGTCACCGCCCTTCGTGCACAGCTAGCCGCCGGCCGCCTCTGGTATGCACACGTCGCTGTAATCGTCGGCCAATGTAGCGAGTACTACTAGAGCATGATTCTGGTCACAAGTGGCTGGGCTAGTAGCGATATATTCCGTACGGAGCACATTTCGCATTGGGATGGGCCAAGCAACCAAGCATGGAAAGGTTCGCGCTAGTATGACCATATACCCCTGTAATTTCGGGGTTATTTGGCGGGCCTGGATGTTGGAAGTGACGTCGAAGCGACCGAGATGGTCTTCTGCAAGCCAAAACTGCGAGGGTCGCAGAGCAGTGACTTGGCTGGGCTAGTTCCTTTGCGGACTCCGTCGCAGCCGGAGG
The DNA here is from genome assembly GCF_003025115.1 of Trichoderma citrinoviride. Taxonomy (NCBI): domain Eukaryota; kingdom Fungi; phylum Ascomycota; class Sordariomycetes; order Hypocreales; family Hypocreaceae; genus Trichoderma; species Trichoderma citrinoviride. The sequence continues at coordinate 1,727,334 of NW_020194709.1, read as the reverse complement.
GAAATTGGCGCCGTAGGCTTGTAAAACTGCTACCACAAGCGTCTTGATGTGCGGTAAAGAGATTCGGCAACAATGGAGACGCCCTCAACGCCAGGGGTACCTATCCAAAGTAGACGGTACTTTGTCATGTGTGCGATGTCGCCAACCCAACTGAATGTTGCTTTGGTGGCCGGCGATGGTAGCACTCGCATGCCTGTTGCTGTGCCAGTGACCAGAACAGGGACATGAAGCGAACGGAATGAGGCGAGGAAGAAATCTCAGAACAGCAGTGGTCTATGTGCATTACTCTGTTCATCATGTTGCTTCCGCTGGTCCTTTCGGTCCTGATCGTGGCGGTTCGTGCTTGGCGGCAAGCCTTAGGCCACGTAATCTTGCAAGTAGATATTAGTTAGGATTCCGACAAGACGCCTTTGGACTATCAAGGTGCCAAGAGGTGACAAACCTCAAGTACTACAAGGGCAGTAATCGCCAGCCCTCTAACCGTCCAGAGAGGCGTGCGGCTGCCTGCAAACACGTTGGCAATACCAAGCCTAGAACAAATCGCTTCTGGCGTCTGACGCCGTTACACGGGAGGCAAGAAAGCGCTACTACCCGGTCACGCGCGAGTTGGCATATCAGCCCAATCTTACCCAGAGAGTCCATAATGGTGCAGGTAAGGGAGCATGCGCTGGCATGAGCGGTAACGAAGTATAAAATCGTCAACGGAGAAAATTCGCCTACAGAGGCAACGGGGGGAAAGAAAACACCGCCGGTCTGCCACTATAAATTTGTATGTGATGGGCGGCGGTGTTTTCTTTCCCCCTCTTGAGAGGATGTCCGCTGTGGTTCCTCTCCAATGCGGGCGTTGGTAGGCCACAAGCGCTACAAATCTTGATCCCAACGGATCTGGCAACGCAGTGGAAATGGGGCCGATGGAGATGCTCGGAACGGGCAGCGAGCAACTCTCCACTCATGCCACCGGTCCCGCTGCATCGCCAGGAACGTTGGCCCAATGCCGAAGTAAGTGTGCGGACAGAATGGATACCAGGCGGCCACCGTGGTCCTTTCCAGTGTTACACAAGAGCCCTATTCGTGCGTTCAGTTCTGCCACGATCGATCGGAACCCAGAAGGCTGGAATCGAGGCTGTCATGCCGGGCTATGAAGAAAGAGGAGGAGAGACCACAGCACCATCCCGCCCCCCAGTACGGAGAATGGAGCATTATCGATTTGTCGGTTCGTTGGGATAAACGTCTCGAGAGATTTGCCTCAGGCTTCATAGGAGCGACCACACGCAATGAGAGGATGATGGAACGTCATTCGGGTTCCCATTTTGAGCAGTTCCGGTTCTGGTTTGGTGCAGCAAGGAGGGAAAGGGAAAAGGCAGTACGGAGCAGAACGACAGACAGGGATGTCCATAGTGATTGGTGCGCGTTTGAATCGCGATGTTGCTCTTCGGCAAGTGTCTCAGTGCCCAAATCACTGTACATACCGCTTTAGGGGATGCCCAAAACTGCACGCTTGAGTGCAAATCCTCAGCAGGAGTAAGCCGTTGTCGTGTCCAACTCCGGGTCGCCAGACAACCATCAGTACACCCAGCAATCAGTTGTCTCTACTGGTATTTTGTTGCTGTTCTTCTTCTTTTCCCTCGTGGTCGTTGGTGATGCGACGTCACCAGGCATGACATTGCCATTTCTCAAGTCGCACGCCCGTCTTAATGCCACCAAGTAGAGGGTACCTGGGTGTCCGACTTCTTACTCGTATCCGGCGACTCATGCGTCTTCGTGAAGGCGCCACTGGCACTTGGTCAGCCACCTGTCACTGGTGACGGCTGGAGTCGAACTTGGTCGGCGGGCTTGCTGCCTCTTTCGGCCATGGTGCAGAAGAGGGTATGGCAATGCTCCATTTGTCAGCCGAACTGGGATGCTTCCATTTGTCTCGATTCCGAGCTGCGCTAATGGTGGTGAGAATTGACTCGCCGCAGGCGGCTGTTGCTGGACCGATAAGATGCTGGAGAGATGAGGCCAAAAAATCTGCACGTCAGGCGGTGAGGCGCAGTGGTGCCGAACGAGTCTGGGGCTAGGCCTCCTGGGGAAATCTCGGGAGTTGCAGAGGGTGCCAGGGTGAGAGGTGTTTCGCTGGCGGGAAGGAGGGCGGTGACGTAACGGCGCGGCGACCCCCAATTAGCCGCGAACCAGGCTGAACAGAAACGATTCCGACGGTGTTAGGAGTCGTGCTCGCCACGAGCCACAGACGCCACGAAGTCAGAGATTTCCCATTCATCGTTTGATCGTTTTCTTTGTCCGATGTGTTTCAGATCAGGCAAATGCGTGATCCAAACTAGGCTCTGACACCCACTCGCCGAGATCAGCCCAGGTTGCTAGTAAGAAGTGCAGGCTTGCCGAAACTCTCTCGTCGGTGAGGGCCTGTCCAAAGTCAGGATGGGAGATGATACCCCCTAGCTAGACCTTGTCAGAGGCGCCTGAATTGCAGGATTGGTACCAAGGACAAGCCCTCCGTATGTGCAGAGTCCAGGTGATACCTTAGGTCGCCGTCAAGGAATGCGTTGTTAGCTGAACGGTGTATTATATGGAATCCATTAGACTGGTAATCCTCACAGAGGGGTGAAGAGGACAGCAAAAAGGTAGATAACGACAACACAAGGACAGTCTGACAGCAACCGGTCGTTGGACCGACACTGGGTGTCAAACACAACGCAGAAGAGAAAATGATCATGAATAGGAAGTTCCATACATACTTGTACTAGGTTGGGGTGGTAATTAATTGTCCTACCAGGATCACTACGGCGGACAATTTTCGCAAGTACCTAGCGAAGGCCGGATCTTCTGGGCTCCCTTTCGGCCGTTGTCCGACGAAAGCGTTGGTCATAGACAAGACTGGGAGGGGAGCTAGGGGCGCATCGGCCATGGACATTTCGCTGATAACCTGAGGCTCGCTGATACGGTCCGGTCGGCAGTCAGTTGCACTCGTACGACGTTTCGAGGACGTTGGAGCCCTTGAACGTGGACATTTTCCAAGGAGCCGCAAAGAGCTAAGGCGAGGCGCCGATTCGCGGGCCAACGAAATCTACCTGGGGGCGAGGAAACGGGGTCCTCCAAGTCCAAAATCTGCGTCCCTCAGCGGGAAGACCCCACCACTCGAGGGCTCCAGAGCTTCTGGATTCCACGTCGAAGCTTTTTGAATCACTGCCGCTCAGGAGGGAACGCAAGAAATCAAGCGAACATGGGGCCCTGAGGTCCTCGCGAGAAGGAGGGTGTGGCCCGGATCCACCACCACGATCTGGCTAGTACCAAGTGCTAGATATTGTGGGCTCGATGCCAACTAAAGCCGTTGCCAGATGCAATTGGCCCTCGCCGTTTGACGTGGAGCAGGGGTGTCTTGGAAGGCGTCTTTCACTTGTAGACACGTAACGGCAGCGATTGGCGGACATTTAGATGGCCAAGCTGGCGTTGGGCGTCTTCTTCGCCCTCCAACGATTTGCGTTTTGTAATCCGACAAGGCTCGAAATATGAAAATGGCATCGGGAAACCGGTCTGACAAGCTGTGCACACACAGTCCAGTACGAGATGGAAGACGGCGAGGATGACGTGATCTCGCGCGGGTGCAGGCTCAATGGGATGCAATCCATCTGAGTATTCCGGCCAGGGTAGCGGCTGCTGATCCTTTTTTTGTTACCAGCACAATTGCAGTGCTTAAGCCGAGCTGCTCTGTGACACGAATCCGTGGTGTGGTGCGGAACTTTTACCCCCAATTACCAGTAGTAGCGTCGTCGCAGGCTGCTGAGAAAGTATTTGGTACGCCTTTCCAATACTCCGAAGTCGACACCCAACCAAGTGTCGGACCGGAATCGAAAATACTTCGTGCTAGCACTTGGATTAGCCTGCTCCTGCTTGACTCGTGCGCATAGCCACTTGCACTCGTAGTACCTGCTGTACGCCATGCTCCGTGCGCTGTACAAATAATCATGGAAGACTTTTTCTCTCCCTGTACGCCGTCAGCAAGCTGGAAGGGAGGAGGCATGATGAGCACTTGGCCGTCTTGGGAGTTCTGGCACGGAGGGAGAGGTGAGAAGAGGAGGTTGTTGAGCAGAGAAGACAATTCAACAAACCTGAGGGGAAGAAATAGTGTCACTGGAAGGTGAGGTTGAGCTTGCGCTCACACCACGGACAGTGCCTAGCATTCATTATGTGATTGCTCCTTCCTGTCGATACCTCGTCTAAATACGGCCGGGAAGGAGGTGAGGTACTGCTACTGCCGCCTGGGGTTGGGTGTCTCTCTGCTGGTACGAAATCGCAATATAGACAGCACACATTCAAGCGCATTGATTCCCTGGTTCACCTCTCTTTGCTTTTCCGTGTCATTGCCAATTGCAAACTTGGGAGTTTCAATGACTTGCCAATCAACCCCCCTTGCAATGTGTCTCATATCGGGAAAATATCCCTAAAACACGACTCATTTTCATCTTGTTCGAGCGCCGTGTTGGTCGTCATGTGATGTGGAAGAGGCTGATACGCAACCCGCAGTAGGTACATTAGCGGTGATACCCTGTATTTTGACAACCCGCGTGATGCGGGACTCCCATCACTGCCAGACCGTCGCCCATTGCATTGGGCATTGTCTTTGATATCAGCTGCTGGTACTTGCAGCTGGACGGCTGCACGCCTACATACCACTGCGACGGCACTAGGCGCAATGCATTGACATGTAGGAAGGGTCTGCCAATGCCATGCGCGACTAAGGCTGTTGAGTCTGATATTTGGCATTGACTGTTAGTGCACGCGTTAGCATGCAACAACTCGCGAGTTCTAACCCTCAAAGACAAGTATATGTACTACTCGATGAGGCAGTGGCTGCCATTACGAGCCATACCTCGGTAGGAGCAGTGGTAGTTGAGTGCCAAGTAGATTACTGTATGTAGGAGCTGGCACTTTCAACTTGTATGAAGTGGTGGTGTGCGTGTGTGATAAGACGTCAAGCTGGTCTGCTTCACATCCTCGCATTACCAATAGATTGATAAATCCGCCGTCAAGGAAGGGCAGAATTAGGCTAGTGTCGTTGCTCAGCCATCTCATCTCTGCACTGTTACCGTACGGAGCCGTGATCTCCCTACTGGGTGGCATCTCGTACGAGGAACATGTGCTTTTTGATGGCAGCCGGAGATAAACCCGGACAGTTTAGACTATGGAAGTAGTATGTATACTATATCATGACGCCCTGATCAAACGATGTTAAGGCTGGCACCATACCAGTATCAGAAACGAAAAAAAAGATAAAGAAAAAGAGGCAATACAAGTCGATCAAAAGAGATGAAACCCCGAGCTTATATGATTGAGAGTAACCTCGGTGCTTGTGACTGACTACCGGACGGCTATGTAATATGAGGTAATTATAGGGAGCAGATGCGTCGCGGCCAAGGGCTTCCTGAGCTGCGAAATGAGGAGAAGATGCATATAGATCCAAGTCAGGATGCAACACCCGTGATTTTCAGTCTATGGCCCTCTGTGAAGGATGCAGCCAGCACGGTCGTTTCTCCATGTATGTACCACTTGGTGCGAGGCACCACTACCGAACACTCATGTATGTCGGAAAGTGGGCGTCTCTCTGACAGAATGTCACTTTATTACCACTCTATTTGTGGGATGGCACATGTATATGTATACTACCACATGTATGATGATGCTGAAGAGGAGGAGGATAAGGAGGGAGGAGGAGAAGGTAGTGATGATGGTGGTCGACGCCTATTCGGCCTAGCTTCGACGCACTTTGGGCTTTCCTTCGCCTTTTGGGTTCCCATGCGGCCGGCAGTGATCGAAAGCGAGGGCATCATGGCCAGGTCAGATAGACGGGCCAGGCGAGTCTCCAACCCCAGCACGTCAGGCGCCGGACACGGTAGCATTGGCATCAATGCCACTTGGCAAGCACTTCGCTGCTGGCAGCCCAGGAGCTAGCAGGACGAGATGGCGCACTCGTGCTTTGAGCGAGTCGCAGACTTGTACATGTAAGGAGGCTAGGGAGCGACATGGGCATTATTGCAGCGCAATCCGCGTTTACTCTGAGTATTTTGCCAGCCAGCTCACCAATGACGAGGGGCTTGGCCGGCAGCAGGGCCAGAGACGACGTTTGCTTCTCTCGCTCACTGAGACGAGCCGTCACAAAAAGAGACATGGGAAGGGCCAGAGGTCATGACACACCCCCCGAGCATCGGCACCGTCTGCCGCCCAGAGCTTCGCATCCCTGTCGCTACGCGAAAGAGTAAAAAGTGCCGCCCCCTGGTCGCGGCGCTGGCATCATTCGAGGAGCCCTGAGCGCTCAGTGTCTTGGTCTGCTGGTGCCTCGTCAATTTTCCGCCGCCGAGACAGGCGGCCAAAGTATTACATGTACTAATAGCAGAAATTGACTTGAATCGCGGCTCGTCGAGGGCATGTCTGGCACAGATAACGCTCCCGGCGCCGGCAGATGAGGGTTTCGCCCTGCTTCACGGGGGGCGTGGACGTCTTTTGAAGGCGGGTGTCAATTCAACGATCCAAGGGAAACTGAGAAGAACACCCGGGAGAGGAAGGGAAAGTGACACTGCCATGGAAGTACAAGTACAAGGCACGATTGCCAAGGGATTCTGTTCCTTCGCCTCGTCCACGATACCTCGCGGTACATCTAACGGCCGAGGACGGCGGCTGGATGCGGCAGGTGATGCGCATGGTGCAGCGAGTACGCTGGAAGTACCGCGCATGTTGTTCGACTGATCATCCGCCGGCGGTAGGTAGCCGGTACCTTGGCCAAGCTAAATCACAAATTGGGAGGGCAACAGCGAGCGACAAGCCCCGTGCGCTGAACTGTACAAGCATTCGCCGGAGCCGAAGCGTGAGAAAGGCTCGGAAAAGGCGATGATGCGTTAGTGGTTTGAAAAAGAAGGTGAGAGAAGCGCCGGCCATATCTGCGATGCTGTTGTGGCTATCAAAAGAACGCCACGGCAGTTTTTTCCTTTCCTTTTCTGTTTGGTGGCTTGAGAGTAAAATAGTCAGATGGCGCACTCAGTGTGTAGGCAGTAGGTAGATATAGTAATAGAAGGAGAGGAAGCCGAAGGAATATAGGGAAAAATCTTTCTTTCTAGCGGAAACTCTAGGATTTTCGAAGTACTACTATCGCCTCTCTCGCTCAGGCCCCGCCCTTGGACACGCAACGAACGACTGTCGTGACTGTGTGAAAGGACGTCCAGATTCGTTCGCATTTGCTGTGAGGTGAGGCAAATATTAATAAATCTTGCAATCTTTATTGTTCTGATGTCAATACTTCGTAAGCTGCCGGACCGTATTTGCACGTTATTCTCCTAATACGAATCACGTTGGGAGTACCTACCACTATACCTGTATTGATATTGCATTTCTCAATTCCCCTCGTCCGACGACGCGTTTCTGCCAGCAAAGTCGAGGTACCTGCTCCCCGGTCCGAGTCGAGTACCTGTGCTCGGCTTAGCGCCCTTGCGCTCGCCGCATTTTTTCCGAGGCCTTGGATGCTAAATCAGCGATAGCACAATTGTTCTCCTGCCCTCGAGTCCTCTCGTCCTCTTCTCTTTCTCTCACCTTCTTCCCTTTTCTTCTCTCGTCGCCTTCAGGTTGTCGGTTCTCAGTATCGACGTCTTTCATCTCTCGCGCCCTGCCCTTTATTTCGTCCTTCGTCCTTTGCACAGCTCGAAGCCTCGTGGTTTTCTTGCGCCATCAGAAAACGACCCGCGCGATACTGCCAAGGTATGTGGACAAAAGAGGGCCCCTCGGTCGCCGTTCCGTCTTTTTCTGCCTTCTCCAAAAAAAAGTCACCACACAAGCAGAGGGAAAACAGCCTCTGCTGGATCCCCTCCCCTCCCCTCCCACTCCAAGCCCATGCCCCAGCGCTCCCGCCAGAACCCTTACCTGCACCAGAGCTGCCCGTACCCATTTGCCTTATTCCCATCCTGCTAGGAGGATTCAACCCTAACCCAATTCCTTGCCCGCTGTGTTTCTGCATCTCTTTGCAGCACGCTGCCCCCGGTCCGGGTCTGGCTTTTGTTTGCGGCCTTCGCGATACCGCCTGGCAGCGCTTCTGGCTCCACTCGCCACTGGCCGTCTTCGCGGTCTCTCGCAATGGCCGCGCTGCTGCAATTGCCAACGGCCGCATGTACCTTGCGCGCTGTTCCCAGTGCTCCAACCTTGGGGACCGGTACCGGTACGCGCGCTGGTGCTTGTACAAGTACTCGGTACTGCCGCGCACTGCACTGCACTGCGCTGCTGCACCGCTGCACTGTTGCAGCACCGCCCCACTTTTGCTCTGGTGTTTTCGGCACCCTGGAAATGGCGCTTGTTGCCACTCCACCCCCTCCCCCCTGTTAGCGCCCTTTTTCGCACCCTCCACGCTTTTGGCACTTATTTTTTTTTCCTGCTCTTTTTTTCTTCCACGAAAATAGTTTCGCCTTTTTGCAGCCAACTGACAGGTTCTCTCCAGGATAAAAAAGGAACGAGACCCAGTTCTCCACCCCACTCCAACAACTTCCCTACCTAACCATCTTTTCTCGTGAGGGACCTGTTATACCCAGAGCCTCACCTCCACCTTCCCCAGAACGCCGCAGCCCTCTCGCAACCTCACGCGTGGGCCTCATAGAAAGACTGTAAACCTGCGTTTACGCTTTCGTCCTTTGTTCTCGAACTCTTCCTGATCCATCAGCGCGTCGCTGTCGGTTTTTATCCCGCCAATTGCTCGATTGCGACGTTGCTGCCCGCAGCCTGTTGAGTCTGCTGTTTCTGTCTCCCTTGCGGTAGCCGGAAAAAAAAACACACACAACACACGTCGGTCTCTCGGACGCGTCTTCGCGCAGCATCATGGACAACCCTCAGTACCAGAACAACGGTGTTCCGACATCCGCGGCCCAGACTTACCCGTCGCCCACTGCCATCTCGCCTCACCAGCTGCAGACCGGCTCTCCTCTGCCGCAGACGCTTCCACCTCTGCAGCCTCATACCGTTGCGATGCAGCCGCTCTACGGTAGCCACCCGCATACGCCGCGAACTCCAGGCACTCCCAACACGCCTACGCAGAACAACCTGCCCAGCTACCAGCAGCAGACGTCGCAGCCTGGTCCTCGGCCCGGCATCTACTCAATGGCACAGAACCCGTACCCTCACCAGGGATATGCCACATCTGCGGCTATGATGCCCCAGGCTACCACGGCCGTCTCTCACCCTCAGCCGATTGCTCCTGCGCCGGTTGGCGGTCGCGGCCCTCCTGTCCTGCGTCCCATGCCCCCCGGAGGTCTCATGGCGCAGCCTGGCGTGGCCTCGCCCTACGGCCCGGGTTCTCTGATGCAGCCGAACCCCATCCTCCCCGACGGCGAGCAGCCGACGCACGTCGTTGGATCTCAGGGTCGCCGAGGTATCTTGCCCAGCGCTCCCGGACGGCCTACTGCCCAGGCTGCGGGAACTGGCGCCAAGAACACCGTCATCCCCGTCAAGGATGCCGACGGCAAATTCCCTTGCCCTCACTGCACAAAGACCTATCTGCATGCCAAGCACCTGAAGCGCCACCTGCTTCGCCGTAAGTTACTGCCTGCCACCGAAGAAGATGCCTATTCATTGAAAGGCGTTCTTGCGTGCTGACCAACTCATTCTAGACACCGGTGATCGCCCCTACATGTGTGTCCTCTGCCGGGACACCTTCTCCCGAAGCGACATCCTCAAGCGTCACTTCCAGAAGTGCTCTATCCGCCGAGGCAACCCCACGGGCGCTAGCCATCTGTCCCACCCTCAGGCCCACGTCAAGAAGAACGCGCAGGCGCAGAAGGCCGCTCTCGAGAACGGACAAGATCTGAACCACCTGAACGGACTTGGCAACATGGGCGGAAACAACATTGTGCACCCCTTTGGCATCGTTGCCGTTCAGGATGGGATGAACAACATGACAGGTGACCAGAGCCAGCTCTCGCGATCAAGCAGCATGGGTCGAATTGACGATGGGAATGCAGACCGGAGGAACATGAACGGCCCTGTTATGGGCGGCTCCCAGCAGTACGGCGGCGACGTGTCCAGTTCCATGGCCAACCAGCAGATGCCGACCTACAGCATGCCTCCTGGTCAGAATGGTATCCCCATGTACGGCGGTTCCAACCCGAACCAACAACCTGGCCTTGACTGGTCCCAGGTCTTCCAGGCTGGTGCGCATCCATCTCCAATCCATCCTTCTCTGCTACCAGGCCCTAATCACGGACAGACACAGACCGCAACCAAGGCCGAGCCTAATTCCCAGGAGTAACTTGTGGTGGCCCACATGGGAACCCCCGCGAAAAAAGAAAGAATGAGCCTCGAGAACGAAGAAGCTTTTTTTTTGTTTCCGAATGTCTGCCAGAGGGTAAAATCTCTGGCTAATACCTTTCTCACTGGTCCGGCTGTCTGCCACTAGGTACTGGTATACTAGGTATGCAAGAAGTACCACTGGCATAAGCTGACTTTGCCAACGATGGAGGGGTATTTTCGAGTCTTTATCATTGAAGGCTTGAGAAACATACAAACTCCTAGTTGTGCGGCAGAGATTGTCGGAACAACCCATGACTGCTTCTACGATCGATACTGTTTGTTTCTTTCTGTTATCGACGGGGAGAAGAACGAAAAGAGAAAAAGAAAAAGGAAAACTGAACGATAAAAAAAACCGCAGGGTGATTGCATTTTGAGGAGTTTCGGCTTGATTTTGATTTCTTTTTCTCTCAACGTCTGGTTTCCTTGGTCTTTTCTTTTCTTTTTCCTTTCGTCTTTTTGACAACGCAAACGACTGGATCGCGGATAGGAGCAACCTTGCGCGTGACAAGACACCTGTTGGACTTGTCATGCAATGCATAAGGCTCGGCATCGGTGGCGTCTTTGTGTGCTGCAAATTGCATTTTCAGTCCGGATAGATGGTTGTGGAGTTGATTTCATTAGATTTCGATCCGATATAGAGAGGGGAGGTCCTGGCCGGTTATGGTAGTTACCTGGTACGATTTCACGATTTCGGCTTGGGCTACAATAATGAGTGTTGCTCTGCGCCGTGTTCCCGGCGGTATGAAGGATGGCAAAAGAAAAACAAAATGGGACGGAATGGCAGGTGGGAGCGGAGGATGAATGAAAGGCGGGCACTCATGGAAGAGTTGTACAGAGTATATGTGAGATAAAAAGCAGCCCAATCAATGTACTACTACAGACACTCTTAGTAGCAGTCTTTATATAAGACAATGCGATTTGATGACAGAAGATTTGCCATGCCACAGCTGTGATCTTGATGCTATTATAAGATGCGCATTTTGGGAATCAAATCCCGTCGTATATAAGGTATGAGAGGGAGGGAGAGAGAGAGATTGTTTGGTGTGGTGCAGAGTTTGGTTCCCATCAATGAGGCTGATGGCTAATTACGCCGATTTCTCCTCGTCATCTTGACTGGTCCTGGGACTTTTCTACAGTCGTGATCTTGGGCGCCAACTTGCGCAGCTCAGCCTTGTCCTCCTCGGTCGGTGTGAAGCCGAACGACTCCTCAGCCTTGTCGGAGATGTACAGCCCTGCGATGCCCCAGGCGATGACGGCGACGCCGACGCCCAGGCGGGTGTTGGGTGACAAGTTCTTGTATGCCCTACGTTTGAACACGCTGAAGAGTAAGTTCTCTTGTTTTTTTGTCTTGTCTATCACTGTCTCTTTTGTGGGGGATTGGCTGACTTGAACATCTTCTGAGATTAGAGTGGGCGAGCGCGTTGATCTCGCTACCTTTGGGCGTTGGGACGGGAGTTGGAGATGTCGTCAGTGAGAGATGCTGTTGGCGTGATTGTTCATTGATGGGATGAATTGTATGGCATTGGGATTCATGGGAGTGGGCTGTTTGCGAGATCAGAGGCGAAGTTGCGATGTGAGAGTGGTGAAGAGACGCCTGATGATTTTTCACCCCACTGCGATGTACTTGCTAGCGTGTGAACAGGGAAACTAGGCTAGCCCCTGTTAAGAATATACTTCTGTAGTATTTGCCCAACTCTTCCTTGTTGTGGCAGAGGTATGAAATGCGCTCGACTCTACGGTGATTTTTGTAAGCGCCATTCAGAAGGATTGCGTCTCATAAGAGTCCCGTTCTTAAGTATATTATGATGGACTTCTCAATTTCATATCGTGAACCTACTTTCCTATTTGGCTCAAATGTGGAGGAGTTGCATAGAGTCTCATTGAGCCTTGGAGCTGATGATCGTGGGAAGCTGAGGAAGCTTGAGAAATCCATTGCATATATGGGTATCAAAGACTCCTTCAAAACGTCATATACTTTTGCCTTTGTGAGTTTAGACAAAGTGTAGGGCCTTGTAAAGAAATGAGTTCATCCTTCCGAGGGTACGATCGTGACGGACTTCATACAGAGCCTTGATCGTATCACCGCGGAGCAAAGATGCGCCTTCATTGATCATAACTTGATATAGTCGCCAAATCCCGCTCGAGAAACAAGCAGTGGATTTGGAGTATCTGACGACCTATCCCCTCTCCACAGGGACGACCTGAACTGCCGTAATACTGTGTCCATCTGAGATGCCTTATCATAGGCCTGGGTATACGCATACTGAACGAGCGTTGGCGGCTAGTATGGTTACTGGTGATATCTGACATAGAGTTATATAAGACGTCTATGTCTCTCTATGTGTCTTGACCAACACTGGAGACCGTTGGATGAATAAAGTCACCATGGCAACCGTGAAATGTAGCAGTACATCAAACCTACATAACAACTCCCTTTCTCCTTTCCTCCTTTTCTTCTTTCCACTGTCAACTATTGATTGGTCCAATATACATGATGCTACAAACCCCCTTAATCTATTTGCCTTTTCTGAAAGTGTATCCGGGGCCACGACTAAGCTGACGCGAGCAACATCCCCGGCCATGATGCTGCCGCTATGAAAGCTTCTATTCTGAGTAGGACGCACCTTGTTCCCGTAACAAGATGAACTCCATACAAGAAGGGGTAGCAGTCATTTCAATTGATTGTAATGAGACATGGCCGGATCTGAGCGCGGAGTCTTTCTCCAGCTTGAAGCCGACCTGTGCTGGTACAAGGCACAATTGCGCGACCTCTAGACGCCACCGAACTGGATATGCAGGGGCATCACGCCACAGAAGGGAACATATGGAGCGAAACAAGTATTGTAAAGTATCAAGATGCAGTCTTCGCCAAATCTGGTGGTGTATCTGCAACTTGGACGAGCAAGTCTTGCGCAAGATTTCAAATATTGCTTCCGTTGGACTCATGCAGGTATGCGCTTCAACCCTGCTTCCAGGAGCCGAATCATCTCAGAAAGAGCAAAAAGGGGACACATGTCATGGGCAGCAGCGAATGGTACCAGCGTCACAGTCGCACAGCATGAAGTCCTCCTCACTGGTATCAGGTATGTTGGTTGGCTCTTGGTCCAATCTCGGCGCGGCGCAGTGCAGTGTAGCCTTCTTGTGAAGAGCGCCAGCACAGGCAACCTGTATTCATGTTAGTACATGTATATATGCGGGTGATCCAACATGGAAAGCAGCAACGGGGGCCAACCTGCGCGCCGTCCGCAGAATCCCACGCTCCTCATCCCGAATTAGAGAGATTTGGGGATTGACGAATGCGGGAATTGCCTCGTCCGCCACCCGCTGCGGCAGCACGAGCACGAGCACGAGCACGAGGGAGTGGGCAGAGCTGGGACCAGCTTCCCCGTTCCCGTGTGAACCCCAGCTTGAAGCTTGTTGGAGCTTTGGCTTATTGTCCTCCAGCTTGACAATGGGAACGGCAATAGCAGACTATGAGCACTAACGATCCAGTTGATCTGATAACGCTGGTCCCCTGTGTTTCTGAATTGTGAATTGTGACGGGTCCAAAGAGCTCTACTATCTCAGAAACATGAACATGGACCAGGGGCCAAGGACTTTCACGTCCCCGACCGTCTAGCAGCCCTATCATGTTCTCATTTGATGTTACGCACTTCGTTCATGAATTGCCCATCTCATAATTAATTCCAATTACTAGTGGTCTAGCACGCAACAGCACGGCTCCGTAGCCGCGATCGGTTTTAGAAAGGCCCTGCAGTGCGACGTCAATTTCGCCCGAATCGATGCGCTAATCGTCTGATTGCCACGCAGGGGAAGTGGAGGGAGGGCGCTTGGGAGGGCCGGAGGATCAACTACCAAGTCGGGGGATGAAGTGAAATGACATATGCTTGCTTCCATGGCTTTGGAAGTGGCAGAAGCAGGATGCCGTGAGCTTGCGGCTCTTGAGGTCACTCAGGCAAAGATTGCTTGCTCGAGCGGTGATGAGAGGCCTCGAAAGGGTTTCGGTTTGAGTGGAGGTATGTTTGTCTGTGATTCAAGTCAACTTGCACGGGCATGTCTTTGCAAGCCATGGCGAGTGGAGATTTGACGGGCGCCGAGCTATGTGAGTAGGAAACAAAAGGTCTCACTTGTGTATGTATGTCTCCCTTTCGAGTGCCAGGTTTAGTGATCAACAGCGTGATGGCTGTTGTTTGTCCATACGTGACAGATGCGCCGGCTGGCCACGATACGAAGAGTGTGACGACACGCGCGATGCTGTTCCTCGTATTCCGCGTGTGGTGTGTTATGTGCAGTACTGCATGTGCCAGGACATAATAAGAGGGGGGAAACGAGGATCCCCGCTCCCGTTGAAAATCAATTCACTGCTGATCTTGGATCACATCAGTCAGAAGCCGTTTGAAGTCGTTCATGTGGACGACAGCAAAAGTGGCGTGATTGGCTGCAGTGCACAGCATCAACAGCAGAGATGGATGGCAAATTTCACGGTTGCACGACATGGCCTGTCTGTGGTCGGTGACCAAAGGGACTGAAATGAAATGACATGAGATGAGATGATGTGCGCGAAACAGCAACAAAGCGCAGAGGCGAGGCTGAGAGGGCCGAGACAGCGCACGTACTTTTTCCATGTTGTCTCGGTGGGCTTTGGTGTTTCAGGCCGCAAAGCACGAAGTATGCATGCGCCGCTCGTGCACCCGAGAGAGGGCAAACGGATGAAGGGGGCGCGGATGAAGAAGAAAACAAACAAACAGACGGAGATTGCAATGCCGCGAGATGAAGTATGTATGTGAGAGCCGGAGTGCGATGCCTGTGTTTATGTTGCCCATCTGTTTGATGCTATTTTCTGCCCGCGTATCGACACCGCCGATACTGCAAGCATGGAGGCGGAAAGTCGAGCAGTGAATCGATGAACGAATAATGACATTGTGATAGTAGTATGGCAAACGGGCGGCATGCGGCCTCTCCCCCTGTAATGTATGTAAATTCGAGGATTGAACCAAGCCGACATGAGTGAACACACGCTCACACACCAGACGCGGGCATCAAATCACACTCAGACATGACGCTCAGAGGAACTTGACCTCCAGGGCTGCTCTCAACTAGCGGCGGCCAGCCCCTGGCCGCTAACACAGCCAGCTGGGCGCCTTGCGGCTAGGGCCTTGCAGGGCCTGCAGGTTCCTTGTCCAGGCGGCCCAATCGTGTTGATGATGGATCAGTGCGCTGCAAGCTCGAGCAGCCCTCGAGATGGAGGCTTCAAGGTTCATGTTCCGGAGTTCCCTTCCACCGTCGCTCCCGCTAGTAGTAGCAAGATTTTCCTCGTCCTGCTCCAAGTTTTGACGAGCCGGTAGCGTCACGACTGGAGCTGCTAGGTCACCACTAACAGCAGCCGCAGCGCGTGGGTTGACAGCCGGCTTGTGTCTCGATGCTTGGAACCAGATCCGGTTCCCGCGCCCTGGAGCCAGCACAGGGGGCCCGGCACTGCACTGGCCTTGGGAGGCTGAGGTCGGCTGCCGTCGCCCTGAGTGGCCGGTTTGGTGGCTGCCCGCTTGATGGGTGGGTGGGTGGCTGAACCCCCCCAGCAGGCCCGGGTCAGCGCTGCGCAGGTGCGTTTAGTGGTCTCTGCTGGTGCATGCACTGGAACCTGGAAAAGATTGCACCTGTGGAGCTTGTAAGCTTTGAGCGTCCCAGCCCAGGGCGGTGCAAGCCAGCCATTGAGCGCTCCTCCTCGCTCGCCGCCGGATTGCAAGCCCGACTCCAACCCAGACTCTCCTTCTCACCACCTCCACCACCATCGTCGGCTTCATCAGTTGCTGGTGGCAGCGTCGACGACCCGGCCCGGCTGATGATATCCCTCTCCGTTGCTTGTCCCGCCTCGCTGATTTTGCTCTCTTCCTCTGCTCCCGCCCTCTCCCACCCTCCCGGCGGCGCGGTGACGGTTTCTCTTCCCTGAACGGCCGCGAGGCCCCTCCGACCCCTTTCGACCGCAGCCATGCAGCGCGTTTCTGCCTTCTTGCCCTCGTGGGACAGGAGGAGCTCTGGCAGCTCCAGCAAGACCGGCAGCGTCTTTGGCTGGCCCAACAGATCGTCGCAGCCTCCGCCCCCCAATGGCCTGTCCAAAATCAACACCGACGCCGCCAACAGCGGCAGCCAGGGCAAGCGGGTGCAGCGAGAGGCCTTCTGGCCCGCGACGCTGGACCTGGAATGCGACAAGGCTGCCCGCATCCTCAAGTCTTTCTGCGGTATGTCCATGTGTGCTCTATCGAGACCAAGATCAGGGCCCTCCGTTCCTTTCTGCGATCCATCAATTGCCCTGCCTCGGAGCCCAAGAGGCAGCATGTAAGAAGTGCAGTGCAGTACAGATGCTAACGCGGGCCTGGCAGTCGACGGCTATTTCGCCCCTACCGAAACCGACGTGCCGATGTCTCCGGCATCTACCTCATCGGGCACCAGGACGCTGGACTTGATTCCCAAGAAGATCCCTAAGCGAATAATGCAAAATGCCGCTGGCATTGCCGTCTTCACATGCATGCGGAGCGGCCTGTGGATGACCGGCTCGGGCGGTTCGGGCATTCTGATTGCCAGGAAATCCGACGGCACTTGGTCTCCTCCTTCAGGCATCATGCTTCACACCCCGACCCTCAGCTTCATCATCGGCGTCGATGTGTACGACTGTGTGTTGGTCATCACCAGTCTCTCTGCGCTCGAGTCCGTCAGCAGACCCCGCGTGACGCTCGGCGAAGATGTTGAGCTTCGCTCTGGAGAGACCGTCGCGCTTGGCTCTGACGAGTCCGAGATCAACTGGCGAGAGCTGGGCAACACCGTTCTGACATACATGAAGGCTCGAGGCCAGCAGCAGCTGGTCAACCTCCACGGATGCATGCTGTCCGAGCGCAGCAACGAAAACGAGCGCTTCTACAGTTCTAGCGACATCACCCATATGGACATCCTTGCCGGAAATGTCTCTAGAGATGTTGAGGAGACGACTGCTCTGAACGAAGTCCTCAAGATGGCCGAGGGAAGAACCGACTACGACAGCTCCGTCATTAACAAGGTTGCCGCTGAGCCGGCACCAAGTGACGCCCTGATCACGGCAACCCCTCCCAAGTCGCTCTCGATGCCCTCGTCCCCCCACACTTCGTCCCACACTTCGTTTGGCATCCCCCAGGCGGATGACCCCGATCCTTTTGGCGTTCTGGCGCTGGAAATGGCAGGCCTTGAGATCCGGGAGGCTGGCTCTCGCATACGCCCGACGAGTAGCTTGTTCGACATCAACCAAGCCCCCATGAGCCCCGTCGCTGCGTCCAAGTTTAGCCGGCAGAGCATGGATACCTTCGTGTCAAGGAGCAACCGGGGAAGCTACGTGTCCATGCGGACGATCCGGAGCCAGGTCACTGACGCCGGTACACAGACTGACACGGGCAACACACCCGCAACGTCTCCCAGCCCAGGTCCTAGCGACAGCAACGGCCGGGCTTCTCCACTTTACATTGCTTCCGTGAAGGAGGAGGACGAGGAGCATGAGGAGGACAAGACGGATGATGAGAGCGTGAAGAAGGAGGCAAAGGAGGAGGACAGTGAAGAAGAGGACAAGTCGGAGTCGGAGTCCGTCGCCAACGTTGCTCAGCACAGGCTTTCCAGGGACGTGGCCGTTGGTCCCGACTCTGGGGATGAAGCAGAGCTGAGCGACAGCGATGCCGTGTCTATTTCAGAAAGCCTTCTTCTTGAGGAAGATGCAATGAGCCACGGAGAGTTAAGCGAAGGGGAGGTTCTGGGTGAAGATGAGGGTAGCGACGACGACGACCTGCACGACGACGACATGGAAGGAGAAGAGCCCGTGGTTTTTGAAGTCGCCGCGGTCCAGCGAACCAGCACGCAGATGCTCACCTCTCGCATGATCCAACCCCGGGCCAATGTGGTGACAATCGCCAAGCGCGTGCCCCCGCCTTTGCCGACGCGCAGCCCTGCTAGAATGTCTCGCATCGCCAACAAGGACGCTGCAGGCGAGGGCCTCAACCTGCAGAGCCCCCTCAGCCAGACCTATAGCAGTGATGGCGATCTGGAAGACAAGGACGTCGACGCGGCCAACATTGATGCCGTGGCCGCGACTGAGAAGCATGACGAGAAGGAGCATGAGGCTGAGCATTCCGATGGCGAGGAAAAGGATCAGGAGGAGGAGGAGGCTGAGCATTCTGATAATGAGGAGAAGCACCAGAAGAAGGAAGAGGCTGAGCATTCCGATGCCGAGGAGAGCGATGCCGCAGAAGAGCCCCGGCACAAGCCTACACACTCGGATGAGAAGGAGGCTGAACATCCCGATGGTGAAGAGAGCGATGCCGCAGCCGAGCTCCAGCGCAAGCCTGTATCCTCGGAGGAGGAGGACAACGTCCCGGCCCACACCTCGGATGATGCCGCGTCGAACAACAAGAAGCACACCTCATCCATCTACACTGGCGTGACCGAGGACCACTGGAGCGACAACGGATCCTCAGTTACCACGCCCACCTCTGAGCGGAGATTCTCTCTCATGGAGGATAAGATCGTTGAAGAGACGCCCAAGAAGGCGACTGAAGAAGCCAAGGAAGCTGACGATTCCCTCGCAACACCCACCGAAGATGCTACGCACAGGCCCGTGGTGACGGTAGCCAACTAAAAAGGCGAGACGACAACTCAGACACGCGATACGACGACAGACAGACAGCATTTATTCCCAGGCAGCCAAGACGACGATTACACGAAATTATTACTTACTCTCCTTTGCGCCTTTTACCGGAAATTCTTCTCAGCCTCCTTTACTTCTTTTTGTTTATGGGACATTGACTAATAATTGGCGTGCGGATCTTTACTGGGATAAAGCTCTTTATATCGACTCTCATACCGAGATATATGGGCGGCGCTGTCAGCTTCGAGGAAGAAGCGCTTGCTTGGGATACTTTTGACGAAGAAAAAACAATGGCGTTTGGAGACTTTTGGACACCTGCTTTCTTTCCTTTCTTTCACTTATTCGATTTATCTTGCCCCTTTTTCTGAATTATAGATACGGAGGACCCTTTTGTTGATTGCATGGAGCGATGATGGGGCGTCGCATTTCGCAGAGATTTGACTGGGGAACCAGTTTGGGTGTATGACTACAGCCACGGGGGGACATTCAAGGAACGAGGCAGTAGAAGCTGCAAACAGGATACTGCAGACAGCGATGGAAATTTCTGGTGATGGTTTAGGATCCGCAGTTGTTCTCTTTTAGTAATGCTAATTGAGGCGAAATGGAAGCTTTATCTCGTCTTGAAAGCATGATTCTCACGGTGGATAAATGTCCTCCAAGGTGATATATGTGTACCAGATGTTCAAAGCAATGTGCGGCGACACGTAGCGGTAGAGACAGTGAGGGTCATGCAGCCTTCGCTGACTGTCAAAGTGGTGATGCCAGCAAGCCAGCCAGCCAGCCGAGTGTCTGGCAGCTGGCGGCTGGCAAACCAATCCACTGGCAAACCAATTCGAAGACGGAATACTTCAAACACTTTTTCTTCTTGACAAACGAGCACCTTACTTTCACTCCTCTTCACGCTTTCCCGCACCACCGCGGTTCGCTGCATCTCCTCCAGTTGGTTTCTTGACTCTTTGGATATTTGACTCCCGCCATCGCCATTCCAAGCAATCCTCTAACGACCTGAAGAGAGCATGAGAATGAAGTGACATATTGTTTAGTATAGCAGCACGGCAGAAGAAAGAGAGAAGAGAAAAAGAAGAGAAAAAAGAGAAAGAGAGAAGGGGGAGGCAACAATGTCGCGAAACGCACCAGATGGTGGTGATGCCAACATCAGCAGCACTGGCAGCAGCTCTCGGCCTGAAAGCAACCAGGGCAGCACTACCACCTTCAGGACTCCTCGAAAGCAACAACAGCTTCACAGCCTCCAAACTCCTCAACCTGCAGAAGAGTCTCCGTCTCCAACCCCGAGGAGGTACCTATACTCGTACCCAGGCACAGGCACAGGAACAAGGGCCCGCACCGCCACAGACCCGGATAGCGAATGCGCCACACCCACGCCTGCGCCACACCGCTACGGTTTGCGCGCGCGAAGAGCATCTCGAGGCTCGTTTTCGACTCCCTCGCGTCGGCAGCAGCAGCAGCAGCAGCTCACCACGACTCACAATACCACTCCCACCAGGACGAGCGGCAGCGGCGCAGCGGCAATTCGCACGGGCTCTCCGCTCAGCTACGGCATCGACCACTAGAAGCGCGATCTCCAGCAGCGGCGGCGGCATCCTCACGCCCAGGGCAATTGCTGTGTTATTCACAATCCCTGCACCGATACTCATACTACAACAACAGCTGCTGCCAGCAACGCCCACAACAACCAGACACAAACCCAAACTCGCAATCGCAGTCGAAACAATACCAACAACTGCACCTGCAGCCACAACCTTCGTCCGCCCGCAAGCACCATGGCCAGCGGGGGGAAATGGCGCGAGGAGCAGATCCTCATCATCTGCCCCGGCAGCAGGACGACCATGGCCCAGCTGGGCTGCGGCGAGCTGTCGCCGCCGGCCCACCGCATCCCGACGAGGATGTTCAGGGACGAGGA
Source organism: Trichoderma citrinoviride (assembly GCF_003025115.1). Taxonomy (NCBI): domain Eukaryota; kingdom Fungi; phylum Ascomycota; class Sordariomycetes; order Hypocreales; family Hypocreaceae; genus Trichoderma; species Trichoderma citrinoviride. The sequence continues at coordinate 1,706,446 of NW_020194709.1, read as the reverse complement.
GGAGCCGGAGCAGTGGCGGCCGTACTATACGTACAAGCGGACGACGGTGACGGACGGCGTCGAGCACGAGGAGTGGGTGGAGGATGTGGACGAGGACAAGGGCGCCGTGTGGCCAATTGAGGGTATGTTCGACTTGAATGATGGAAGAGAGAAATTGAAAAATGTTTAGAAGGAGGAGGAGGAGATGCTCCTTTGAAAAACTTGTGGGCTAACATAAAACGTATACAGGCGGCCGCATCGTCCAAATGGACGCCTTCCTCGCCTTCCTCGACCACGTCCACGGCCTCCTCACCACCACATACCACAACACCCCCATCATGCTCATGGCCTCCCCGCAGTGGACGCGCCCCGACTGCGAGACCATTGCCCGCTACATCTTCGAAAAGACAAAGACGCCCGCCCTCTGCCTGATACACAGCGGCATCGCCACGCAGTACGGCCTCAAGTGGCCCAACATGACCGTCGTCGACATTGGCTACGAAAAGGTCGACGTCACCGCCATCCACGACGGCCGCGTCGTCAACCACATGGACCTGGGCAGGCCGCTGCCCGACCGCTTCATCAGCGGCGGAGAGGTCTTCACGCGGAAGCTGCTGCAGCTGCTCGAGGGGCAGGGCTTCAACCATGACATGGCGGAGCAGCTGAAGAAGAGCGGCATCTGCGAGGTGCTGCCCTACGCTCCGGCCAAGAAGGAACTCATGGATCTCCCCGTCGAGTCGTCCTCCACCAACGCACCACAGTCTCAGTCACGCCCAGCAGCCCCGGCGGCAACGACAGCAGAAGAAGGCGCGCCGCCAGGAACAGGCGCGGCCGACTCAACAGTAGCCGCCGCCGCAGAGGCATCCAATCAGTCTGCGGCACCGGCGAATGACGAGGCGGCAGTGGAGGAAGATGTCGCCATGGAGGACAATGATGGCCTCGACGCCGCCGTTGACGAGGACGGCGTGTTGGACGTCGCCACCATCGTCACCAGCGGCCAGACCAAGGAGTTCCTCGCCAAAAAGGAGAAGGAAAAGGAGAAGGGCAAGCCTGGGCGGAAGTCTAACAAGGACAAGGACGGCGACGCGGCAGCTCAAGCACGGCCCTTGCGGCAGCCCAACTCCAAGAGGGTGCGCAACACGTTCTCTTATGAAGAGATTATCATGGAGGAAGTCCCCAAGGAGGTACCAGCGCCAGCCCCGGTATCTGCGCCTACGCAGGATGCGGAAGGCAGCCGCGTGGAAGAAGTTGACGCCACAGAAAAAGCTGCAGAGCCTACAGCAGAGCCGGCAGCACAAGGAACGGAGGCGGATGCAGACTCCAAAGAGCCTGCTCCTGTAGCGACGGAGACCGAGACACCTGTCGTCAAGACCGAGGAGTCAAAGCCCAATGGCAATGACACTGAGAATGCTACGGATTCCAAGCCAGCTGCCGATGCCGCCAACGGAGAGGAGCAAAGCAAGGCGGCCGATACCGATGCCGATGCAAAGGCTGAGACCGACGCCAACGCCAACGATGACGGACCTCGTGAGCTCAGGCCCAAGCGAATCCGGCGCGAGATCGAAGTCGGCCTGGAGCGCTTCCTGTTCGCGGACCGCGAAGAAATCGACCGCATCGTCAGCACCATCTACCGCACAATCCAGGGCGTCGAGGACATGTACATGCGCCCTGCCTGCTGGGACAACCTCGTCTTCGTCGGCAACGGGTCGCGGCTGCGCGGGCTCAAGGACAACATCCTGCAGACGCTCACCGCGCGGCACCTCATCTCGCCGTCGACGGCCACCATGTTCACGTCGGAGCTGCCGTCCAACGTGGCGACGCCCGCGGGCACCGGCTCGCAGACGCCCGTCGGCTCCTTCAGCGGCGGCCCGCACCAGCTGGCCAGCGGCGGCGGCGTCAACCCGCTGCTGCAGGCGGCCACGACGGCCAGCACCTTTGGCGTCCCCGGCCGGGACACGATCCAGGTGGCCACGGGGTCGACGCCCATGGTCGGCTCCGAGGCTGCGGGCCCCGCGAGCGGCCACCACTTCCACAGCCAGACGCCCACCAGCATCCGCACGATTGCGCTGCCGACGTACCTGAGCGAGTGGAGCAAGAACGGCTTCGAGGAGGCCATGTTCCTCGGCGCCCAGGTGGCCGCCAGGATAGCCTTTTGCCTGCACTCCAACATGGACGCTCAGGCGATTGAGGCCCAGAAGTCGATGAGCCTGAGCAGAGTCGATTACAAGTAAGTGTCCGTAAACTTTCGCTCCGTATTATAATGGTTGCTAACCCTACTCAACCAACTAGTGAACACGGCCCCAAAGCCATCCGCACACATTCCATGCTCAGCTGAAAAGCGTTTCAGGAACTGGTGGGGAGGGACTCGATCGATGTGTAGTTGAGAGAAGGTATAAGATCTATCAAAACGGCCCTTTGTCTAATGTGTACTTTCTATGCGCGCCGCAGTTTACTGGGATGAAAAGGGGACAATTACCTGCTCACTTGAGTCTTTTGTCTTCTTCTAAAGTATTGGAAAGGATCGGCTCCGATGGCGTATCTGGTCCGAATTACGAGAGAAACGCAACAAATAAAACATGGAAAAATATATTGAAAGGAAAATGCACTGAAGGATGGACTCTCCCAGTGACTGGCGGAGTTGCAAGGGTAGATACGATCTTCCAGAGTAGGTAGTTGTAGGAGATTGAGACATACCATGAATGTTCAAGTCCGTAGAAAGTCAGTATTGTACTTCCTTTTTCTCTTTCATTCACTATCCGATATGCATGTACAAAAATGGAGTGACGCTGTCTGCCCCCTTTTATCCAGAACCGCTGCTGTATCCAGATATGATTCTCCCAAGGCTCTTCTCCGCAGCGACTTTGGTAGTTTCCCCGTCATCCATCTCAGGCTGGGTGTGCCATCGCCTCATTCGTTCAGACGGCTTCCTTCTGCCGCTTCCCAAACCCTGTGGATAGTAAAGCAAAAGCTCTCCTCGCTCAGTACATCACCCCTTTTCCGCTTTCGAGTGGTCAACGCGGCAAATATGCTGTTTCTCCCTCCCCCGCGTGTGGATATCATGCTGCACAATGCGTTGCCTCGAGTGAGAGGAGGAGGGCCTGGGATGCGCAAACGTGCGCCATTGCGCGGCTTCTTCTAGCCCGCTGCATTTCTGGCGGCAGCCTCTCGGGCTGCTGAGTGCCAGTCTGTCTTAAGCAGGTAAGTATATTCGATGGAGGAGACCCTATAATGATCACGGGTTAGCCCACTGCATCGTCGCCTTCAAGGAAGTGTAGAGAGAAAGGACTTGGCTTACAAGAATAGGCCGACGCTGACACCAGCCCACAGGCCTTGCAGCTTCCAGTTGGCCCCAAAGGCCAGCGCCAGAGAAATCGGTAGCGAGACGGCATAGTACGAGATAAGGTTGACTGGCCCGCCGATGCTCTGCTTGCCAATGCCACGCAGCAATCCGTGCGCGCCGGCACTCAGGCAGTCAAACACCTGCATAACGGCGACAACGGGCAGAACGCTGGCCACGATGGAAATCACCCCATCGTCGTCCGTGAAGAGCAGCGGCAGGTGGTATCGAAGAGTGCTGTAGATGGTAAAGTTGAGCAGTCCGAGGATACAATGCGTCACAAATGTCTGGATGAGCGTTAGTAATGACCCGAGTTTTGCTTTGCCTTCTCTATAGGAGAGGAATCACACATACCACTTTGCCAGTCACTCTGGCTGCGTCGACCAGGCCAGCTCCAATCAAGTTGGCCACACGCGTCGACGCGGCAATGGACATGGGAAAGGGGATCTGGTACGAGATGGATGCAATCGTCGAAACGACGCTCTGGGCCGCGAGGTAATCCGATCCGAAGCGGCTGGCCAGGAGCGTCAGGATCTCAAAAGCAAGCCACTCGGCTTCGACCATGATCATGCCCGGCAGCGCCAGCCGAATCATGACCCACCAGTTGCTGAGCGCTCGCTTGCTGAAACCGCCCCAGCATTCGCGGCCGTTGACGAAGCGGACATAGCAAAAGAGAAGGACCGGCAGGATGTTCTCCGTAATGGCCACGGCAATGGGCGCGCCCACGAAGCCGTACTCCAGCTTCCAGACGAGCAACCAGGTGAGGAAGACGTTGAAGGGAGCGGCGAAGAGGAGGACGTACGTCGTGGCCTTGAAGAGGCCCTGCGATTGAGTGAAGCGCTTGCCGCACTCAAACAGGATGACGCCCGGGATGGCAAAGATCATGACCCGGAGGTAGAGGGCGGCAAGGCGAGCAGACTCCGGGTTAGGCACCATGCGCTGCAAGATTGGCTCGGCCCCGAATAGCCACAGCAGGATGACGGGCACCGAGAGGGTCAGGAGGAAGCATGCCATGCGCTGGCACTGCAAGCCGACCAGGTGCTTGTGGCCAGACCCGTAAGCCTGGGCGCAGAGAGTATCCAGACTCGTAGCCAGGCCCTGGAAGGGAGCCAAGCAGGAGATGGCTTGTGACATGTTGGCCACTATAGATGAAGTAGACGAGTCAGTTTCGATTCGTTGTCCTCTTTGGGTGGCTGCATATTTGTGTAGTATTTGGGTATGACTGCCGACTTACATGATATAGCTCCCAGCTCTATGGTTCCGATGCGACCAACGGCAAAGATGCCGGCCACGTTGATCGAGTATTGGAGGAAAAAGGTGACAATCAGGGGCCCGCAGTATGACAGAACCGTCTTGGCCTCGCGCTGCCACGTCGTGCGAATGCGTCCCGTCGTGATGGCCTCCTCCCACTGCTCGTCCACATCATCGTCGCCCGCGGGAGCGGGTCGCTGTCGGCGGGATCGTGTGCCATAGTCGAGGTCGTCGTCCCGGGAGAGCAGCGGCGCATCATCTTCTGACTCGTTCTCGTACTCCTCAACAGGCACTTTGGTGCTGAACATCTTTCGGTAGATTCGAGCGGGAATCGACTGGCTCTTGTTGGCATGTTTCGGTGGCAGGACGTGGTTATCCCGCAGGAGGCTGCGCTCGGCATCGCGAGATTGCTTTCGCTCTAGTGGAGTCAAGATGGGCTCGTCCAGGCCGTTTGGGTTGAAGGCAGGCCGCGCTGCGCCGTAGGCCACGCCGCTGGGCCGGCGGTACATGAAGTGATGGCCATGCTCGGCGTCGATCTGGTCGTCGGCGGGATCGAAGTCGTCATCGGTACATTCTGCAATATCCTGCGCCAGAACCTGGCCGGCAAGAGGAGACCCAGAACGAAACGAAGGCGGAAAGGCCGGGTGATCGTGGCCAGAGGGCCCGGGGCTGCCACTGGCAGCGGGACTCATGGTGATATAATCGTCTCTTCAGAGGAGGAGAAGGAGGTTCGAGATATTGGATGTAGTCGGATGTCGAGGACCAAGCGGCCGGTGGGAATCCACCATCAAACCACTTGACTTGACCGGCTCGTCTTCCTGATATGACAGCTTTCTCTATATTTGTCGCTTGTTCTCTTGCTCAATACGGTTCAAGTCCTTCCCGCCGACCTGAGCAACAACCACGGATGGTGTGACTCAGAAGACAGTGAAAGAGAAGTCGCACAAGCAGTACAGTCGTCGATCCTAGCAGACCTCGAGCAGGAAACGTCGTCGAGATTTAGTGTCGAGTCAAAGGACCAGGCCAATTTGCTCCGAGGATTCACTCAAGAAAAAAGCTACCAGCTTTTTTCGGGAGGCTCCGCCCTTCAAATTTGATGTGCGCCGGAGGTAGCAGCACGAGTCACCGGAGGAGAGAGGCGAGACAATGATTCGAGGCGTGCGGAATTGCTGTTGGACGAGGCTGACGGCCGGAGATGGTGTTGACAAGCCAAAGGGGAGGAAGAAGGTGAAGCTGGGCAAAACGAGCACCTGCGGGTTTGGGCTAAAGATGTACCTGTAGATGAAGATGAGCAACGATCGCTAGCACGTAGCTCGGTACTCGGGCTATGTCGTATTGGTACTAGGTGCCATCTTCGGACAGCTCTTGACGGCATAACGCAGGCAAGCTAATGGAGGTACTAGCCCGACAGGGAGGAGGTACCTTGCTTCAACTCCATCGGACTAAGGCACTCCATACCTCAAGCACGACCCTCTCGGGTAGCATCGCCGCGATGCACCAGGTAGCGCTGCTGCATGTGGCAGGCAAAAAGAGACGCTGCGTCGTGTCTGCCCGGTACCGCTGCAGAAGAAGTCCTCATATTACATAACTGCCTGCCTATACCTACTAGGCACGAGTACTCGCTCCGATCAGGTCGTACACATTTCGTAACCTCTCCGCGTGTCTCTGTCCAACCTCAGGTCACAGCAGATGGAGATATATTGTATGTACGACTTACACTTATACAAGGCATTTCAGAGCCCAACGTCTGCCTTTCCTATAGCATCAAGCCCTCAAGCCGTCGTCAAAAGTCATGCACCTTGCGTGCTCGCTTGCACGCCATCCATATCTCGCAATCAGCATCAAACCAAGTATGTATCAGAAAAAGCCGACATTGACCCGTTTACGCTGAGCGGCTGAACCGACGCACAAGACAAGGATTGAGGGGTAGAAACGAGAGAAAGTTGGATGGAAGGGCAAGATCCCACGCACACGCCAAGGACAACCCGCTGACGATGGCTCCCAAGTCTCACCTGGTCTTTAACCACCCCTGTCTCGGACCGGCTTAGCAGAGGCGGCGGCGGCGCAGTCACTGTTTGTCACTGATTGTGGCATCTCCAACTGCTCCAGAACGGTGACTGAGTTATTGCCGTCCTAAACAGACAAAGGATGGAGAAGGGCAGGGCGGGCGAAGAGACGAGCGACTTCGGGTTGGACATGCTTACGCCTGAATCCACACGGCATGCTGGCAGCAACGTGCTCACTTACAAGACATGGACACGGTCTGACTTGGACTCGTAGCATCATCCAAACGACAAAAAGGCGTGCTGATCATGTCGGCCTCGCCCTGTGCCTGCAAAAGCTGCATGGACTGCAGAAGACTCACACTGAGCAGTCACCAGCCTGTAGTATTGACTAGGAATTTAGCCAGACGCCCTGCCGGCTACATCTGATACCCGTTGCTCATAGATGTGGTAGATATGGATTCATCCATACGGAAACTAGCCTCCGGAGCAGCTATCCCCTGTCCGCACATCAACACCCTTTGCCCATGTGCCCACCCCGTCACTTAGTACCGCGTACGTCTGTGCGGTATCGCTCAGCTCCATAGACACAACCAGAGGAGAAAAGGCCGTGGTATTACAGCATACGTCGGAGAGGGGTCCAAGCTCGTTCAGGGAAAGCAGAGGGCAAGCCTCCGCATGCGCCGCACCCGCACCGGCATGCATACCTGGACTGCCACCCACCACTGCGTCACGGCGTTGCTCCAGGGGTCAATATCGGTGTGCATGCAGCTACTCCGTATGAAGTATTACACCACCGTCAAGCTTCGACTCTCCCCTTCATCTGTGCCTCCGCGCTCTACCCGTAGAGCCTTCCTTGCCTGCCCACATGCACCTAGGCACTGTCGCCTGTCGGGTACATCCACATACAGCCTTTGCAGTCAGGCTCCGAGTGGGCGGCAGTCGCCACCCAGGGAACCTCGTCCTTGCCGTATGCCTGCAGCGGCATGCTATACGGTATCCGAAGACCAATGAGGGGCCTTTGTCCTTCTGTGAATGGCGATGCGCCCAGGGTATCCGACTGGAACGAGGTCACCATGACCCCGTCTTCACAGAGCAGCCCCGGCCACACCAGCACACCAACCTCCCACGAAGCGATTCGAACATTTCCTGTGGCGGAATTTAGAGCTTCCCCCCACGCTTGCTTCGACAGGTTTGCCGACGTTAGCATGGCCCAGTCGATCGTGTTGCTTTCGTTGAAGCGTATATACGTCTTGATGTGCGGGGCCGCTCGGTTTCGCCCGCCATCGCCGCTGATTGGCGATTCTGCAGGAAGCTCTATACACGGGGTTAGTCCACGTATCGGTAATTTGTACAGGTAGCCATAGCCATGGTGTTGGTCACGATCTTCGTATCAATATCGAACAAGTGGTTTCACTCCAAAGTAAAGGAGGAAGAAAGACGCGGAGACAAAAAGGACTCACTTGCTCCGCATGCGCTGTCGTTGGCCCAATGGTGTAATATTGGCCGGAGATAGCTCAGCTGCCGAATCTGCTGCGGCGACTGTATCTTGGTGTGGATTGAATGCCCCGAAGCGTAGCCATCTAACGACTTTCGAATCTCCTCTGCCGTGGGGAAGACGACCTTGAAGCTGGGTCTCTTCGTGTTCGGCGTCAGGGATGTGGCTAGCGACTTGAACAAGGTGTTCTGCAGCCAATCATCCTTGGCACCAAGGGTCGCAATGGAAGATATCTGAACCACGATTTGCGACTGTCCACGCTCAACCGGCACACATCGTAAGCATCTCTGCAATGCGGCCCAACCCCAGGCTGGCTTGCTATCATTACGAAAGTTGTGCCTGCCCGGAACACTAGCGATGAAGGCTGCCCGTATACTTGAGAAGTCGAAGCCGACGAGACGATCTACCAGTTGTTTGCAAGTAGGTCTGTACAACTCATACTCTTTCAAGTAAGCCAGCAAGTCTACTTTGAACCTCGTGCCGCTACCAATTGGAAGCTGCTGTCCTTGCTGTAACAGGGTATTTTCTGACTCTCGCAGCCTGGGCAGCTTCGGGGATTTCCACACGCCATTAGTCATGTTGGTCCAGTCCCTGGGAATCATATTGGCTGTGTGAATAACGACTTGTGCGGTGTCGTCGGAGCGAAAGATGACCATCATCTTGGAGTGGTGAGTGCCAAACATCTCGGACATGGGCGCGCAATGTAGATGAACGTTGTGAAACTGAGCTGCGCTGTCCTATGCCATATAACAGTTGAAGATTGTTTAGTATCAGTCCAATAATATATTATTTCCAGAATGTGGAAGGAGAGGGGAAAAGGTATGAAACTTGCAAGAGAACATCTACCTCAGTAACGGTTGAGGAGACAGATAAAGCATCAACCACGTACCGAAAGTGCAGCACGGCTCGCGTCACTCTTTTTCCAGAATCCGTGAACCACGTGTAATTGGACTCTATTCCTCACCATCTCATCAAAGGCACTCAGCACGAAGGGAATGTCGTGAAGAAAATTGAACTGCCAGCACTCGGTGATCAGAGGGTCGCCCAGGATGTCCCGAAGCCTAACTGTGTCCTTATTCAGTTCTTCTGGCAGATCCCGAATTCGAGTGAGTTGCCATGGTGATTTCTGGGTTTGTCCTTGACGAATCCGTTTGCGCGGAGGACTAATGGGACGCGATAGCGATGAGAGGATTCCAGACTCCTTGTCTTCCTCCTCGTCGAGGTTCCGCTTCCGAGAACTGTCCATGATCTTAGGGTAAGACTGCCGATTCCGACAGTGGCTTATTGAGCATCTGCTGTTATGGCGAGACAATGGGACAATCAGTTGAAGTTTGCGGATAAGAAGACGAGTGTTCATGAAGCTGAAGAAAAGAAGAGATGTGGAGATAAGAAGAGGTTTCCGGGAAGGAGGCAGTTGATTCTGTTCGCTGTTTTACCCGTTGTTGTGAAGCAGTTGCGACGTCTCTCTCATCTGCGCTTGCTCCTTCCAGCAATTGAACCTTCAGTTGAGAAGCTGCAATGCCGGGTACATGTCGTACAGCGTATTATCGTGACGTGACGCAAGTACCGTACTAGGCCGCGGCATGAACCAATCAGCGACTGCGATCAAGCCACACCACTCGCCTCACATGTGGCGGACCACGTCGTTTCATCTCCGTGTCTCCAATCTCCCTTTATCTACATCTTCAACGAGCACGAGGACGGAGCATCACATAGTAGTATATGTAACTGCTACGGCTCCCGCCTGGTCCCAGTCGCCGATTCACGAGCTTTCCGGGCATTGCTTGGGCGGCTCTGTCACCGCCAGCACCGACAGACAGCGTCCAGTCTCGCGAATGGCTCCAGCTTACGTGCTCTGATCCTCGTTTCAATTGTCGTACCTGAATTCCAATCAGTGGCTGTTATACCCCGAAGCGGCGCTTCCTCTTCGCTGATCGATTCCTGAGGCTTTTGATAAACTCGGGGTGCTGTTCGAGATTACGTCGCAGCCGCTCCTGGTTTTCTTTCACAGACTTCAGCCCGGGTCTGCCCTCTCTCTTCCCGTCTATATTCGCACCATCGTCCAGCGCCTTCGAGGTCGCTCAACCACCAGCCCACCATGCGGCTGACATCCTTCTCCTTCCTCTCTGGCTTGGCCGCGCTCGGGCTCCTTGCGTTCCCGGCACTGGCAGAGGATGAAGCGGAAAACGTCGTCAAGCCCACATATTTCGACTCTGTTATGGTGCCTCCCTTGACAGAATTGACGCCGGACAACTTCAAAGAGGTGGCAAGCAATACCAAATGGCTTTTTGTGAAGCACTACAGGTACGACCTAATCATATAACTCTCTATTCTGGCTCAAGCTGACATGTATCCGCGGTCCAGTCCGTATTGCCACCACTGCATCAGCTACGCCCCGTACTTCCAGACAACCTACGAATACTACTACACATCCAAGCCGGAAGGAGCTGGCGACAAGAGCTTCACCGACTTTTACGATTTCAAATTTGCTGCCGTGAACTGCATTGCCTACAGCGACCTTTGCGTTGAGAATGGCGTCAAGTTATACCCCACTACGATTCTATATGAGAACGGCAAGGAGGTCAAATCCGTGACGGGAGGCCAGAACATCACCTTTCTGTCTGGAATTATCGAAGAAGCTCTGGAGAAGTCGAAACCTGGATCTCGGCCCAGGTCTCTCGCCCTGCCCCTGCCAGGCGAGAAAGAGAGCCCCGAGTCTGAGCCCGAGACAGCCCTAAAGAGCGGAACCGAGGGGAAGAAGCCCAAGAAGCCAGTTGCCACGCCCAACGAAGATGGAGTGTCAGTTTCCCTGACGGCCGAAAACTTCCAGCGCCTGGTGACAATGACCCAGGATCCCTGGTTCATCAAGTTCTACGCGCCCTGGTGCCCCCATTGCCAGGACATGGCGCCTACCTGGGAGCAGCTAGCGAAGAGCATGAAGGGCAAGCTCAACATCGGAGAGGTCAACTGTGACAAGGAGTCGCGATTGTGCAAAGACGTCGGTGCGCGGGCGTTTCCCACTATTCTGTTCTTCAAGGGCGGAGAGCGCTCAGAGTACGAGGGGCTCCGAGGCCTAGGCGACTTTATTCAGTATGCCGAAAACGCCGTCGACCTTGCCAGCGGAGTGCCCGACGTGGACTTGGCAGCATTCAAGGCCCTCGAGCAGAAGGAAGATGTCATCTTTGTCTACTTCTACGACCACGCCACCACATCGGAGGACTTCAATGCCCTCGAGAGGCTACCCCTGAGTCTCATCGGACATGCCAAACTGGTCAAGACCAAGGATCCCGCCATGTACGAGCGCTTCAAGATCACGACTTGGCCGAGATTCATGGTCTCGCGGGAAGGCCGTCCTACTTACTACCCTCCTCTCACTCCCAACGCAATGAGGGATACCCATCAAGTTCTGGACTGGATGAGATCGGTCTGGCTTCCCCTGGTCCCTGAACTGCTGGTTACCAACGCCCGCCAGATCATGGAAGGCAAGATTGTTGTCCTCGGCGTCCTGAACCGAGACGACCAGGAATCCTTCCAGGGTGCGCTTCGAGAGATGAAGAGCGCAGCCAACGAGTGGATGGACAGGCAGATTCAAGAATTCCAGCTCGAGCGGAAGAAGCTGCGAGACGCGAAGCAGATGAGGATTGAAGAAGCCGAGGACCGAGACGACCAGCGCGCCTTGCGGGCCGCCAAGGCTATCCATGTTGACATGAGCAATTCTGGACGGAGAGAAGTAGCCTTTGCGTGGGTCGACGGCGTAGCGTGGCAGCGCTGGATCCGGACCACGTATGGCATTGACGTCAAGGATGGAGAAAGAGTCATCATCAATGACCAAGATGTAAGTTCCGAGCCTCCCTTGTGGCCCCCTTCTGGAGGGACATCTTCTCCTTTTGAACATAATGACTGACCCATATCACCCAATCAGAACCGCAAGTACTGGGACAGCACCGTGACGGGCAACTACATCCTCGTCAGCCGCACGTCCATCCTGGAGACGCTCGACAAGGTCGTCTACACCCCGCAGGCCCTCAAGCCCAAGCTCACCATTTCTTCCTTTGAAAAGATCTTCTTCGACATTCGCGTCTCCTTCACCGAGCACCCTTACCTGACCCTGGGCTGCATTGTCGGCATTGCCTTTGGCGTCTTCTCCTGGCTGCGCGGCCGCTCTCGTCGTGGACGCGGCCACTTCCGGCTCGAGGATTCAATCAGCATCCGAGATTTCAAGGAGGGCTTCCTTGGTGGATCTAACGGTAACACTAAGGCCGACTGATCGTATACCCTACGAAGATCCTGGCGAATATGGGCATCTGCCCTGACTTTCAGATGGAGTTATCAGGAGGGAAAGGGGAGCAACACGGGTTTTCCAAAAGGGATCTAATGAAGAGCGGGGCATATAATGCAGGAGTTTATGAGGGATTGGGGAAGCCTGCCATGAAACCGCTTTCTGGACAAAACGGTAGACTGTGGTATTGCCCCCTTGATGCGCGGACGGCAGCTGGTGTGAAGACTGCGCCAACGAGAGGCGTCCAATTCCTGCCCGTGCCTCTACTCTCCGGTGGACGGGGACATGCACGCTCAGTCTCCCTGTCTCTTTCTCCCCACCTCTCTGTCCTCATGTATAAGGTGGCTGGTTGGACGGAGTGTCTGCATATGCTCTTGTATACTACTTATACATACGAGTAGCTTTATTCAACTAATGACTTTTGGTTTAGATTTTGTCGTTACTACCTTTGTAATGTATATAGGCCATGAACCTTTTTACGCAGCTACCTGTTGTCATGTTCTCGCAACTAGTCAGTGACCAAGTCATGCCACTCACTCGCTACTCGAGTCTACGTGTACAGTTCATCCGTTAGTCCGTTCAGAGTCAGTCCCTCCTTGGCAATATCATCAACCTCAATAAGGAACTGGAGGGGCATGTTGATGAGGGTGCCACGAATACGGCTCAGCCACTCCTTTAGCTCCTGCACACCGCCGGGGAACTCTTCGCGGACGGCGTGACCATACGGGACCTTGTTCTCGTCCTTTCCATCGTCGGATTTCTTGTCGTCTCCCTTGGCGGTGGGGATAGTGAAGTGCTTTGAGAAGAACTCGTCGTAGTCGTCCCAGGTGCGCACGTGGTCGTCGGGGACGGGGTGGAATGCCCGGCTGAACACTTCGGTGTTGGTGTTTGCCGTGTCTTCCCACAGGTTCAAAAAGTCTGGGCTCAGGGGATCCTCTACAAGTCGATCGGCGGACGAGCCCCAGTCGTAGTCGTTGGGTGCGTCAGTCACCGGCAGCCAGTTCTGGTCTGGTCTGTCGCATCGCTGGTCGGGCAGCAAGCCGAGGTGCTTGCGGAAGATTTGCCTCCGCAGAGAAGCGGCAAATTCGCTGGCCGCGTACTGCTCACCGTTCATGTAAGAGTCGAGGTTGAGAGGGCCCTCGATCACCACAGCAATCTCAGAGTCGTGGGTTCCCAGTTGCGAGCGATCGTTCAGGTTGGCAGAGCCGCAAATAACGACGCGGTCATCCGCAATGAGGAGTTTCGAGTGGATATAGAGCTGCTCGCTGACAAAGGCGTTGAACTCGTCTTCAGGCTCGCCGTCCCAGGGGATGTCGGCAATGTTGGGGCCGTCCATCATGTAAGCGGCGCTCACGGTATCCAGAGTCTCGTCCTGGACTGATCGGGCTTGACGTTGGTATCTGTCGTAGTCGTAAGAATCGCCATCATCACCGCCGTAACGCTCCTCGTTGACATAGTCGTCGTGATATCTTCGCGCATCCTCATACGAGACGCCAGAGCGAGATTCCGCCTGCTGCATGGTGCCGGATGTGTTGATGCGGTCATAGTTTCGAAGGTTGTAGAAACCGATGTACTCCCGGGGGTTTTCGATGCCCGCAGCGACAAGCTTTTGGATAATGCTGTGACCGCCTCGGCTAATGGAGTTGTATTGATACTCCATGATGGCTCGAGTTCCGAGGGCTTCCTTGGACTTCAAGTCTCCAGCAAAGGCTGGGACAGAGGGCATCACTACCCACACCTTGAACGCCTGACCCTCCTCGTATGCTCGAACGATGCGGTCAACTATGGCAGCGCCAATCTTGTTGGAAACGGGGCGCTGCTCATCACTCGTGGCCGTGATGAAAAACTTGTCATGATGGTCAGCATGTGTTTGATAATTGTTAAGTCCTTTTGTAGTATTGGATCGCGTACCTGATTCTCAATGTAGACAAAATGCTTTGCATTCGTGATGGCGCCAACGTATGCATTTGCGATGGAATGCTCCGTGGGGTGGCCGGATGACCATGGGCAGCAGCTGGACTGAAGGTTAGCGAAGCTGACTTTTATATGTAGTCGTTAGTAGATAGCCACAGACCTTCGAGTAAGCTGAATGCGCGTAGCTTCCCTGTTACTGCGCCTTCCGTAGGAGCGCTCGTCGTCGTATCGTTCGTCGTCGTAGTCACGATGGGATCGGTGCCTCTCCGAGAAGCCCAGGTTTCCCATTTCCTCGGTAAGAGAGTCAGTAAAGCGACTGAACATGCCGCGGCGGCCGCCGCGTTCCTCCTCGTACTCTCGCTCTCCATCTCCTCGCCGCTCGTATTCCTCTTGTTCATAGCCTTCTTCTTCATGTCGTCGCCGTGACGAACGATGTCCTCCCGGCAGGCTGAGCCTTTCATATTTCCCGGGGTCCTTCTCGTTATACTTTGCGTCAAACATGAAGTTCCTTGTCCCAGTCAGTTAGAGAACCAAACAAGCTTGGGAGATCTTCCTCGTACCATCTATCGACAAAGTGGGCGACAAGATCGGACACGATTGGGCCGTTCATAGACAAGGCGACATCTGACCAACCCATTCTCGAGCTCTTGGTTCGATCCACTGCGCATGTCATCAGCACCCTATAAATGAGCTTGTAGAGACGGAGGGCTGACTCACGTTGATTCTGCTCCCAGTTACCAACATCGGCAAAGTCGAAAATTCGAGCGTTGTTATAGTCCTGGCCCGGGAAGATGGTGTTGTCGATGTTTGCAGGATGAGCATCGGCAATTGGATGGGCTTCATGTTTACGTTAGCAAGAAGGCTTCATCCAGACTACTACGTCTCTACTCACAGTTGGTGTCCCATCGTCCAAAGCCTGAAGAAAGAGGTTAGTGACACTCTTATATTTGAGGATAAAGAGGAGTAACAGAAAGGTGCAAACATACACATATCCAGACCACCCATGAAAACGAGATTACGGTCGATAACAAGGAGCTTTTCATGATGTGCCCAGTAGAGAACAACATCGTCTGCCGCGCCGTAGATTGCCTTGAGCGTGTCCTTGGATACAGTAGCCAGGTCAAAGTTTGTCAAGTTCTTGAACGAGTTGCCAATTTCCGAAGCAAGGTCGTATCCAGCCGGTGCGTGGTCGGGATGTCGGAAGACGCTGATGTTGGGGTGCAGCTTCTCGAGGGCATGCTTTGTGTGCTATACATGTTGTGAATGAGCCACGTCCAAATTTTGCAAATACTATAGTAGAGGACACTGCTGTCTGAATGACATACCGCAGAGTTGAGAGTGAGGGCGGCCTCGACTTCCTTGTACACGATGACGTGAACCTTGACGCCGCGTTCGGCGGCAGCTTGGAGCATAGCATCGAGACGATACTGCTCGTTACGAGAAGGTGGTCGACGAAGGTAAAGCTCAGGGCTCAGCCACCAGTCGAGGATATATATGCTCTCCTCCGCCCCTGTCAGGCAAGTATTAGTAATACAACTTTGAGATGAGATACCTCGCCGAGACAGGCGCATAGATCTTACGTTGAAGAGCCTCAGACACGGCCCAGAAGTAGGAGCAGCCATCGACGAACCACTTGATGTTGCCAGAAGAAGGGGCTACAAAGGACTGGTATCTGTTGGCAACGTGTTCTTCTGGGTGAAGCTCATCGCACTGATAGCCCGAATGCGAGTGAGAGTGCTTCTCAGCATCATTGTCGCCTTCAAAGAGGGCCTCGACTTTATCGAGAAGACCCATTGCGAGACTTGATGTACGGCAGACCGAAGGAATCGGAGCCCGACAAATGGGGGGCTGTTGATTCGAGAAATTCGAGGACAGAGGCTTGCTGTAATGCAGGCACCACTGGAGAAAGAGTAAGTGAATGATGTTGATGCTGGTAAAAGAGCTGTCGCACACCAACAGTACAGCTCCTTTGTTGAAGTCGAAACTACGAATGGCAGCCGAGAGATGTGCTTAAATGGTACCAAACACGCGTTCACAGAGAAGTAGAGAGGGGCGAAGAGGGGTGAGGAGGTGCTCTGAATCGGAGCTGCTGGAAATTCAGGGTGCAAGCCTGCCGGGTCGCATGTGCGTCTGACGATTGCATCGTATCACAGGTGGCCGAGAGCCCTGAGCCCCGTTTCTTACTGCGTTCAGTGGATCGAAGCACGATGCAAGCACAGCCACTGAGCGTCAGTTTGCGAGGCCGCTTGTGCTGGTGGGCTTTGCTCAGAGGGGCACGAGACAGATGATCCGTTTTGCCAGCACAATGCATCGAAGGATATTGGTGAGCTGATTGGCTGGGAGCGTGGATGGCACCTCCAATGTTGTCAATGCCTTCCAATAGCCCCTGAATGGAGACATAACCTTCAAAGCTCCCGTCGGAGGGGCATGAATCCCGCGAGCCCGCCTTGCCCACTAGGAGAAGAGCTGGAGCTCTGGCAAGTTAGCGAGTCAGAAGTGCGGGGTCGGTGAGGAGCGAGAATAGTTTATACGTTGTACGTCCCTCCTTGACCATCGTTGCTTGCTTGCTTGCTTCAATGTCATGGCCAGGATGTGCTCTGGGGGGCATGGCACCTGGTCGTATCAATGAGAGATCAGCCTCTGTGGAGCAGGAGCGTACGGATGGCGGACTATGTGTGGAGTAGAGGATATGACCTGGAAGTCGGAATGACCACACAGCACGAACCTGTACGGGTGCTTCGACGGCCTATAGCATTAGGCCCTGCTGAGCTCCTGCGGGTAGATCTGCCGCCTGTTGGCTGTCTTCTTCGAAAGACTTACGGACAGCTCCTCCAATAGGAGCAACCGTTCGAGTGCCATTCCATCAACATTGAAGATGTAACGAACCTTGAACCCGGATTCTCTTGACATTTGCACGAGCACCGGAATTGACATCCACGCCTTCGTAGCCGGGGCTCAAGAAGTGAGCACTTGTGTGTGATATAGAGATAAGATAGGTGTAGCTTGATCGTGTGTTCTGGAGTCCATAACAATCAATGTATTCAATGGAAGTTGATATCGAGTAGTATCACGCCCATACCTGTACGGCTGGCGCCAGTGAATAAGACATCTCGACCGCTGATATGTCGACGTGGACGGTGGCAAGTGTCTGGAGGCCAGATTGTCAGCGGACAATGGAAATTGGATGACGAGGGCAAGTATCAAGTCACAGATTGAAGGGAAGATAAAGGAACGAAGTTGATGTCAGCGCCTGCCTTCTTGTTGTGGCTCCTTCACAGCTTCCCTAGTTGCGCATCTCAGATGCTCCGGAATAACTTCAACTCTATTTCTAGGTGCCTCGGTTCGTAATACCCTCCAGTATCTTGATGGTGAACTGCCTGGCATTTAGTTGCAACATCACTTCGGGCAGTACAAAACACTACAGCGTCGACAGCACACTCACATTGGCATAGCGGTGTTCCATAATCGAATCTGCGCAACCTGAACTGTTTAGCGTCGGCTTTCAGGGGCAGCAGCGCTGCGGTTGGTCGCTAATCGCCGCAGACGAGCACCAAAGCCAGCCACTGGAGCTCGCGCCTGAACTCATCCATGATCTCATGCAAGGTACGAGCCACTCACAAGGATTTTCGATGCCGTTCCACTGAAAATTCTATCTACCGGCCTCAGCTCTGCTCCAGGTACACGCTCACATCACTGCCTCTAAGCAACCGATAATCGGAGGGAAACTCGTCAAATCGCTCACTTCAAGATCAGATTCGAGGTATATGCCGTGGACAGCGACTCGATACATCGACATAAGACAGCTTAGACACTCAAATTGATACTGAAATTCTGATTTGGCATATCAAACACCAAGACGACGGGTAAGTCTCTATGCACGATGCTTCCATCATTATGAGCTGCCCAACATGCCCCTCGTTGTCTGGGTGGCTTTCCTTGCTCGAAAATGGAAGAAGACACGTCCTCCCTGCATAGCTTTCAAAGTTGACAATATGCGTAGGAAAGCGTCTACAATTTCAGCCTCAATGGTCTCCGTCAGCTGAGCAACGACAGACGCATTTGTTTGACTGGCCGTCAGCACACTCTTTCCGTGTTCAGGCTGTCCGAGATCCTGGCTATCAGTGTTTTCACGCCCGTCTTATCTCTCCGCTTCCCCCGATACACATACCAACTCTCTCACAAAAATGCCTGCTCCCGGCATTGTCATCCCGTTCGATATCTCGCTGCATTCACATCTCACCCCTTACCTGGCAGCGATTCATGCCTCCTGTATCACCCACGACCACACAATAGCGACATTCCTCCTCCCGCTGTCACACGAGAAGTTGCTATCTTGGTGGAAGGAGCGCATTGCCGAGACCAACGATGGGAGGAGACTGATGCTGCTCCTCGTGAGCGAGCTGGATCCAGGCGGCCGTATCAAGGGGCCAGAGTTGATAGGGGTCGTCATGCTCTGGATGCCATACTCGGAGACGGGATCTTTTCGAGGCTATGTCGAGAAGCTGCTCATACACAAGCATCACCGGGGGAAGGGCGGCGCAAGGGCACTGATGAACGCTCTGGAAACAGAGGCTCTGAATCGGGGCCGGACATTGCTGGTGGGTTGCACTTTCGACCATAATACCGTGCTTGACTTGTGGTGGTCAATCTCAAGAGTGAAAGGACCAGCATCATACTGACTTGTCTTTGCAGTTTCTCGATACGGAGAGTGGAACCCAAGCAGAAGCAGTTTTCGGCAGACTTGGGTACACCGAGCTGGGAAAGGTTCCAGGATATGGCATGAGTCCAGCGGGAGGACTGAAGGACGGCACGTTTTTCTACAAGACACTTCAGCTGTGACAGCGAGTAACGTGAGTCAGTGATTGGCATGGCAGTGACCAATGCCTCGAGACGTTTTTGCAGTCAACGGATTTCTCAATACTAAACAATGGTACCTACCTATCAATAATACAGGTACTTGGGACACATTGGCGGTGTTGCTGCAAGCTGTGGAACCAGCAAATAGCGAGCCTCCAAGGTCGCATTCCGAAGCCACGTGCGTGCTGGATCTATGTCTTCTGCATATAGGCTAATGCGAGAGACATTCGTATGGCTGGCGAGATATTGACTTGGCAACGGCTGAGATTCTTGCCTCGTCTGGCTGGCGGGCCTCGGTGAGAGGAATTGGAAAGGATTTGGCCTTCTTTTTGGGGGCAGGGGAGTTTTGCTTTAAGCTTAATCTTTCAAACCTTGTGCTTGTACGTACGAGAGAACGTGATGAATGTAAATGCATGAATGAGCCAACGAGCAGAGGTGAAGACTGCCTTTCAACTCCTACCATATTACATTGTACATAACTTGTGTCTATTCTGGGCTTCAACTGCAAATGCTCAAGCCGCCTCCGGACCAACTGCACTTGTTGGCAATCGCATTCGAGTGCTTTCAAAAGTTCCCAAAATCCCACCTTCGGAGGACGCCGCCGCTCGCTGATCCTTGTCCACAGCACACACTCATCCAAGGTAAACGTAGAAAAGTTGAACGTAGCAAGCCACGAACGAAGTGAGATGGAGAGTTATCATTCGCAGCATAGCACTAACCACTTCGAATCTAAACTCACAAAGCTCGATCCGGCGCCGAGTAGTGTTTCCCTCGGAGTTGATTATGGCGAAATTTGTCGTCGTTTGTAACTTATCGTCTGACAGGGGTCTCGACCACCCGTGCTCAAGACCGAGGAGCCGTTTAGCTAGAAGCGGCATGTCGAACAAGAGTGCCGTACTACTCCCGCTTGGCATGGGCCAGCGCTCTAATCCAGCAACTCGACGCTCGGTATAGCATCCCGCTTCCTGCATGGCCGGCCACAAAGTGGATGATCGTGGGTGAGTAGTACTAGTACATACATGTGAGTCTGCAGGCCAAGATAAGCCGGGGGGCGTACATCATGGCGTCTATAAAGTCAGGAATGCAACCTCGATGCAGCCGCCATTCCCTTTGTTCTTTTCTTCATCTTGCTTTTGTCCGTTCATCAAGATCGCAGTTCTGGTTTCTGGGAATCAATTTCATACCCCTTCGTCCCAATTGATAATAATCCGACACCTGGAGCCATGTCTCACAGAGCTTTCGCTGTGCTCGCGGGCGCCCAGCTCGCCGCTGCTGGGCTGTATCCCAACATGACGCCCGACAACCACACTTGCATTCTGTGTAAGTACTGGCGCTCTTAGTTTCAATTGAATTGATTGTTAACTTATTTCTCCTTTTTCAATAGCCGACCCCGTCTTGTCGTGCTCCGAGAACGCTACTCCCGAAAAAGTCGATTCTTGCTGCACTGAGACCTACGGAGGACTGGTGGTATGTGTCACGAAGACTCCAGTCTCGTCAATTGGCGTCTGCGACGAGGATTTCATGTACAGAGGTGCTGACACGGTCTTGCAGCTTCAAACCCAGTTCTGGAGCACTCACACTGGCCTCGAAAGCGAGGGACAGGTCTACCCACCTTATACCTGGACCATCCACGGTCTGTGGCCTGGTATGTAGCCTTATAAGCCGAGATCTCTCATCATACAAGCCTCAGCTTCAGTCTGACCAATGCCCATTAGACTTCTGTAATGGAAGCTACACTCAATACTGCGATCTCAGGTATGTCCCCTTCACTCTGATTGTTTATAGCTATGAGGAAAAGCATCTTATTAACTGCGCCGTTTGTAGCCGCCAATATGACCCCCAGCCTGCCCCCAATACCACCACTGGCACGCCTGATGGCACCCCCGTCCCTTCGTACACCGGCCCTTCCCTCGATACCCTCTTTGAGCCTCACGGCAAGCTGGATCTGCTGGCCTACATGAAGAAGTACTGGATCAACCAGTACGCCCCCAACTGGGAGCTCTGGGCCCACGAATTCTCCAAGCACGCCACCTGCTTCTCAACCTTTGACACCGAGTGCTACGTAAGAAGCTGCCCCCCCTATCTTGATATATATCAACTTCTGACAGCGTAAACAGGGCCCCAAGGCCAGCAAGTACGACGACCTCTTCAACTTCTACGAGACCGTCATCGCCTACTACAAGACCCTCCCGACCTGGGGCTGGCTCTCCGCCGCCAACATCCGCCCCTCCAACACCACCTCCTACTCCCTCTCCGACGTCCAGGACGCCCTGACCCGAGGCTACGGCGCCGTCCCCTACATCGGCTGCAGCGGACCAAAGTACAATCAGACCGAGGCCGGCAAGGGCTCCCTCGACAACGGCGGCACCCAGCTGAGCGAGGTCTGGTATTACTACCACGTCTACGGCGCTGCGCAGCGCAACCAGGGCCTGAGAGTGGGTGCTGACATCGCCGGCGGCTCCGTGTCGTCTTGCGCAAAGGCTCCCGGTGCCATCTGGTACTATGAGCGTGCGGCTGGCAGCGAGAGCGCATAGATAAAGCATGAGGATGAGGACGTGCCAATGTGGGAGAAAGAGTGAAAAGAAATAGACCCTGTCCATAAATCATACACAACGCCGGCTCTCTAGGAGCATCATCAAGTAATTCTAATTGCCAACGCAAAAACACTGAAAACCCTCATTGCCTTCCTCTCCTTCCGTCACTTCCCATGAAGCATTACAAGCAGGTATATGTGTACATGGTTCAGGCTCTCATTATGCTTCACTTCAAAACGACCCGCGCAGCTCATTTTCGTACAAGTACACTTTCCTCGCTTCATTCGTCCGCAAGCTCCTCCACCTTGGGGGCCTCGTAGGCTTTTTGCTGTTGAGGCGCCACGTCAATCTGTGTCTCCGTGCCCGTAGTCGTTGCAGTAGCTGGCGCAACCTGGCCAGTGGCTGCAGCCACGGTAGAGTTGGCTCCAACAGACTTGGACTTCTTCTTCTTCTTGGGTTTCTCGGTCTAAAGCACGGGTTAGCACTTCTGCACAGGTCGAGACAGAGAGCGGAACAAGGCAACAAGAGATAACTCACCTCGTGCCAGGCCCAGACGGGTCGGAAACTGTCCATGAAAGAGACGTCTTCCCAGAGGTTGGGGTACAGCCAGAGCCCGGGAGGCACAGCAAAGTACGTGACGCAGAAGAGAATAACACGGAAGATGGCCATGGCAAAGAAGAGACCGAGAAGGCCCAGCATGCCCCAACTCAAGTAGTAAACTCCCTGGCGAAGCTTCAATGGCCACAGAGGGTACAGGACGACGGCAAAGATGATGACCAGGGCAAGAGCAGCATACAGCTGACGCTTGACCTGGCTGCCCTCCCAGAGCCATACATAGTACATGTCCTCTTTGGCCTCCTGCTGCTGCTCTATCCTGACATTCCACTGGCCCTTGACACGCTTCGGCTTCTTGCCATTGGGGCCGGGCTGCGGCTCGATCTTGGTGACTCGGAGCGCAAGCATGCTGAGCGGCAGCAGCTTGAAGGTGTTCTCCAGGGAGGCTCGATCGGTGATTTCCGGCAGCAGAGGGTTCTTCTTTCGCGCCTTTTCATATGCCGGAGACTGGAGCGCTCGCAGAGCACGCTTGACTGTTGGTTCGGTCAGCACTTGTTCAATCACTGCGCTTCAGCGTCTGGCAGTAGCATAGAGATGCACCCACCTTTGAACATGTCTTTGCGCTCGCCGTTGAGGATCGAGGTACGTGTCTTCAAGTCCTGGCTGCGCAGGAACTTGGCGACGGCGAGGCCCTTGGGGTTCGGCGGGCCCGGGGTGATGGGCTGCGGCTGTCCCTGCTGCTGATGCGGATGCGGGTGAGGATGCGGGTGAGGATGGTTGTGGCCCTCGTGGCCTCCCTGCTGCTGCTGTTGCTGGGCAGCCGCCTGCTGCATCGCGCGCATTCGCGCCATCTGCTGCTGCTTGATGTGCTCGATGAACTCGGGCACGGTCATGCCAGCCTTCGCAGCGTCCTCAGCAATCTTGCGCTGGATCTGCTGGATCTGCTCGGGCGTTGGTTGCTGGCCCATGAAGCCGGGTCCCGGCATAGGCATGCCCATGGGCACTGCGCCTGGAGGCGGTTGAGGCGGCGGCGCGGCCATGGTTTATGCGATGCGCTGGGCGATGTTGCGGCTCAATAACTGTTAAAGTGCGAAAATCCGACTCGAGATTAGAAGAAGCCGTATAGAAACAGGCTTGAAAGAGGCACAACTGCAGTGATGTCGGCCCTTGGGAGAGATGTTGGACAGGCGAGTGAGGAAGTTGGTGGCATCTCACAAGGTCACTGCGCTTAACTTGACAGGTGGACAGATAGCAATGTGTTCACTTCCCGCTGACTGGTGGAGCGGATCGTTTATTCGCCGATCTCCGGCTAATGTTTCCCTTGCCGGCAAGCTACATCATCCCGCCAAAGTGCTACAGCCTTATCGGCACCTCTTCGCGTCACTGCCATCAGCCTTGCAGCCATTGGGTGCTTTTTTGTTTGCTTGAAGCAGAGCAAAGATGGGTGACCGACTCACGCAGCTTCAAGATGCTGTTGATCAGGTATGGGATTGGTTCACGTGCTGCATCCACTGCCTTTCTACCGCCAAATCTGTACCTTGGTGCTGACGGCATTTCACGTCCAGTTCGCTCAGCAGCTCGTCGCCTGCATGCACTTCGTCCAGATGCGCCATGATCTCGAGAAACTTGGCCCGAACGACAAAATCCGCGAGCCTAAGGAGCAAGCGGCAAAAGAAGGTGCGCGAAGAAGGCTACAGATGTCCGATTAATCAATGCAAGCAAACCTATGCTGACTGTCTTCTCGCAGTGGATGCACTGCCTCCACAAGACTTTCGAGCTGGCCTAGTCGAGTTGTCGCGAGACCTCATTGTGAAGGAGCAGCAGATCGAGGTCCTCATTTCCACCCTTCCCGGACTCGACAACAGCGAACAAGATCAGGAGCGACATATCAGAGATCTCGAGGAAGACTTGAAGACGGCCGAGGCACAGCGGGTGGAAGCACTGAGGGAAAAGGACCTCATCTTGACCCAGCTTGACGCCATCATACGAAACATCCGGCGGCCATGAACAATCCAGTCTTTCTTGTAGTCGACATTCTTTTCTTTGCGTAGGTAGCGAGGCGTTAAGGATATGCAACTGTCTTGGTTGGAAGATGCGGGTTAGGGACCACGAAGACCATGGATTTGGGGATTTTTTTGTTCATTGAAAGGCAATACGATTCATGAAGGGATACCCAATCAGTTCGCATGGTATCTATATATATGTCTCTCTGTGGCTGGGAGGAGCCCTCTCCTCCTCTTCTAGTGGTGTGCCATCTCTGGCCCCGCCTGTGTCTATGTTCAAGTAATCGGTGTGTACTATACTCCTCCTCAAGAGCTCTTGAAGAATTGGGGGTAGACCTCTCGCAATTCTCGCAAGTGGCGGATCTGATACTGCGAGGCTTGGACCTTTGGCGCCGGAACGTCTTCCTCCACCAGGTGCGCTGCCGTCCAGCCCAGCTTCTTTGCAGCAGCGCAGTTTGCGAAACTGTCATCTTTACTCGGTTGTTAGAAAAATGGCTCTCGAAAGAGCGTGTCTCAGTCGAGCCGCCGAATGATAGGGAGAGACTTACCAACAAAATAACAGTCTTCCATTCGTTCCACGCCGGCCTGCTTCATGGCCTTCTTGTACATGTTTTCGTGAGGCTTGCAGACCAGCGGTACTTCGCTGTAGTCACAGAAGGTGAGGCCATCAAAGAGATCGTCTATGCCCAGCAGCCGAACCACCCTCTTGGCGTGGTTGACGTACGCATTCGTGAACAGCCACAGGGTCACCTTGCTCCTGTCAATGTCTTCGAGCAGCTGGCGCAGCTCTGGGTTGGGCTTGATGAGATCCTCCAAGGGCAGGGCGTCGTCGACCTTGGCGTTGTACTCCAGAGGGTCGATCTGGTGGTGGCGGACCAAGCCTTCGATGGCCAGGCCGTA
Organism: Trichoderma citrinoviride; assembly: GCF_003025115.1. Classification (NCBI taxonomy): domain Eukaryota; kingdom Fungi; phylum Ascomycota; class Sordariomycetes; order Hypocreales; family Hypocreaceae; genus Trichoderma; species Trichoderma citrinoviride. The sequence goes on along the minus strand of NW_020194709.1, from coordinate 1,681,336 downwards.
GTTGGTGTAGTATTCCTTGTGCAGCTTGACAGCCTCATCCCAGGGCAGGCTGAGATGCTCCGAGAAATACTTGTCAATCAGCTCCGCCATGAGATCCTGCACTTTGCTGCCTGTCGCTCAGTTAGGCTCTGGTTGGGTCATGAGTCATATTGCGCCGTGTGCTTCTTACTCCTTGGGTAAAGACAGTTGTCAATGTCACTTGAATATCGTTAGCATGTTTGTTCATAGTGTTAACATGGCGTATAGAGTCACTGACAAGAATAGGACCGGTTTCCCGGGGTTGGTGCCGTTGGGGACAGTCATCTTAGTGAGAGAGAAAGAGGCCGGAACTCGGTGGAATGCTCGCGAGGCAGTATGGGGTATCGCTTGCGACGGAAAGCCGTTATGTTTCTTCTGAAGTGTGTGAAATGAGAGGCGGAGGTTTATGGCGGACTGAGTTGTGAAGGAGGACGGAAGCCTATATAAACGCATCCGGTCTATAAATGTAAAATGGAGAGAAAAGGATAGAAATACGGGTATGACTTGTCTGTCCACTAGGATGCCGATTTGAGGCGGGATGACTCGAACCTGGATCGGCTATAGCGCTGCTAACAAACTGCTAGAATCAACGGCCAGCCACCAGCTCTCGGCGTGCAAGAAATGGTTAGCAGGCGTCAAGTCTATTGCTGAATCATCTGCCGACGGTTGAGCAACTGCGTATATGTTCTGGTTCTCGCCTTGATGCAGCATTCAAGTCGTGGTTAATTGTCTACTACTAGGTAGTGGTTCACTGCCAATCCATGGATTACTTGGCGAGAGAATGACTTCAATATGAGTTGCTTTAGTATTTCTGGCGAGGTCCCAGAGTCAAAGAGTCAATGTCATCCCATTTGGTTTCACCTGAATACAGATGGTTTGCAACCTACAAAATGGTATAGGCAGTCACCAACAAAAAATCCCTTACGAAGAAATAATGATCAAGGAGTTCTTCATCTACGCTTGGAGCGCAATAAAGTCATAACTGCCAACGCACTTCAACATCTCGGTTGACTTCATCAAGGTTCACAGGGCAGTTGACCATCGCGATTCCGATCGCCCCACATTTCGGAATTCTGCCCAACGAGCAGTCACCGCCCAAGTTATTTGACGAAACCCGCTCCGAATATCCTCCCTACCTCAATCTCTCTCCCACCGCTGCCACTCCATATCCCAGCACGCATCGTCCACCATCATGGTTGGTGCACAAGGAAAACAAAGCACTGCTTGTCTCTTCTGAAAGGCGCCCGGTGTAGCTTCGACACAAGAGCAGCCTCTCGACGACACGCGAGACGCTTGCGCGTTTCCTACTGCGCCTTGACGCGGCAACTCCCCAGTCGTACTAACTTGAGAAGAGGAAGAGACAAGCAGCGCTGAACCGCTTGCTATGGGCTCAAGAGACCGCGGTCGAGCTGCCCCTGTTCGTGCAGGCGCGCCTGCATCGGCCTCTCAGGCCCAAAGGGAGGCAAAGGAGATTGAAGAATGCGAAAAGATTGTGCGCTTTCGCGATGCTATCCTCGCAGGCAATCACCCATCCATCAAGCTTCCCCCTGGCCTCAAGGCCTTGTCCACCCCCCTCCCCACCTTCGCGAGACCACCATCAGAGCCTGGCGAAGTAGACACACGGCCCGAAGCTGCGCAGAAGCTTGCTACAGGCAAACAGGATCAGACTCCCAGTGTGTCGCAGCCTCAGCCTCCCGCTGACGCTCGCGCTCCTCAGGCGACTGGTCCCCAACACCCAAAGCCATTCGCAAACAGGACGACAGAGATCAATCCCATTCTACTTGAAAAGTCTGACGAGCTCGTGAGAGCTGAGATCCAGCTGCAGAGGCAGAGGATCGAGCGGTCTCTGAAAGACGACATCGAACAGCGTCGCGCCTCAAAGCAAGTGCAAGCAGAGCCTGTCATTGAGTTTGATCTATCTGATGTGCTCGCCAAGGCCTTGACTCTTGTTCAAGCCACTACTATACCTTTTTCCGCCAACGGAGACTTGAGTGCTAATCATGAAGCTGCAAGTGATTCTTTTGACGATAACACCTTTTACTCTTCGAAGCATGACACGCCCGAGTCCAACCTGACCTCGCGCGTGCGCCACTCGTCTGATGAGGCCATGGTGACGGACGACCGCAGGCCATCTCTGCCACGGTCTCATGCCAGCACGGGCTATGGTAATATCGCGGCACCCTCTGCGTCTGCGAATGGTCACTATGCTGCAGGACCCCCTTCCCGACCTTCAACCCAAGTCCCCGCTGCTGCTCCGGCTGCTGCTCCTGCTCCTGCTCCGGTTCCAGCCCCGCCTCTGGTGACAAGTACCACCGCGAGTCGGCCCCAGCAGGTGCGGGTTCCTGGGCTTCACATACTGGCCAACAGCGGAATCTCTCCAGCTACACAGGCTCCAGCCATCACTGCGCGCACAGAGCCGGTCCGGGAGTTGCAAGCCGAGACTGATGACTCAGGGGACAGCGCTTTGCAGTACGACCCGGCTCGGCCTGCGCTGCCACCAGGCCCTCCCGTTGTTCGAAACCATGACTTGATACCTGTTGCTCCTCAGCCAGCAAAGATTGCACCTCTGACTGTTGTCAATGCTCAGACGCCTGTCATTGATTCAACATTAGCCGCTTCTCTTGGTACGTCGGCGCAGGTGGCGGCACTCAGACACGGACTCGACGTCCCTGCCAGCTCCGAGAGCTCTTCTCAGGGCGCCAAGGAGACAGAGAGGAAGAGGGGAAAGAAGAATAAGAGGAAGGCCGACCGGCAAGCGCTCGAGGCACAGGCCGGGCCAAGTATCAAAGTTGAGCCTCGTTCACAGTCGCCCATGACAGCTCCAGCATACAACAGACCCAGCAAACGGCAACGACACTCCCAGGCACATGCTAATGATTCTGGACAATCTGAGCCGAGATACGCCCAGCCTCCACCGAACGCAGCCTATGAGCAACCGCCGCCACAGGCGTTTCCAAGCGAGCGAGCTCCTGCAACCTACCATGAACCCGGCCCCGCACAATATCTGCCTCACTCCGCGTCGATACGTGGTGAGCCAGCGGGAGCCCCAAACCCCAACAGCCTTTATGATCCTCGCGTGCCTGGTGAGAGCTACGCCCGCCCTGCTCCCCTTGGCGAGAGCTATATGCGTCAGCCTCAGACACGCGATCCGGTTTCCTATTCCATTCCACCACCCAGAGAGGTTCATGGTCCTGCCGCAGTGCCACAAGTTATTTCTTACGATTCATACCGGGAGCCCATTCGCATCTATCGGGAACCTCTTGAGGGGGCCCGCGCAAGTGTACGCCCAGAGGGTGAGTCTTTTATAGTCCCCCCACGGCCACCGACGCGGGTCATGGTCGATTCGTATGGGCGGGAGTTTGTCGAGCCTCTGATTTCCTCCGCCCGGCAATCTGTTGCCCCCATGCCTCGATCTGGAGAACCGGAGGTGATTTACGAGCGATTGCCACCCCGGACTTTGTCGAACAACCTCGGGCCTGCGCCGCACAACGAAGGCAACGTGGTATATGCCAGACCGCTTTCGATCTACGATCCAGTCAGAAGAGTATATGTCTCTGAGCCGGAGTATCCTTACGAGCATAGGGACGGTCAGTTTAGCGATCACCAGCTGCAGCAGCGAGGATATATTCAGATTGTGAGGTCCCATGATGGCAGGATCATCGAAGAACGACCGGCGGAGTACGTGCCACGAGGGCCCAGCTACCGGCCGCCTGAGCGGATGCGCTTCGAGCCGGCCCAGCCATACATCCGTATGCACAGCGCACGTCCCGAGGCTCCTGGCAGAGAATACAGCGGGAATGTCCACATGGATGGCCGTCACCCTGAAGGCCCACAAGCATACTCCAGAGAGTACGGCAGTAGCCCCATGCAACGAGCTCCGACGATTCATCGGGAGTACAGCATGCGGCCCCCTGAACGGTATCATGAGCCCCAGGGAGGAGCCCCCAGAGGAACGGACGAGATCGCCTTTATCGAGCGGCCTCGTGGAGCGTCTCGGGAAATTGTCTACGTTGATGACGTCAGGAGAGAGGTTTATCGGTGAGAGGGCGATTTATTACAGAAAGGAAGCATTTTGGCAAGGGGTGGCTACAGGAGGCTGCTGCGTTCAGCTGCGATTGCATGATCAACTTGTACGAGTACATTTCACAACATTCATAGAGGATCAGGGGCCAGGAACCAGGAACACGATGGATCGTCTATAGGACAGGGGGCAAACAAAGGCGAAAGGTTCAGCAAAGGGTCCTTTGCCTCAGTGAAGACGGCATAAAGAGTCGCTTGCCTCCGTCGAGGTCGGAAATCCCCGTGCGCTATTTGAACAGCATTGTACAGAAAATTCCAAGAAGCACCATCTTGATACTACTCGAATAGCATGTGAATGCCGTATCTTCAGCACAGTCCACGGGCGAGACAAAGCAGAGAGGGAAAAGCGAGAGTAATTACCACATCTTTGGTACAAGTGGAGGCTTCAACTCTGTAAAAGCCCATGTTGCCGTGGCGGCTCCATTGTCAGTTCTCCCCGAACCATGATAGCTAGATATATGGCTTGCGATGGAGAGCCCACAAAGATCGTTGACAATTGGCTGGACAAGGCCCCTTTACTGACGCCATCAAGCCATTGACCTCGGCAGGTCAAAACGAGCATAAAAGCTGCTGCCCTTGCCCGCTTTCTCAGCAAGTTTGTGCAATTGGCAGCTCGGGAGGGGCTCAAAACTCAATTCTTATCCCCCTCCGCCGTCACCAGCCACGGCTGTGAGAGTTGAACAGGTACAGCCTCTTCATGTTCTCGGCAGACGGGCACTACGAGGTAGGTACCTACTAGATTACAAGCTTCTCTGTCTAGGTACTATTATACCCAGCAGTACTCCCACCGAGGTGTTTGGGCTTGTTGCCTTTACGTACGTGGTAATATGTAATAGCAGCCGGATGGGACGGATAGCTAATGCGAAGACGACCGATGAGGCTTCCAAGCTTTTCAATGGCGCTTCATATACAGAGTGGCATTGGCTTGATGCGAGGACAAGAAGCCGTGCTAGTTGCGTTAGCAGCCGCGAGCCCTCCGTGGTTCGTCATTTCTCTCTAGTTTGTGACGATCCCGTCCCTTGGAATACTAGCTGTATTAGTAGAGAGGTTAATGTGAATTTAGTGGCTCAACAGAACAAGAAAAATGAGACCTCCGGCCTCTAGACATACTTCGTATCAAAGTTGCGGAATGGAAGGGAGGCCCCAGGATTGAGCTTTTGGTCGCCGGGTGGCGGCGCAGAGCTTTTAGTGTACAGTGTCTGATGAGGTCTTGAAAGAAATCGAGCTGAAGGCGACAATGGATGTGGGCGCCAAAGCGAGGAACAGCCGGTCGATGGATCTCATTCTTCCATGAAGCCCGGAATAGCGAGTCGCACAAAGTACGACTACCGGGTGTGCCCAACAATAACAGCTTGTAGTACTACTACAAGTAGCAGCTGGGATCTGATGAAACATGCGAAAAACGCACCCGGTAAGCACGCAGCCTCTTCAAACACAGCCCGCGTTATCTTGGGCCCGTCACAGGTCGAGGATACAGAACGTAGCAGACACCACCATCTTTGACCGGCCCGTATGGGGTCGATTCGAGGAGGCACTGTGGGAGCTGCCCAAACCAGCTCGCCAGCCAAGAGACCCCCCTAGGCCACGATTGGGCCACGGCAGAGTCCCCAGGCGAGAATGCGGGTTGCATTGTCGTGGAACAGTCAAATCAAGCTTGACGCAGATACGCCCGCATCTCCAGGTGGCCAGTTTCTCGCAGTGGCGGCGGTAATTTTGAGACACGGCACGCTTTCCGGTGGGCTAGGCCAGATGCAGAGAGTCGAGGATTGAGACGTCGTCGAAGGCAACGGCCACGGCAACGAGCAGAACAGCCAGCCTCTCAACTCTGTTTGTAGTAATGATGCGTGGTGCCGCAACATAATATCTCATACTCACTTGTGCTGCTCGTACAAGTACCGAGTTAGTATGCATTGGCACTGACATTGGCGCCCGCACTCGCACAGGTGACGGCCAGAGATAGAAAGAGAATGCCGCACTTCGTACCTGTAGCAACCCACGTCGAGTGCCGATGGTGATGAATAGGACGTGATTGGAAGCTGGCGTGTTGCACAGAGCGAACGACCACGTCCTCTGCATCTGCAGCTGCATTTGCATGCCGTACGGGCCTGACGAGTGTGATTCTGTTTTGGCTCTTGAACTGCACGCCGTATGCGCTCGATTACGGAGTCGTGATGAGTGGTCCCAGGGGGTTCATACCCCGTACGCCGAATCGAAGCAAAGAGGCCGGACGGAACATGACAGATCCCGCGATAAGCCCCGCGACACCGAGCTGGCCGGTCTCTTGTACAAGGCAAGTACGAGTAGTAATAGATATCGGTCTCTACCGAGACAGGCGATATCGCGAGTACAGTACTCGTAATACTCCGTAGAAGCCGTTTGGAGCCCCTTCTCGCGCTGTCAACAAGCAGGTACAGCCACTCGCTTGGGCGGGCAAGCTCCCTCGTATCGCTGCGGAACAAAAAGCTTGGTTGGTACGTGCCCCTCTCTCGCACATACTTGTACAAGTACGGAGTCGTCGCGCCGTCATCGTCATGATTTGCTGCTGCTGGCAGTGGGGCTGGCTGCATTGTCGCTGAACCTGAAGATCTTGCCGTCGATCCCACGGCTTGTATGAAATGATGTGCTGTAGCATGGTGAGAGAGACGGAGGGCCAGCCCAGCCACCCAACAGCGCTTGGATGTCTCGGCGATAGAGACCACCAAGGCTCGCTCGGGTCCAGGCACGAAGACCCCTCCGTACGGAATCGTGCTGGGTAGCACATGCTAACGGCACCGGCAAGCAGCAAAGCGTCTGGTGCTTTGCAACGGATGATCTGGTCGATCCAGAGTGGCTACCGCTGGGTGAGGCCCTGCACAGGCTTGCGTGTGTGCCATTGAGCAGGCCAGGCCAGGCTAGGGGGTCAAGGGGTGGACACGGCGGTGGAGTCCGGGATCGAAAGCGTTTGTGCCCTTGTCTTGCTGGTATGGTGTGTGTGCAGGCGGCAGACGAAGCAAGCCGTGGGTGGGTTTTGCTTCGGTGGTGGGCTCGCCTAGCCGGGCATCTGGTCTTTCCGCAAAGACGGCAAACGCTAGAAGGAATAGAAGCAAGTGGAAGAGGAAGAGCCACAAGAGGAAGAGGAAGCTGATGATGACGACGGAGGAGAAGGAGAGAGGAGTAGACGATCAAGCCTCTTTTCCCACGGCCGAAAACATTGCAATCGTTGACGCGGGGAGAGCCGAGGCTTCCCTTGTGGGAGGGCTGTTGTTTATTTGGGGCTGCGACAAAGTCGCACACTATCGAATGATGATTAGCAGCAAACACGTGCCGAACAGGTTAGGGATGCCCAAGATGGGTACAGAAAAGGTTTGGTAGCGAAGTCATCCTGCAGACGACGGCATCCCGTTGGTCGTCTCGAGGCCGGATCAGCCAGTTGAAGGAGTAAAAGCTGCCGCGAGTCTGCAGCAGCTCGCCGTGCTACGACCCTTCCAACCTAGCACAACGTGAAGGGGCTGGTAGTACAAGTAGGAGAGCGGCTAGCAGCAAGACGAGTTTCTGCGGCTGTTCAATTGCTGCTCCATGGAGTGTTGTGCGGCGACATGGCGTTGTTTGGCTTGTTAGAGTTGAAGTATGATATATGCAGATATCTTCAGGTTGTTTTGTTTGTTTCCGAAACCTCTTGTCAAGCGAGGCCATGCGACTTCCTTATTGCCATAGCTGAACCTTGCACCTTCCATCAATCCTCGCCGTATTGAATGAAGTTGCAGTACGAGTACCCTCGCGGTACTTTGTGCCTGGTAGAGGCTACATGATGCCTCGCCCGGCCCGCCTGTCAAAGTGCCGGTGGCTTGGAACTGAAGCTAAGGTCTCACCACGAGAATGTCTGCCAGTGTGGGCGGAGCAGCCCAGCATCCAACGAACGACTGATTTGACGGGTTCAGCGTTCAACTCGCACTCCGTAATGTACCGCGAGCGCCGTAGGCCTCACTTTACCTTGCAGTGATAACCTCATCAGCGCCGTCTGCGGCCACGGTACTTGCAAATTGCGCCCCCGGTGCAAGACCCCGGCCAGCGCTGGCGCATGTACATTCTTGGTACCTGGCACCAGAGACATGCGCCCCACCGCCGAGCGTCGAATCGTGGGCACAAGCTCAAGGTTGTTGGCGGGCTTTACTGGTTCAGGTTGGTGAGGCAGTGAGGAGCCAGGTGTGGACGCATTTTGCAAGCCCGGCAGACGCTCGAGCGCCGCTGGATTCCGGGCCCGTTTGGCGCTCTGGCCCTCTGTGTGCAGGTGATGCGACACGGCGGCCTGTCATTCACCAGCCTGTGCGTTCCGGTTCTCCCTGGCAGTTAGCCGGTACATGTAAGCGAATGCGCAAGTGCGTGAGTGATTGTACTGCACGATACGAGTCGAATACCAGCCTGAGCCTTGCATCTGTCGGTGCAAAAAGCGACAGGTATTTTGCTCTGCTGCTGTCAAGTGGCCTGCCAGACGCGAAGGAGAGATCTCGAGGTTGGTTACGGAGATTCCTTGCCTTCTAGTCCAGGTTCCAGTATCACGTCCAACACCCTCCAGCTGTTCTGGTAGTTCAGGCTCCAGGTACATGTACGGGCAAGGCAAGGTACCTTAGGTCGTAGAGGTAAACATGATGTGCGCTTACTCAGTTGGTTTGTACCCGTGCCAGGTGCAGCTGCAACCTGACCTGCTCCCGTCTCACTGCATCAAACTGTCCGTGTGGTGCCAGTGCAGATTTATTGCCTCCAGGTAAGTAGGTGTCTTCAAGTTGATGGTGATGTCGTACGAAGTCTGTATCTACCTTAGCATTCAGCGTAGTTGTACAGAGGACATGGTGCGGGCGAAAAAGAGCGTCGCGGCAGCACTCCCGTTTGCACCTGTATCATGTAGATGTAGGGCTCCATCGGTTGATTGTCGTGCTTGCATCACGCTGTCCTTGTTGCCTTCGTACGAGTCGGCGAGTCGGTTCCTTGCTGTTCCGTAGGCAAGGAACTCGGATTAGATCAGCTGTGTAAGGTAGGTATGCAGTTCATATAAGGGGCTTGGCTTTGGTGTGGCCTCTCCGGGATTCGTGAAGGAAAAAGGCCTCTTTGAGATGTGAGTGGTGAGAGAGGCATCCCTGCGAGGACACAGCCTGGTTGGGCCTGGGCTGGTCCCTGTCGGATCTTCTGGCTCCCACAATGCCCGATGTTAGGGAGTACTGGAAACCGTGATGAATCAACAACGCCAGTGCCCAAGTATGAGGCGTCGAATATCCGTTCTGATCTGCGTTTCGGAACGAGTTAGCCAAGATCCAAGATTCTGGTGGCCATGGTGCTCGTTTGTAGTCTCCGTCGGTTGCTGCGCCGATTCCGCTATTGACCAAAACCTAGACGCACGTACCGCACTAACACGCCCGCGGTACTTGTACCGGGTACCAAGTACTGCGGCGCCCCGTACCGCCTATCCGGAACTTGTACGTACTGCGGGCTTCAGTGGCATGCTGTTCATCAGCCCGGTCGAGGCCCCCCAAAATCCCACACAACAGGCGGCCTGGGGCCACTGCCACCACCCAGTCCTCGCCTGACTAAAACACCAAATGCCCGGCCCTCTCAACTGCTCCGTACCGTCTTTTCTGCTCTCTCTACCTTGCCTTGCCCTACCGTGCCTTTTCCCTCCACCCTTCTCCAACTCCCACCTTTCCCCCCTCTGGCCCTCAACCATCCTCTCGAGATACCAGGAAAAGGCCTGCATTGCCGGCGCTTCTTTCCCTTTCCTTTCTTCTTCTTCACTTCTCTTGCCGTCTTTTTTCTTCGTCTTTTCTTTTTCTCTCCCCTCCCGAATCGATACCCCTTGCTCTTCGAATCCTTCGCCCGCCTGTTGATTCCCTGCCGACCCAGCCAGTGTCTAGGCAGCTGGCCTCCGATTCCTCTTGTCCTCAGCATCGCGATACTGTTCGACATTTTGCAGCCCGCAGGTCCTCAACCAATATGAATAAGCTGGCAAACATGCGCCACTGGTCCGAAAGGATGAGCCCAAACTTCGGAATGGGCCGACCCAGCGTCCCCATGAACAGCCTGAGCAAGAACGTCTCCCAACCCGGCCTTCCTCTGACTTCTCCCGCCCCCGATGCCACGATACACTACTCGTTCAACATCCCGTTCGCCTCCGATCTCGTCGGCCCCAATACGGAAGACATCCTCCACGCCACTACCGACGCTGTCCTGAGATGGACGCACCCCGAGGATGCACCGGATGACGTCCAGGTCCACGAGCTCCCTGTCCACGCCCAGAATCTGGCAAACCTGCGCGCGCTCTGTGCGGATTTGTCCAGCGGACCGCTGCCTATCGAGGCCCAAGTTCTCGTCTCGTCCCCGAAGAACGGCAAGAGCCAGCAGATCACCACCGTCTGCCTCACGGGAACCCCGGACCTGGTCAACAAGAGCCGGGAGACCATTTTGAACGAGATTCCCATATCCATGGTATGCCTCAACCCTTTCCCTTGGGCAGCGATTGCCAAATATTGGCACAATTTGTTAACACTGGGCCGAAATGCAGCGTTGTACCACGATTGACGTTGAAGGAAGCTTGGTCTGTGACCTGAGCGCTGGTGTGCTCAAAAAGCCCGTCCTCGAGACCCTGGACTCCATCTCTAGCTACTGTGGCGTCGACATCTTTCTCCTGGGCCCGAAACTGACCCCTGTGGTTGATGGCATGCTGGGCGATTCCGAGATGCGGATGGATCAACGCTGGAGAGTTGCCATCTACGGTGATATCCTGTCGTCTGAACATGCAAAGGCCCGGGTCCTCATCCAGATTGACTCTTGGGTTCGTGTTTCCGATCCATCATATGTGAACTGTGTTTGTATCCATGTGCTAACATCGCCCAGCTTGGCCGCGTAGTAGATGTCACCAAGATCGAATTGCCGTTCCAACAAGTTGTCTGTGGCCGCCATCGCAAAAACATCAAGCTCATTGAATCGTCAACCGGGACAGCCATCTATTTCCCTCCCATGTTCTCGCAGATGTACCGATACTGCCCGCCCAAGGCAAATCGCCGCGACCCCTCAGACATCTACATCACCGGCGAGACTCCCCAGGCCATCGAAATGGCCAAGCAAAAGCTCCATGACACGGTCTCTCGCATTCGCCTCTTCTGCAAGGATGTCAACATCCCGCCCGCAAAGTTGGACAACATTCTGCTGGGACGCCTCGACAAGGTCCGCAAGATCCTCGAGGCCAACGCCACGTACATCATGCTTCCTCCATTGGCGTGCCAGCGTTCGGTGGTCCGAGTCCATGGAAACGAAGGTCTGCCTGTTGAACGAACTGTCCGGGAACTCATGTCTCTGGCTGGCCAGTTTTATGGCGCCGGATGGTATGTTCAACAGCCAGATCCCAGAAACCTCCCCGCTCCTCATGAGATCTACCCCATGCTCGCCGACATCTGCGCCAACTCTGACGCCGAAGTGTCCTTTGACAAGGCGAGCTTTTCCGTGACTGGCTCCGATGATTCTGTAAAGTCTGCCTTGGCTACCATCTCTCAGCTGAAGTTTGCAACCATGTCTCAGTATCAGATCCGTGTCAAGATAGAGCTGGCCAACGAGCACAAGGAGTTTGTGAGTGGTAAGAAGAACGGCAAGATCAACAAGATCATGGGACAGAGTACGTCATCCGTAATCATCTTTGCAGAATCGGCTGCGTGTCAAATCCAACTAACGTGCTTCTCCCTTAGGCAACGTACAGATCATTTTCGACGGTTTCAACGAATACAACTTCAACATCGATGTCATGGCTGCCAGTTACGATTCCATGAAACAAGGTCTGACCTTGGTTGAACAGGAGATGCCCGCTTCAATCTCTTTCCATGTCCCCGACCAGTACCATAAGCGTATCATTGGCATTGGCGGTCAGCACATTCAGCGTATCATGAAGAAGCACTCCGTCTTTGTCAAGTTCTCCAATGCTATGGACAGAGGTAAGAAGAACAGCTGTGCGAGAGAAGAACCTTTTCCCCTTGCATGGTTGGACCAGGAGATGGCTGACAATGACACTTTAGGGGGAATGGGTCGCGAAGACGATGATATCAAAGTCGACAATGTCATTTGCCGTACTCCGGCACGCAACGCCCAGAATCTCGATGCCGTCAAGAACGAGATTCTCGAAATGGTTGACCGAGCTGTACGTGTACACCAGAAAGCACCCAGCGAGAGAGCCTCTGTGGACTGACATTAAACTCTGCATAGGATTCCGAGTATACTTCTCAGATCGTTAGCGTCGATCGGCTGTACCACCGCGAGTTGATCGCTCGCCTTTCGGAGATTGACGAGCTTGAGCAGAAGTACAACTGCAAAATCAACTTCCCCAGCACTGAGCAGGCGAGTGACGAGGTCACTGTCACTGGTCCTCAGTGGCAGGTGCCTCATTGCGTGGACGAGTTTCTCGGCATGGTTCCAGACAAACATGAGCTGGTGCTTTCTCGCAACGCAAAGTTGGTCAAGTTCCTCGAGTCTCCCGAATTTGCGCATGATCTTGTCCCCAAGCTGAAGTGTCAGTACGAGGTGGAAGTCACCGTTCATCAGAACCCTGATGAGACTACGGAGGATGGCTCTCCCACTACGACTCTCGTCTGGGGTTTCACGCGCAACAATGCTGGAGGTCTCCGGGACGCGATTGATTTCTTGCTTGCGCAGTTTGCCACGGCCAATGTCGAGACGGATATCGTCAAAGGTTCCATCCCGCGTCCCAAGTCTGATTCGTTTGAAGACACGCTTCAGTACTTTGACTCGAAACTGCTCCAGCACGCGCCCGCTTCGGCGGCCAACGACTCTCCCATCAAGAATGCCTTCAACGCCGACATTGCTCGAGAGCGTAGCAGCATCCTTGATCGACTCAGGAGGCCCGGCAGCATGACGTCCATTTCCTCGTTCCTGGATCGCAGAAAGAACAGCTCGCACTCGGCCACCAGCAGCTTCTTCAAGGGCTCGGCGAACGTTTCCAAGTCGTCGCTCATCTCGATCGAGTCCACCCGCAGCTTCAACGCCGACCGCAACCCCTGGAACGACAGTGGGGTGAATCTCGCCGACGACGAGAACCCCTGGGCTCGCCCCGTCAGCAACCACCACTTCGACAGCAAGCTGTCCATCCCCCACCCCAAAGACATGATGGGTTCCCGCCACGCTACCCGCGCGTCTGGTGATAGCGGGAGACCTTCTACTTCACACTCTATGAATTCAGGATACCCCGGCCCCATTGGGCCTTTCCGTTAGACTTTGCCGAATTAGACCCCCCTACACACGAATACCCCCGGCTGGATATACCCACGGAGCGCCCAAAGATTGCATCATATCCAGGCATTGATTCGCCTGGAGATGTTGGTGCGCTCCCCTTTGTTCTGTTTCAATTGGTGTTGACTGCACTATTTCCCCCCTTTTGATTATTCTGTTTCGTCGTCTTTTGTGTGTTCGTATCTTGTTTCGTTTTCTGTTACGTTTTCTCGTTTCTTTGCCGTTGATCGCCTGTCCTTTTACGATTTGTTCGCTGTTCGTTGCATTCCGGAATGTCTATCTTGATGACTGACACTCACTTTTATACCCATTTGAACGTCTTAGACGTCCAAGATGAAGAATCTTGTCAAGAAAATACCCCCATGAGCTGGAGCTGAAGAATCTAGTTTGCAAGATGATCGATTTTTTGGGCTTCTGGTGAAGTCTTGTTGAATCAGCATCATCGATGAGAGAGGAGTCGATGCCGTCGGAGAGCAGCGGGCGTCAACACACGTGGAGGAATGCAAGAGCAACAAGAATTGCGTGCGTCTTTATCTTTCTTTTACACCAAGGGGACTGCCAGAAATCTGTTTGCCAAGAGACAAGAGTTCAGGTGGTTCCTGATTTGAAACCTTGGATTTATCTTTCGGCCGCGGAAATAGGGGAGGGGGTACAAAAGTGTCTTTACACGCATGTATGGTCACCATCTGTTGAATGGAAACGATCTGTTGAATGGAAAGACGCATGATACCCACGCCTTACTACGCGACGATTGTCCCAATCGCGCGTTCTGGTCATCTTGATGCAGCATCTGAACTGTGAAAGGGCCCCAAAGACATATTGGGATGTCGTAATGAATTCCCATTCATAGTTGCACCGCCATGAAAACAATTTCCATTTACATAGTGCTATTTCTGCCAATGTTGAGAAGAGTATCATGATTCCCGTAAACAACTCTATTCATCTTGCAACCCATCCATAGGGTATCTTGCGTAATGATACATGTCCCATATAATTCTTTCCCTCCCAAAACATCCTGATAACTCCAAAGTATGCAATATTCTCAACGCCAAAAGTCGATGACCACAATCTAACGAGGCCAGTCCTCAAGCCGAAAGGGGCCCGACCCTAACGTGCTCCCTATCCTGCCTCGTCTCAAGGGTGTACCTCGTCTTGTCCCGCCTCCGCTGCTCGGCCTCCATCCGCGCAAACTGCCCGCGCGCCCCGTGCTTGAGCTTCGTGATCATGTCCGCCGCCTTGCCCTTTGTCAGCTCCGCCGACGTCAGGGGCCTGCTCTTGCCCCGTAGCTTGTTGATGAAGTCCACCTGGCCCTGCGTCGGCGGCAACTTCCGCCAGGACTGGTGCCGGTGGATAAAGGTGTGCGGGAAAGCGCTGGCGGCGTAGCTGTCCGCGCCGTGGACCGCGTCGTTGAACGTCGCGGCCTTGAGGATCTCGCGGGGCGCGGCGTAGGGGGATTTTGCGACGCCGGGGGGCAGGGCCCTGACCTCGAGGGCGCGGTAGGTAGGTCCCGAGGAGCCCGGGCAAACGGGCAGGCGCTCGATGCGGATGTAGGAGCCGCTCGGGGCGGAGAGGACGAAGCGCTCCGGGCCGACCTGGACCCATGCGTACTGGCTGATGGTGCGGATGTGCCTCTCGCCAGAGGTGTCTGCGATGAGGTCCAGGACGGAGGAGTAGTCTGTGAAGGTGACTGCTGGAGAAGGGCCTGAACCGGCGCCTGAAGAATCCCCCTGCTGCTGTTCTGCTTCTGCTGCTTTCTGGTCCTTGATCTTTCTCATGTCTTCAACTGAGGCCTCTTCGACTAATTCGTTCGGGTCGAGGCCGAATAGTGTTGGTGTCGTGACGATGCCTGTTTCGAGGCTGGAGACCATGTCGATGATGTGGCAGTTCTTCTTGTCCGGATGTAACCTCATGCCTCGTCCAATCATCTGCACCAGCAGATTGCGCGACCTCGTCGGCCTGCCCAGCACGATGCAGTCAATGTTGGGAATGTCGGTACCTTCGGTGAAGACGCCGCAGTTTACGAGCACAGGAAACTCCCGCTTCTTGAAGGCCTCGAGAATGGCGCTCCGCTCCACCTTGGGCGTGTCGCCGGTGACATATCTAGCGTCGAAGCCGTGCTCGCGGAACTTCTGCGTCAGGCCCGAGACGTGCGCCAGGTCGACGCAGAACACCAGCGTGGATTTGCGGTCTGGGGCCTTGGCCATCCAGCTGCGGACCGTGATGTCGTTGATGGTGTCGGTGTTAACGACTTTGGAGAGTTCTCCCGTTTGAAAGTCGCCGAACGCGCCGCTCTTGACTTTGGATAAGTTGGCATGGGACTCGACCGTCGTAAAAATTACGTCGGACAGCCACTTGTCCGAGATCATGTCTACATAGTCCTTGTGGTAGACAATCTCGTCGATGGCGGCGCCGAGTTTCACTCCATCGAAGCGGGAGAATGTCGCCGAAACTCCTACCAGAATGGGTGAGTTGTGCCGCTTCTCATCGAGACCGAAGTGCTTCAAGGTCCTGAGGTAACCCGGCGCAACAATGTGATGGGCCTCGTCCACAAGGACGAGTTTGAACCTTGAAGGATCATACTTGTCGAGCCGATCCCTCGATGTGATGCTTTGGACGCTTGCAATGGTAATGTCCGCCGTGCCAGAAGCATGGAGAGAGCCCATTTCAATCTCAATCTTCTTGTCTGGATACGCTAGCTGACAGTGCTTGGCAGCCTGCTCGACCAACTCACGGCGATGAGCCAAGATGAGTGTTTGGTTCCCATCCTTGACACGGTCGTGAACCCTGTCTATGAGCTGAGTGAAGATGACCTGTTGGTAGTGATATCAGCATCTCTTATCCCCCTACGAACAATGAGAGATGAGGAGGCGGCGTGACGTACTGTTTTACCACTCCCAGTGGCCAGAGATATGCCAACCCGCTTGTGTCCCCGCTTAAGGGACAAAAGCACGGATTTGATGCATTCTAGCTGATAGTCTCGAAGCTTCAGCTTATTGCTGAGAGCAGCCGTGGCCGCATAGTTGCGGAGCTGGTTGGTGAAAGCCAAGCTTTTGGGGACGCCGGTCCCAGCATCAGGACGGAAGAGACGTCTCACGAGGGTTTGTAGCATTGCACATGGTAATGCTGTTCGAACGACAGATTCCTCTTAGTGAGGGTGTTGAATGAAAATCCGGGTAAAGATGCGATGCAAGTTTTGGTGTAAGTTTTGTCTTATGTAAGGTGACAACCTTTATTTAGCCACTTGTGGCGTTGGTCTCACTGAGTCGTGGACATGGCTGACTCAGCAGACAGCTGCAAAACTGCAGCTCTCCGGCTTTCACCTTTTCAGAGCTTCTTCAAGGCTGTCCAAGCATGATATCGAATTCAACGCCAGCTTCTCCCTAGGCTCAATCCGTGGTCCTGACTCGGTCGCTGCTACAATGTCCTCTCGTTCCAGTTCAACCATCAACATCCCAGTGACCGTAGGACCATGGACCAAGATTCTGACTCCTCATATCAAGAACCCGATGCTGCTGCCATCCCGCCAACAAAGGTCAAGGTGGAGGGGAATACCGAAGAGATCGTGGAAGCCGATCTGAGCACTGGATACGAAGAGTATGGGGAGCCAGCCGGCGAAGAGAGCGACTACCTCGAGGAAGATGAGGACGAGGACAACGCCTCATCGGCAGCAGAAAGCCAGGACCTGCGATCGCCTTTGAAGCGGCCCTTGGATGATGCCACGGCGGTATACCGGCCGTTCAAAAGACATAGATCTGAGCTCAACTTTGGATACCTGGAGCTTCTCAACGAAGAGATCCGGGACGCTGCGCAGCGGATCACTTTCGGCGACCAGGAACCCCTTCCGGCAGGTCAGATAGGACTCACAGCCTGGTCCCCAGCAGAAAAGCAGAGTTTTTTCGAGGCCGTAGCACGTCTCGGAAAACATGACTTGCCCGGCATTGCCGCCAGAGTCGGCAGCAAAAGCGTTGCAGAGGTCAGCCAGTACCTGATGCATCTCCAGGAGGCCTGCGATTCGAGGCGCCAGCAAGTGTCTCGCTCTATTCTAGAGCTTGCAGAATATCCCGCTGCTGTCGAGATTAGCCAGCAGTGCTGCCACGCCCAGGAAGAGGCTGCCGATGAAATCTCCCTCAAGCAAGAAGTGCGCGAGGAGATGAGGGAACAGGGCCGGTGGGGAGACGTATGGGACGTGACCCCAAAGGTTGCCAAGGAGCTGAGCAGAAATGTTCATCTTCATAGCCAGGATGCGAACCTGTCCAGCAATGTGCCTCAGTTTGCTCAGCTCTTTCATCTCTCAAAGTGGCTGGAGCTCTCGGCGCGCATGTTTATGAACTCTTCGATTCCCGCCAACAACTGGAATTCCATCGATGAGAATCCCCCGTCCATGTGGGCCACGACGTTCGATGACTTTCACTCGTTGGCCGTGTCGGTCACCCGGAGGCTTGTTCAGACAACGCTGTTCATGGCCATGTCCAGGATCAGATCCAAGACCGCCATCGGCTGGAAAATCAGAGACATGGTACTGCTACAGGATGTCGAGGCAGCCATCTCATCCTTGAATATGGCTTCCAAGTCAAAGGATGCCTGGATTGGCAGTGCTCGTAGATTACGCCTTGATGTTTACGAAGATCCCCCAGAAGGGGAGGAAGAACCTGATGAGGACCGTATGACCTATGAGGAAGTGGAACGAGCCTTGTCCGATGCGGGAGCATCCGGATCACAGCAGCAAGCGCAGCCTCCAACTCCCTCCTTGTTTACTCAGCTCAGCCACTCCGAGGATGAAGAAGACATGTTTTCAGAAGCTTCCGCCGACTCGAGCAGATCAGTTTCCCCCACCGATGAGGAGGAGCGAGAAGTCGACGTGGAAACAAGGGAAGTCTTGGAGTGCACTATCGGGGACATCCGGCCTGATAAAGCTACGAGAAGAGCGCTGAGGGCGTGCATAGCCACAGACCGACTGAAGGAGAGGCAAGCTGAGGAAGCCGATCAGCATGCCAGCTATAAAGCAGAAGTCGAGATGTGGAATGTGCTGCAGAAGAAGCCGCCCATGGACCTACCTAAGAAACAGGATCCTGGTCCACCACGACGTTCGGCCCAGAGCATGGATAACTTCTTCCCCAGTGGACGAGATTGGGCGCGGAAGCTGCTCTACTACAGCGAGTGGGAAACGCTGCCGCGGTCTGAGCCAGAGCCGGAATTGGGGTCGAAGGAGGAGGACATGGTGATGAAACAGGAGGAAGAGGCTGGAGATGAAGGAGGAGATGAAGCAGAGGATATGGAGGCAGAGGAAGAGGCAGAGGAAGAGGCAGAGGAAGAGGCAGAGGAAGAGGCAGAGGAAGAGGCAGAGGAATAGGCAGAGGAGGAGGCGGAGGAGGAGGCGGAGGAGGACGTACAGCTGGACCAAGATGGAGATGAGGATGAAAGTGATGCATGACGGAAAGCATCTAAAGTAATAAACCCAAGAACCACGCAGTAGATGAGGGAGATATTAATATTAATAGTAGTGTTCACAGGGACACTTTGACACTCGGGTATCTCAAATCTGATCCAAGCCGCAATGCCCAGTTCGCAGAAGCCATGATAACCACCCAGCAGCCTATCCAACGCTTCCAGGTTACGATAATTAGCCTCCTCTGCCTCTGCCTCTCCTGCCCCGTCCTCGGCCTCTTCCACGGCCTCTGCCCGGCCCCCCTCTTGTTGGTTTCGGAGCAGGAGAACCGCTCTCCGCGCTTTCGCTGTCACTCTCTTCCGAGCCAGAGTCGTCTTCCTCCTCGGACTCATCGTCGTCCTCTTCAGAGTTTTCCACCACCTTTTCCTTCTCCGCTTTGGTAGACTGGCTGGCCGCTCTCTTGCGACCTCTTGTGCCCTTTGTCGGCTTCAGCGCTGGCGACGCGGCAGCACTGCTCTCGGCGCCTTCCGCAGAGGCTCCCCTCGTCTTCGGGGCGGTGCTGGCTGGCTGGCGCCTCTGTTCCGGCTGAGGGGAGAGGTCTAGCTGGGGAGGAGACGTGGGCGCCTCGCTCGGGTCCGCAACGGCGCGCTGCAGCATCATCTCGCCAAACTCGTGGAAGGGGAGGGAGAACTCGACGTATTTATCGTCGAGCTCGTCGTCGTCAAAGTACTCCCGCTCGTCAATCAGGTCGAGGTCGTAGTATGTTCGCAGCTTCTCCCAGATGTGGGGGATGCGCGTGTGGCGATGGATGTCGGGGTCGATGCCGTGATTGCGCAAGTGCTCGGATATCGCTATCATCCGAAAGTGCTTGTGCATCCCTAGAAAGAGAAATACTGGTCAACAAAGGGTTCCAGAGCTTCTTGTTGCAGCTCAAGCAAGGTTGGCGCAACGAACCAGCAGGCTTCCAGCGAATAACGCCTTTGAATAGCGAAGAGATCTGGTCATCTGTCCACAGGCTGTCGTACGGGGTGACGGGGATGATAGGCTTGAATGCCGAAGAGAGAAAGCCTGGTGTTGCGCTTGGCCGCGGTGTATCAACGTCCATGACACTGTCTTCTCTGATCGTGGTTGGTGTTGAAGACACCTGGAGGCGCGAGCGCTTCTTGGGAGGCATCGTGACGCAGATTCGAGACGAGTATAATAGAAAGGATGCGACTTGAACAAGGTACAAGCAAATGAAGGGCCCAATTGCAAAGCCGATACTCGGCGGACAGTGGTAGAGACGGTTAAGAATAGGCTGGCGCGCTCGGTGGTGATGTACGATGTTTGGCGAAGATGCGAAAAAGCAAAATACGAGTAGCATTGGAGGATGGATCGAGTCCATTGAGCATGAGATCATCAAATTGCATCGCTAGCAGTCAAGGTACCTTAGCTATAAACCCGCTAACCTACAGGGCGGGGCGCCCGCTGACAGGCCAGCTTAGCAGGTCAACATTAGGGAGCTTCCTTATCGACAAGGGGAACCGCAACTTGAAGACATCGCGTCTCAACAACTCCCTTCCCCAAAGGCACATTATCTCGAGCTCGACTTCGTTCACCAACAACGCGAATGGCCTCAGGTGGCGCGTCTGCCGCATCGTGTCCCCTATGCATCTGTCGCTGAACCTGCAGTGAGCCATGGCCAGCGATGGCTCCGAGGATTATGTCTTTGCCATTCCCAACTTCTGGCCGCAATCGAAGCTGCTGGACTCGGAGGCGGAGGCACCGTCTGCTGGCAGCTTCTTTTCCACCAATCTCACAAGTGAGCAATTGAGTCTCGACTGTTATCCTTCCAGTTGCTCACGCGATTCGCTCCGTTCACCACCAGATGCCTTGGCAAATCCAAACGCGGATCCCTTCGCGCTCGAGCCCATAACACCACCACACGATGGCTTCTTCAAGCTGCTACCGATTTCTCAAGATACTGCTGGGACGGCCGACAAAGATGATGCGACTGTAGCCCCGGAGCCTGTCGATGAGCCCGAGAGGCCATCCGAACAATCCTCTGCAGTTTTCGACGACAGCAATGACGATGAAGACGAATCCGATCTATGGCTGGAACCCAAGCTCCCCGCCAAACCGAAACCTCCTTTTCGATCGTGGAACGGTTTCTACTCCGGCAACGCATCTACGGCGCACAGACCGATGATAGTTACAGAGGCCGGCCCGGCTGCCTATGACGCCCTGTTAAGCGCCGCAAACGACCCGCTGAAGCTCAGGAATGCCGGCGTTCCTGTTGTCGACACGAAAACATACCTGTCCTCGTTACTGGCTTTGGCGCTTGGCGGAGAGTCTGTTCTTTTTACGCGGAAAGATGGAACTCAGGGCCTCAAACCTGCGCTCCCGAAGATGAGAGCATCCGGGTATTCTAGTCATGTCCTACAAGCCCTCGAGAACAAGTGCCTGAGGTGTGGGAGCACCTTGGTAGGGCTGCGCTCTTTTGCGCAAACCGTATACTCGGAACATACGAGCCGCTGCGGCGTGGCCCTCGCCAGCACTGTCAGCCAAGTTCTGCAGGTCGTCCAAGAATGGGTGGCCTTTAACGGTCGGAATCCTCGCTCGCTTCTGCGGCTTCAATCCACCGTCAACTCGGTGGTGGCTATCCTGCGACCCTTCAAGGCACTCACATCACAGTTGCGCCATGGCCTTACGGACGAAGACATTCTGAATCTCGTATTTCATCAAGCATATACGGTGGACAGCAACGAGGAGTATCTCCGTCAGATTATGCGAGAGGTGCTGCGGAGGGTCTCTGGCCCCTGGATCGAGTTTCTCGAAGAGTGGATTGGGACTAAGCGCGAGCAGGGACTGCCATTTACCAAGGCCAATCTTGGAGAAAGCAAAGGATTTGTCAAGGTTGAGGCACGAGTCTTTCGGGATGACTTTGGCCGGGAGCTATCAGAGGTCGACTACGTCTTGGACTCGAGCAAAATGCCGCGCTTTATGCCCGACGACGTGACGGAGACAATCTTCGAGACTGGGCGCAACCTGCGCTTTATCCGCTCCTTCCATGAGGACCATCCCCTAGCTCAACAGGATGTCATTGCGTCCAGCGATCCTCCTCGAGCCAAGTGGCTTTATGACTGGGACGCCATACTGCACCTCGAGAGCCGTGCTGTTGCGTATCGCGACTGTCTGGCCGAAGCCATTCAATCCAGCCGTTCTGCCTACGCTTTCGACCCCATGGAAACCTCCCTTCATCTGGCACCCGAAAACCCGGGTTCCATACTTAGTTTCTTCGGACTGGATCCAGCCGGCATGGAGGAGCGCATTGCCGCCTCGATTGAGCAGCTTGCTCAGCCAGTTCCCACACACGACGCAGAGGATACCCTGAGCAGCATTGTGCGCGATAGACTTTGCGGGACGCATGCGTCCGCTATCGAGCTTTCGAATTCCACTCCCCACTGGTCCTTGCTTCCTGTCCTCTCCTTTGGCGTTATTGCGTCGGCACAGGCGCAGGTGGTCAATAAGGAGACACTTAGACTCCTTTTCAGCGCGCACAACCTACGAGACCATCTCAAGCTGCAGCGTGATTTTCAGCTTCTTAGGAACGGTAATCTATGTAGCCGCCTCTCTCATGCTTTGTTCGATCCCGAGTTGGAATCGGCAAGCACGCGCTCAGGGATCGCAAAGAAAAGCAGCGTCATGGGCTTGCGGCTGGGGGGGCGTGACAACTGGCCTCCAGCAAGCTCAGAGCTGCGATTAGCCTTGATGGGCATACTCTCCGATTGCTACAATGATAGCCAAGACGGGAAGAAATCCGAAAGGACTGAGCACATATTCGATAAGAATCTTTCTGACTTGCCAGGCGACCTGAGCTTCGCTCTGAGAGACCTCTCGGAGGAGGAGATTGAAAAGTGCATGGACCCGGACTCCCTCGAAGCACTGGACTTTCTGCGCTTATCCTACACGGCACCACCGCAGCTGAGCCCCATCATCACACCGTTGAACCTGCTGCAGTACGACTACATTTTCAAACTCCTTTTACGAGTCCTGCGGATGACGTTTGTTGTCAACCAGCTGTTCCGCGACGCCAACTGCCTGGCTCGCGAGTGGGAAGATCCTGGTGACGCAACGCTCCGCTTCGTCAGAGAAGCGCAGCATTTCGTCTCCAGTGTATCGGCATATTTTCTCGACACGGGCATCTCCGTTCCCTGGCAGGTGTTTGAGAAGAAATTAGACAAGATTGAGATGGACCTGCACCGGCCAAGCACGAGCGGTTCATCGGAAGAGATCCAGAGCCCCGACAAGTTGCAGGAGCTCCATTCCCTTGTCCTGGATCGGATCATGCTCGCCCTATTTTTGCGGAAGAAGCAACAGCCAGTGCTAAGACTGCTAGAGGACATTTTCAATACCATCTTACGATTTGCAAAGAGCGTGAGACTGAGGCGGCTGGGGGTGATGGAGGCAGAGGCAGAGCCGTCGACTTTATATGCAGAATTCAAGAGGAAGGTGCAAATCTTCATAACGGTCTGCCGCAGCCTCTCAGAAAAGGCTCGTCGCACCGACGGCAAGAGAGGGAGAGAAGACAGGATATTCAAGGAACAATACGGGATCGGGGACGACAGCATGGTTGCCCAACTCCTGGTCAGGCTGGACATGTTTGATTACTACCTCAAGGGGTAGCTTGAAGATGGTGGGATTGGCGTTGGAGTAACGTGTACTACAATTGTCAAGACTTATGAATAAGGTAGTTAATGATAATCAACTCATGAATATTTGAGTCATGAAGCTCTACATCTGTGTGTTCTGTTCGTGGATCGTTGCTGGCTATAGTACTAAGGTATGTAAACATCAACTTACATGCCCCTCCATTGACCGCCCGCCAAAGTGCCAATACTGCCCCTCATCGCGTCTCCACGCGATCGAGACTCGGGACTAAATAATGCCGAGACAAACACCAAGCAAATCGGCGCAGGAATCGAGTACACTGCCATTCTGTCCACCTTCGTACAGCCACTACATGCCCTGGATATTCCATTCCCCAGCCCTTTTTCTTCTTCGTCTGTCCTGAGGCAACCGCGCCATGTCTCGACCAAGCGTCGCCCCGCGCAATCTAACCTTGACGGAAGAGCTGGAGAAGCTGGAGCAATCCATCACCCTGACGCTGCAAGGTATGTTCCGCGCTCTTCGGCCACGCTCCAGATTGCAGACACTGACGGCATCGTCTTTCCCAGAGATTGATCACAACTTCAGCAAGGCCCACAGAATCGTCACAACCGGCATCTTGCCGCTGGTGGAACAGTATGGAGAGCACTCGCGAGCTGTCTGGGAGGCGTCCAAGGTACTGCGGCAAACACCCCGATATGGCATCTTTGTTTCGCCCTTGCGACGACGTTGGAACTAACTGATGCCATTTCTAGTTCTGGAAACAATTCTTCGAATCTTCCGCAAACGTGTCCCTCTCCGGCTACGAAGACCAGGCAAACCGCAACGAAGACGAGACCGGCGCCGCGGACGACAGCAGCGCCATGAGAGACGAGATGACAATCGACGACACGGCCGACCAGCAAGAAGAAGCATCCAGAGTCAGCGCCGCCGGGCACCACTCGGAAATGCATGGCGAGGAGTCGATGCTGGACGACGCCGAGCTGGCAGGAAGCACGCCCCGTCCCCCCGCGAGCAAGGGGAAAGACAAAATGTCCAATCTGGAATCGCCCTATGAGGCTATGCGGCGAGAGATGGATTATGAAGATGGCAGAACGATGGCGTCGCAACACCAGGACTCGGACGAGGAGATGGACTCGTCAGTCATATTTGCGCAGCATACGGCACGACTGCCGGATATATCATCTACACCGAGGGGTCTGCCCAATTTTCAAAGAGGGGACGAATCGGCCCAGCGACAAAAGGATCCGTTGCTACATCGCGTCCTGGACAAGACATATCGCATACAAGCTACACCTCACAAGTCGAGCGCTCGGATTTCCCCCGTAAAAGGCAAGCAGCCGGCGCTGCCTCAACAGCAGCAGCAGCAGCAGCGAGACGTGAAGATGGGGTGGCATGATGATCCCATGTCATCTCCGGAAATTGCCATCCCAACGCTGAGAAGCGAAGCCTTCATGACGCCATACAAGAGCACCGTACGACAGCGCCTAGCAGCGGCGAGCCAAGCTCCGCGAACGCCCGGCGTCAGCGTACAGACTCCCGCCGCTGCGAAAAAGACGCGGGACGTGTTCGCGGCGGAGGGTGGTGCGGCTTCTGGAGGAAAGACGGCGTATGAGATTGACTGGGAGAGCGACGACGACGATAACCTCGGCATGAGCCCGCCCAAGACAATCCAGTTTGCGCTGCCGCCCTCGAAGCTGCTTCAGACACCGGGTAAGTTTGCCTCTTGTCGCCCAGTGCCAGATCGTAACAAGTGCGTAACAGCGGCTGACCCTCTGTCTCTCTTGTTCCAATATAGCGCGAGAAGCCAGCAGAAGGATTGTCGACGATATCCTTCTCGAGGCTGGGGGAGGAGTGGACACTTCCGAATATAGCCCGTCCATGGTCAAGATGAACGAGGACATTCTTAACGATAGCTTTTAAGCGGAAAGCAGAGACAAGAGATTTCGCCCAAAGCATCCGGCAAGGCGCTTCTTGACGAGAAGTGAACCAACTTCGTGATAATGATATCTATGATCCATACCTGACTCTCGCTGTCACCCGTGATGGCCGGCAGCAAGTCTTTGGACGCTTGGGCTGAGCCTATCAGCTAAAATTTCAGCTTGTCTCGAGGATCGGGCTGGAGCGAGCTTGGCATGCTCACCAAGCCCCGTGGCTGTCTGAGTACACTTTCGAAAGCCATCCATCTTTCTTGCCGGTCGAGGCTCATCGGAGACTCTGTGAGCCCGTGAATCGTGCGGCATCGCCATCATCATGGGACCCCGACTGTGCGTCGGGAGGACTACACGTGAGTGTCTCGCCGACCTTCCCCGGGACCAACCAAAGCCCTAGACGTAATTTTGACAAAAATAACAGGCACTCTGCACAAAAAGCCAGAATGATGGGAAAAGTGAAGAAGCCGACCAGGCCAGTCAACGATTCCGATATCAACATCCCCGCTAGAGAGAGGGGGGCCGTCACAGTCGTATGCAAGGGGTTGAAACCTGACACCTCTCTTTTTTCTTTCTTTTCTTTTCTTTTTTCTTTCCCTTTCAGCTGGGCCGTGTCTAATTAGCTGTCAGGCAAATGATGTAAGACTGGATCTTGAGGCCGTCGTCGAGCACAGGCGTGAAAGGCTCTGCCTGAGTGCGCCATGCACTGACTGGAGAAGCCACCGCTTCAGTCACTCATGCCACTGTCTCATTCATCCATCCACCCATCCAATCATCCCTCTCCTCCCCAGTATATCATTCAAGATCTCCTCTTCTGCTGCTCTCTTCCTCGCTCCATCTCTCTCTTAGCTCTCATCTTTCGGCCTTGTACGTTTTTTTTTATGTGACACCATACTCTTGCGACTTGCAAGGTTTTGACACGATGCCCGGCATGGATCGTTACGCTGCGGAAAGTCGCCGCCTACAGTCAATGTCGATGCCCTTTCTTAACGAAGAGCTCATGAAGGGACCGCCCAGGTTTAGGGGCAAAGACCTGAGGGACCCTCGGCTTCGACGCAGCACGCTGGATCCGAAGACGATTGTGTTCGAGTCTCGGCTAGGAGGCGGATCCGATGGCTTTGTGTGGAAGGTCAGATTTGGCGACGAGGGACCATTTGCGTTAAAAGTTGTGAGTGAGACACTGTTCACCACGGCTACCATCTTCGCTCACATACAATCGTTGCTTGTCGAATAGTTCTGGGACCAAGTGCCTCCACACGAACCTGGTTCGTACTATTCGATGCAGAGGGAGTGCCAAAATGCCGCCGTCTTCCAGATGATGGAGGCGTCCTTAGAGGTTGACCCAGTCTTGGTGTATGACCACCCCATGGGAAAGAAAGAGGCCATAGAGAACTACTTTTCATTCTGCGAAGAGAACTGCTGTCCTAATCTTATCCCGACAACCACCAAGCCAGTTCCGCTTCCAGGAGCCACATATATCTCAGCACTGCCACGCCTGGCCAGGTGTTATGGCTGGCTGAAGCTCCGAAAAGACCTCTGGACGGGACTCCCAGACGACATGCAGGCTTCGCACGAGGATCCCAGCAAGGTCAAGAAGCTCATGTCGAGCCATATGGACTGCATCGGGGTCGTCTACGAGCTGATTGAGGACGGTGAAAACGACGCCGCCGCCATCGAGGAGGTGGACCGGTTCCTGTGGCAGGCCGGCTTCGCATTTACGATTGCTCCAAATCTCAAGGACTGGAAGAACGGCATCATGATTGACCATGCTGGGATCGTCCACGTTCGCGGATATGGGTGGAATGAGGACGACTACATGAAGAGGAGTGTTGAGGAGATGCTGGCGGAGTTGGATGATGGAAGGGACAGCCATGACGACGACGAGCCTCTTGTATCTGAGTGAGCTTTTTGATGAGGCCCTTGACTATTTGAAACGATCGACACGGCTGCTCTGTACGGATAAAATGGGTTAAGGGAGGGCTTATTTGGATCATTGTACTGATGGGATAGACTACTTGGGAAGCGATCTTGACCTGTGCACCAGATTGTGAGGCTACGCACAGGTCAGCGCAAAGGCGGACTTTCTGATATCTGAATTCAAACTGCTTGTTTTATTCTATTACCCCCCCTTGTGTGACCGTATCGAGGCTTCAATCCATGTCAGATCTCTCGTGTAACTTCATCGACACTTCATCTCATGCCAGATCTCTCGTGTAACCAAACCCATGCATGCCATCTACCAGATAGAGATGCCCAACGGCTTTGGCAACACAAGGATACTCTTCCTCCTGCATCCCCTCCCAGAGAACAAGGGCCTTTGGACACCGAAAGATGGGAAACCCACATTTGAATGCGAAAGTTATGCAAGGGAGATGTCAGCCTCTTGCACCACATGAGCACATACAGGAGCCCCCCCGTCTTTTGATGGACTGGGTGCGGAGTACCCTGTAAGGCAGCCCTTTCTCTCCCTTGAGACGAGGCGAGGCGTTATTGGATACCGTCGAGCCCGATCTATCCCGTGCCTCGAAGCCCAATCAACGCTCCGGCGCTTCAGGTCCTTGGGTGGGTTTTTATCAAGTGCATGCAAGCAGGACCTTTTCCTCCAGGGATGGGTCTCGGCTATACTATGCAGTTTAGGGGTCTTTTATTCGCGATGATATCAGCCAAGACCCCTTTTCGTGGCGGGCAGACTTGGAGAGGAAAGACTATGCGTGGTGAGGGTCTCGCAGGAGAGAGGACGTCTGCTATTAGGGCTACTAGGAGAAAGGTAGCCCATGTAGATCCCTGTGGCCACTTAATGCGAGACATGCTGGTGCTCACCGGGTTTTTACTTGCTAGGCCCGCGGAGCAAGATCCAGAGACATTTCTGTGTTATCTGGTCTCGAACCAATCTCTAAGCGCCCGTCGTGCTGCTTCTTAATGCTCGGAACTTTGAGAGCCATTTGATGAGACTTGGATAAGGATATGGATGAGCAGGATGGAAGTTGTATACTTTCTCAAAGAGACCTTGTTGAGAGGACTGCGGAGCTGGTTGATGTGACTCCTCTCAAGCAAGTTTCGGTGTGAGTGTCTGTTCCAGTTCATAGACCTGGGTTTGAGTACTACATGATGATGTGACATTACGGAATCCTATGGAGATACGTAACTGTATGAAAGCGTGGGTTCTCTGACGTTGTCATGGCCGGCTCTGCGTAATCACCATTACTCCTGTGCATTTTGTGTATAAGATATCCATTACCCGTACCCCAGCATGTCTCAGCCATGAGCATTGATGACGATTACCCTGCAAACTATTCAGGGTTCTACATCTCATAGGTATTTCATGAATTTATAGAATGGCACAGGCCAGATGATGATTGAAGTTTTATGATTAATAGAAATCGTCTGTAGCCTTATTCGCTCAATGGGCGATATACTCTGTAACCGCATCGTCCCAGTTCCAACTCTAATGCTGCTCCTCCACGCTTCTATGTGAAATAACTCGGTGGCATCTCGCTCGCTAGAATCCAAACAACAGAACAATCGAAGGCAAAAAGAAAAGAAACAAAAATCCCAATCATGTCGTGCACTCTAAGACCAGAATCTGTTGCGAGGCATCATGGCATCGTTGGGATTGGGCAGTTTTGGTTCGGGTTTGCCATATGAGCGACCCTTGTCCTTTTTCTTTTCCGCCGCAGCCTTCAAGAGGGCTCTCTTTTCCGTAGCAACCGAGGAGAGCGAAGCAACGTCACTTCGGTCTTCCTCCAAGGACGCAGCGCGAGCTTGTTGTGCCTCGTCTCGACGCTGGCTGTGGAGGATGCCGCCAATCATCTGACCGAGGCCGCGGCGTTCAACGGTGGACGACTGAGAAGAAGAAGAGGATGAAGGCTTCTCAGCCGTGGATTGGGTGGCGTCTTTGTTGACTTTCTTGCCCAGGGAGGGGCCGGGACGTTCAGCCTTGCCGATGGAGAGGCCGCCTTGGTGTCCGATGAGAGACATGTTTGTGTTGGATGAGTTGGGGCTGTTGTTGTTGTTGTCCATGATTAGTTGTTGGCTTATGATTGAGAAGGTTGAGAGCATGAGATGAGAGGCATACAAGTTGGAGCTGGCTGAGCTGAGTTGCGGAATTGAGACTTATATAGAAGTTCTCACAGGAGGGATTCTGTCTTGTCTGCCACACCTGTCGTAAGAAGGCTGCGTAATGAAGCTGGTGGTTGCTGTTGCTGATGTGATGGATGGATGCCTTGGACAACAGGCATCAGCCATCTTATATACACAAACCAGGCTTCAGGATAGAAGCTTCAATGTGGCTTCTCCATGTCATGCCAAACCCAATTCATCAGCAAGGCTTCAATTGCTGGCCCACAGTCCACAACATGGCCACGATGCTAACAAACTCTGTGCAGCATCCTGGACGTTCATTTCATCTCACGAGGCGCGGCAACAGTCACCAATTCGCCCGCTAATGCACAACGGTTAGCCAATTGACTCACTGGTGTCGGTCAGCCGTATGTAGTTTCGGGTACACGTTGCACGGACAAAGATCGAAGAAGCACTAACAAACGTGGGAGATTGATCGGTTGAATTGATTAATCAGAGTTCTCCTCGTCATGCCTGCCCCCCCCCCCCCCTCCCCCCCTGGAGTCCAGCCTTGTGGGGGAGGGTCCGGGATGGGCCATGACGGGGCTGGCCTGGGCCTACGAGGACGATGACGAGTTCTGCCTGATGGATGAGGGTGTGAATGCTTACAAAGAGTTGCTGCAAACATCATCAGGACGCGCAACACTTGTCGCAAGTTTGCTCTTTGTAGTTGCAAGAGCCTTGACCAGATGGATAGCTCAGAGTATGAGCATTTGCTTTGAAAATTTGGGAATTTTTCCCTTCTATTTTGCCTTGGACAGACAGTTCGTGATGGCCTCTAGACGCATTTGTCAAATGTCAGTCAAATTGGAGACTCAGCCTCGTTAGTCCTAGATGCCACGATTGCCGATGCGATACCCAATGGGAGAGGTTCCTATTCACAGCCACGAACCAAGTGGCATCCACTCAATCTCCTTCACTGCCATCGTGACTCTAGAAGGATTCCGTCCACAGGGGACGAGGCTAGGGCTGTTGCTCGTTCTGAGTCACGATCGCACTCGCCAGTGAAAGAATTAGAATCTTAGTGCACATGCCGGTGGTGACGACGCTGGTACGCGTGCCTTACGTAGCCTGTCGTCAGCATCGGGTATCCCTACGACCAGTTTGATAACAAGGTTACATGCCGCATACTTTTTCTGGCAGTAGCCTCTTCACTGCTGTCCAGTGACAGAGCTTCACACCAGCCGTTACGATTGGAACTTTGAGATGCACTTTCCTCTTCTGGATACTATCAAGGTGCTATCTCCATGTGATGTCACAGAAACCACGCAAGAACATCCTCACGATGATGCCAAACGGCGGAACTCGCCTTCACTCGACATCAAAGCGGCAGGACAGAGGATTCAATTCCTCTCCAACAACTTGTTCGGGCCAACAGAAACACCGCCATGCGAGGCAGAGCGATTGCTGCGGCACGTCGTGACTCCTTCATGCAGCTTGCAATTTCAGTTATGACTCTTCCCCTCCTCCCCCTTGACGTTCTAACCCCGAATTGGCAGAGCCACCAACTCCATTCGACCAACGGCTTTCGATGCGATTTGCTCGACGGGTTCCCGGCCAACACAAGCCGTCCCATGACACTAGCCTGGTTCTTATCGAAAAGCTAGAATCATCTCAGATGAGGGTGAAAATCTGAAGCAACGCGGGACCGTTGTGTGTCTGAAAAGCACGGCTGCCGGCAACGTGTCTGTCACCAGGCTACATGAACGAGAACGAACCTGACACGTTTCTGGGTACAGATCCCATCTACTATCGTCGTATCATTGAAGTGCATGGTTTCGCCGTCGGCTGCTCAGAGGGCGCCGTTCATCTCTTAGGAGTGATGACAATCCAGGCCGCCACTCGTCTCCTCCAGGCGACATGATGGTATGACGAATGCCACCCATGCCTAGAGTCAATCCAACATGAGGAGAATCGACAAGAAGGCGACGAAGGGGAATCGCCAAACCGAAGTTTCCAAGCTTCTCTCTCAGATGTTCAATCTGCTGTACTACTACTCCGCAATCTGCAAGTTGTTAGTGCTCCAATCATGCCGGACCGCGCTAGCATGAGCGGGGCGCTTATCGGGGCTTATCGATAGACAGCGCCTTATCGCTAGCATCCGTTCAAAAAATTTCCCAGCTCAACTCGCAAATCCTGCCACTGAGCGGCGATTGAACCGCCACGACAAGCCATCATGGAGGATCAGACGCATAAGCCGCATCGCAAGAGCAAGGAGAAGAAGCAGCACTCGGGAGGTCAGTGACGCTTCAAATTGGAGACTGAGGGCTCCTGATTAACACCACGCAATTCATATGCTGACTTGTCGCAGATCGCAATCCCAAGGCCTTCGCCTTTGCCAGGCCCGGCAAGCTTCAGCGACAGGCTGCCAGATCATCCGATGTACGTTTTGCTCCGTCGCCCGCTCCGTTGTCTCAAGATAACTAGGGGGCTTCTGTCATTGCCTGAGAGCGGTCATGTACTAACTTTTCTCTTCAAGATCAAAGAAAAGCGTCTCCATGTTCCCCTCGTCGATAGGCTACCGGACGAGGCGCCGCCGCGTCTCGTCGCCATCGTCGGCCCTCCCGGCGTCGGCAAGACGACCTTACTGAAATCACTCATTCGACGATATGCCAAAGAGACCATCTCCGACCCCCAGGGCCCCATCACCGTCGTTACGTCGAAGAAACAGCGGCTTACCTTCATGGAATGCCCCAACGAACTGGAAGCCATGGTGGACGTAGCCAAAGTCGCCGACATCATTCTCCTCATGATTGACGGCAACTATGGCTTCGAGATGGAGACTATGGAGTTCCTCAACATTCTGGCCGCTACGGGTATGCCGGGTAACGTTTTCGGCGTCCTGACCCATCTCGACCTGTTTCGCAAGCCTTCCGCCTTGAAGGATGCCAAGAAGCACCTGAAGCGAAGGCTGTGGACGGAACTGTACCAGGGCGCCCATCTCTTCTATCTCTCCGGTGTCATGAACGGTAGATACCCCGATCGTGAGATTCACAACCTCTCTCGCTTCCTCTCTGTCATGAAGAGCCCGCGACCTCTCGTCTGGCGAAACACCCACCCTTACACCATCATCGACAGCTTCCGCGATATCACTCACCCAACCAAGATTGAAGAGGATCCCAAATGCGATCGATCCATCGTCCTATCGGGATATCTACGCGGCACAAACTTCGCCACCCAGGGCCAGCGAGTGCATGTTGCTGGTTTGGGCGACTTCACCGTGTCGGCTATGGAAGTTCTCCCCGATCCTTGTCCTACACCAGCAATGGAACAGGCATTGGCCAAGATCACAGGAAAGACTGGGCGAAGAAGACTAGACGAAAAGGAAAAGAAACTGTATGCCCCCATGTCTGATCGAAGTGGCCTTAAAATCGACGGTGATGCCATCTGGATCACTAGAGAAAAGGGCTTCACTTTCGACAAGGATGCCGATAACGTTGAGCGTGGCGAAGGTGAAGAGATGATCATTGGGCTGCAAGCCGAGCGGAAGCTACTCGGCCAGACTGATGATGGAGTGCAACTCTTCAGGGGCGGCCAAGAAGTCAAAGCACTGGACGAGGCACAAGATACCGGCAGAAAAGAGCCACGAAAGGCCAGGATGGCCGAACGGGAAGAAGGGGAGGATGGCGAGAACGAGGACGACGAAGGCTTCGTCAGTGGCAGTGACGAAGAAGACCCCGAGGAGGATGAAGAGTTCAACGAGGAGAAACTGGGAAGCATGTTCCGCAGCAAAGATGCCGATAAGATGGCCAACGGGGATGACGACGTGGCCTTTGCGGACAGTGACTCAGATCTTGGCTCCATTACAGACCTCGACGAGAATGAAGACGCAGAAGATGACGAAGAGTACGATTCTGATGAGGAGAGTGCGGCGTTGAGATGGAAGGAAGGCATGGCCGATAGAGCTATGAAGCTCCACAGCCGGAAGCGTTCCTATCACACCGCAGATCTCGCTCGCTATCTCTACGACGGCTCCATGACCGCCAGTGAGGTCATCAAGAAGTGGAAGGGCGAGGACTCGGAGGAGTCGGAAGAGGAGGACATTGAACAAGACTCAGAAGACGAGGAATTCTTCAAGAAGACATCACAAGAAAGCGAAGATCTGATAGAGGACCGCTCAATACCAGACTACGACTATGAGGACTTGGCAGCAAAGTGGGCGTCGCAGGAGAACATAGAGGCGCTGAAGAGGAAATTCACGTCAGGTAGAAGAAGTGGAGGTGGAGATGACGACGACGATGAGGAAGGTGACTTCGGTGGTTTTGACGACGAGGACGGCGAAGGAGAAGAGGGTGGCGAGGATAGCGAAGGCGATGGTGAATTCGAGGACCTGGAAGCCGATCCGCAATCTGCAGCCCCAAAGCAGCAGACGGCGGAAGAGATACAAGCAGAGCGCGAAAAGAACGCCAAGAGGAAAGAGGAGCTCAAGGCCAGGTTCGAGGAAGAAGACCGAGATGGCTTCATGAACGACAAGGCAAAGGCTCGGCGAGAGGGAGGCGAAGATGAGCAAGAGTTTGGCGAGGATGACTGGTACGATGCGCAAAAGGCCATGATCAAGAAGCAGCTGGACATCAACAAGGAGGAGTTTGAGAACCTGGACGAGCGCCAGAGGGTTGCCGTCGAAGGCTACCGTGCCGGCAAGTACGCCAAGCTGGTGCTGGAGGGCGTGCCGGCCGAGTTCGTCACCCGCTTCAACTCCCGGCTGCCCATCATCGTTGGCGGCTTGTCGCCCACCGAGGACCGCTGGGGCTTCGTCCAGGTGCGCATCAAGCGTCACCGTTGGCACAAGAAGATCCTCAAGACCAATGACCCCCTCATCTTCTCGCTGGGCTGGCGCCGCTTCCAGACCCTACCCATTTACAGCATTTCCGACTCGCGGACGCGCAACCGCATGCTCAAGTACACGCCTGAGCACATGCACTGCTTCGCCACCGTCTATGCGCCCCTGATTGCGCCCAACACGGGCTTCGTGTGCTTCAACTCCTTCTCGTCCTCCACCCCGGGCTTCCGCATCGCCGCCACCGGCACCGTCCTCTCCGTGGACGAGTCCACCGAGATCGTCAAGAAGCTCAAGCTGACGGGAACCCCCTACAAGATCTTCAAGAACACGGCCTTCATCAAGGGCATGTTCAACTCGGCCCTCGAAATCGCAAAGTTTGAGGGCGCCTCCATCAAGACCGTCTCCGGCATCCGCGGCCAGATCAAGCGTGCCCTATCCAAGCCCGAGGGCCACTTCCGTGCCACCTTTGAGGACAAGATCCTGGCCAGCGACATTGTCTTCCTGCGTGCCTGGTATCCCATCAAGCCGCACCGCTTCTACAACCCCGTCACCAACCTCATCGGCTGGCAGCCCATGCGCCTCACGGGCGAGGTCCGCCGCAGCGAGGGCGTCGCCACCCCCCAGCTCAAGAACTCGCAGTACCGCAAGATCGAGCGCCAGGACCGCCACTTCAACGGCCTGCAGGTCCCCCGTGCCCTCGCCGCCAGCCTGCCCTTCCGCTCCCAGATCATCGCCACGAAGCCGCAGAAGAAGAAGACGTACATGCAGAAGCGTGCCGTCGTCCTCGGCGCCGAGGAGAAGAAGACGCGCGCCTTTTTGCAGAAAGTCGTCACCGTCCACAACGACCAGGTCGCCAAGCGCCGGGCCAAGAAGGAGGAGACCCGTGCCGCCTTCAAGAAGAAGCTGGCCGAGGGCGAAGAGAAGAGGGAGGCCAGGGAGAAGAGGGAGAGCAAGGAATACTGGCGCAAGAACGGCCGCAAGAGGAGCGCTGGAGACGACGAGGGCGGTGGTGGCAAGAGGAGGAGGTGAGCAACAGGCTGATGGGCATACCGGCGCGAGTCGCATCTTTGGCAAATTCTCGTTTCAGGCATCAGAGATACATCTTATATATTGTGCAATAGCTACTTTGTTCTGGACCTAGATATACTACTACAAACTTACTATTACTGTGTTCATTATACGAAACACATGTCCTCTTGTGCTTCGTGTCTGGTGCGGCTCTCATGTTCCTCGTTATCACTCAATGATCCCATACCATTGCTACCTACGCATGTAGACAGAGGCCATACCTGAGCCATCAGTTGCTCTAGGAAAGAGGGCGTGACCATCAATCGGATATGCCTGGTCGTACTGTGTGGTTTGCAGTTCCCCCATGGCCACTCGGCAAAGCCGCAGATGAAACCAACCTTGAGATACATGCAATGGATGCAATCACGCACAAATGGCAAAAGAGGCGAATGAATTGCAAATCACCGTGTCAAAGCATTTGCAAACTACGTAAAACTAAACATGATTCCATACAAACAGTGCCCTGCCTAGAGCCACCAATGTCCTTATGGAAAACAGGGCGGGAGACTCTCAGCTTAGGGAAAAGGAAAGGATAACAGGGAGAAAGCGACCATGCCAAATTGATGATAGTTAAAGAAAAAGAGGGCTTGCCAAAACAAACCTACCGGCCTCGTAGCAGCGTCGTGATCCTCCACACTCCTCCCCAGTGTCTGTGCCTCACTCAGCGCAAAGGCCTGCCATTTCTCGCTCAACAGATTCCCTCTGCGCCAAATGGGCGGATATCATGCTCTGACCAGCGGCACACCACTGCTCCCCCAAATCATGCTGCGCTGCCTGCCCAGATATTATTATTCTTGGGCATATCTCTCAATTCGGGGTGGGTAATGATCTGCTGCGAAAAGAACGTGGCGAGAGCTGTCGCGGAGCCCAACTTTGGCGTTTATCGTTTCCTCAACCACAGACACACCCACATGTCAACGAGCTCATCTAAGCGATGATAGGCTCCTGAGGGGCAGGCTCTTCGGCGGCCTTGGGCTCCTCGGTAGGAGGGGAGGGGAACTCGACAGGCGACTTCTTAGCGGCCGAGGGAGACAGGCTGCGGGTGCGCAGAATCTCATGGACCTTCTCAGTGTAGTCCCCAGCATACTGCTTCGACACGGAGGCGAGGTGATCGGCCTGCTTCTGAGCAGCATCTCGAACTTGGGCAGTCTGGGCGCCGATGACGTCGGCAGCCGACCTGAGCTGCTCGTCGATAAACTCCTGGTTTCGGGAATAGATCAACGGGGCGAAGAAGGCGATGGTGGTCGCAACGATGGCAAGGACCCAGTAGGGAAGCACCTTGATAAGGAGGCTGGAAAGGAGGGTAACGGCGAAGGCCTAGAGTGTAAAAGTCATGTTTAGTTCCCGGTCAGGCCAAGGAAGAAGTGCGCGCGAGACTCACAGCAGACGAGGCGTAGACATTCTCAACGAAAACAATGCGCTGAGCTTCAACCAGGAAGAAGTTGATGAGTCCGTGGGCCTCGCTGACTAGCCTGTCAAATGTTTGGCGAGGCAGCGTGTAGTACTCGCGAGGGCGAAGCTGAGAAGCCAGGCCGTTATTAAGGACTGCTTTGCCTGCAACCTCGGCAGCAACGGTGGTCGCCAGGACCATCCATGACAGTCCGAGGGCCCAGTTAACGAGGTTGAGATATCGGACGGCGACGATGCTAGCAACGACGGAGGTATAGGCGATGGCCGAGTCACCTGCGGTTAAACGGTCAAGGGTCAGTCATGTGAGGTGGCGCCATGGTTGCGAAACTTCGCTGCAGTGAACAGGTGATGAAAACGATCCGACAAAGACATGGAGGGAAATGCATATATGCATGCATCAAAGTGGACATGTGGCTGCAGGGAGCGGCGGGCGTTTACTCACGAGGATTTTCCCAGGAGAAGAGATGGGAGAAGAGCGAACGGTAGGGTGCCAGAGAATCTCCAGCGTTGCCGTTGGCGGCTTCTAAAGCTCATCGTCAGCTATACAGCAGGGGCAAGATGGCGGGCTCTGAGGCCTTGTCTGTCACATGTAAAACTGCCAAGCCCAAGTGTCAGCATTCGTCATCCACGATATTACTGGCCAGAACCCGTTCTGCCTGTATGTAGGTACAGGATCGATCGAGCGGAAGAAGTGGGAAGAGGAAGCAGAAGCGTAGCGGTGCGCCCACATACCTTACTGGAGTGGCCGTTTGCCGCGCCGGTATCAGCCATGATGCTCGATTTGTCGGATGGGGTTTGTCGTCGAGAGATCTGGTTGTAGAAGGGGGCTTTTTTGCGAGTGCGAGAGGGGCTCTGTCGGTCGCGCAAGTTGTGATACGGACGGCGAAGAAGTGACGTCGAGAGCTGTGGTTTCTAGGACTAGAAAGCTGTCTTTTTTAGTATCGCGTGCCAGAGCCGAGAAGAGGAGACACGGCGAGGGAAAATAGTTGTCGCAGAGCTGCGTGGTAGAGACAGCGAAAAGCAACGGTGTCGTCTTTGTTGACAGCAGGCAAAGGGAATGGATATTTCGGGTTGACTGCTTACCTTGTTTCCTTGTGATGCTGCGGTGGAAGGGAGAAGAAAGAGGTTTCAAGTTCAGAGGAGGGGCGAGAAAGCGCTGGAATATGCGGCAGGTGGGATGCTCTGGTTTTTTTAAGAGGTAGATTGCGCTGTGTGTGCAAGAGGGAAGATTACTTGTAAGGGAAGGACCTGGGCGCGGGTCTTTCAGGTGAAGGAAGTTGCGGGCGAGCTTTAAGCTTGTTAGCGGCAGGTGTCGACGTGGTTGTGACGCTGCGATTTCGTGCGCCCCTCCCCTTGCTGCCTGCCTGTTTCTTGCTCTCTTGTGCTTGGATCTTGTCTGGTTTGCTGCTCTACCTAGGTAGGTACTACCTTGCTATTTTTAACGGATTATAGTTTAAAATCTATAATTTATCTATTTTTCTCCCCTCTATTCAGAGACCCTGGGGTTATTCCCTATTCAGTCCTCCTCGGGGCGTCTGCTAGCCGCACACTTCCACGTTGTTGCGCCTCCTGGCTTTTTTTCTCTCCACGACACGTGCAAGTATGTTTACTTTTACCTGAAAGAAACCTTGCCCACCAGAAACAGCACCTTCCCACTTTCAGAACAGAAACCACCAGCAGTGTGCTTTGTGTAGGGGGCGCGAATGCCATCAAACCGATTTCGAAATCAAAAATCGAAATTAACATGTGCTGGTGGAGACGGAGCTTTCATGGATTGCGAAGAGGTACAGGCACAGGTCACCCTCCCGTGCTACTGCGCGAAGTACCTTAGCTCCGCCGGTGGAGTACCCTTTGCGGAGAGCCAGCGCGGAACAGGTACAAGCTCGGTCTTGCAGAGCTACAAGGCGAAAACCCTGGAGGGGGGCGCCCATGATGCAACACGATGGCGCTAAAAGCAGCAGCTACAGAGAAGCTGGAACAAGCAAGCAAATCGTCACCTGCCCACCAATGACGCACCGTCGTCACAGCTCCAATGGATCGCACAATCTTGCTACTCTGTCCACATCGTCATCCTCACTTTCATCTTTACAGCGAGGGCGACTCCTTGGACGTGTCCTCTGAGTGTACAGAGCACTTATAGGTGCCTCCTTGCAGTGCGCGGCCCCCGGATATCAGCTCCGACAGCTTCTATCCGATGCTGGTGTGCTCTCGTCAAGCCATGGTGTGATGCGTCACAGATAAGGAGTCGCAAAAGAGGAAACAGAAAGCAAGACAAAGAGCCAGCCAACCAGGCGCAAAGCCGCCCCCAAGGGCTAAAGCCGGCATCATGTACCAATGCATGCAGTTTGCATGAGACCAATCAACACCCGGAATCTTGCATTTATTCAGACATGGACAGTATGAGAACTACTGGGTTCCCTCGCAAGACCTGTGATATGTTGCAGATGTTCTGGAGGCGCCAGACATTATTAGTACCAAGGCTGGTTTAGGCTCTCCCTCAGTTTCTGTATCTCGACACGCCGAAACTCGAGACCCCTTCCTTGCCTCTTAGCTTCATGCAATCATCCCGGCAAACATTCAGCGAGCGCATACCGAGTAGGTAACGTTATTGCAAGACGAGCAGCAATAGCCACAGCTTCGAGCTCTTCCAATGTGCGAGGAGGCACGAAGCAAAGACGTCGTCGAAATGGTGGCATCATTTCCGACCACAAACCTCTCTGTTCTTCGGCAGTCCCACCAGAGAAACGTCATCCCGCCATGATCACTGCCGTCAATCATCGATAAAAAGCCGTCGATCCGATTCGGGTGCATTACGACCACGAGAATTGATCAGCCATTCAGCGCCACGATTTTTGCTTGCCCAGCCCAGCCACGTTTGAGGCTTGAGCAAGGAAAGAAGCAATCATCATCAGCTGCTCGCTCGTTGGTTGAGCACGTGCTCCATTGCCGCCATGGTAATCTTGGGTTCTATTGGTCAGTCGTTGTCGCGATGTGATGCCGAGGTTCGATATGCGCTCCTGCAAGCTGCGACGCAAGGGCGATGATGGACGATTAACCGCTGCGGCCTCATATGAGTTCTCGTATTTGAAATGAAGTGAGAGAAGGGAGAGAAGTGATCACGGCAAAAGCGTCAAGTTGGAAAGGGACAAAAGAAAAGGAAGCCCCAAACCTACAAGGCAGTGCTTCACATGTAAAGTGACACGATGCGTCTCAATCGGTATATTTGTATTCGCGTCTGCTGTGTCTGCTCACATTGCATTGCAAGCTTCAACTCGCATCAATGTCTTCTGACCCAACCCTTGCCATATGAAAACTCCGTGCTAAGTTCCAAAAAAGAGCGGAAAAAAGAAAAGGGAGGCAGAAGAAGATCCCGACGCTCCATGAATATAGACTGGCCCTAATGCAGAGATGAAATGACAGGAGAGAAGGGAAGAAAGAAAAAAAGAAACAAAAGGCTGTCCATCTCAAGGACAGCCTCATCCGTCTACCGCGGCCCATGCTCCCCACGAGTGAAACCCTGCCCGTATGAACTGCGCCACTCCTAAGCATAATGCAACCTTGATGAACATGCCGGCCAAGGGCTCATTTCCACATGTCGTGCATTGTAATATCAGATCCCCAGCAGTTCGGCGACATCGATGCGTATGTGCGATTTCCCAATCCAACTTATTCCAGTGGCGTTCTACGCCTCCATCTCTTTACTTAAAACCGATTCCCCCTCCTCTCCCCGGCCTTCTCACCTGCGCCAGCCCCAAAAGCCACCGGTTCCTGGAGATGTCGTCGTGGCCGCGGCCTGGACGACCTTGACATTGACCGTTCCAGGGGGTAGAGCTGCATTGGCAGCGTCGCCCATCACTACGCCATAGGCCTTTTTCAGCGCCTCCAGCTGCTGCTTTGCCTCCTCTGCCTCTTGCTTCGCGATGGCCTGAGCCG
This sequence comes from Trichoderma citrinoviride, assembly GCF_003025115.1. Classification (NCBI taxonomy): domain Eukaryota; kingdom Fungi; phylum Ascomycota; class Sordariomycetes; order Hypocreales; family Hypocreaceae; genus Trichoderma; species Trichoderma citrinoviride. The sequence goes on along the minus strand of NW_020194709.1, from coordinate 1,640,706 downwards.
TCTTGGCTTGCACGAGATCCAACAGCAGAGTGTCGAGGTCGTTTGTTGACGACTTGCTGTCGTTTGAGACTGCTGGAGTCGCTGGCATCGACGCCGGCGGTGGGACAAGGTCGTTGCCATGCAGCAGCGACGACTTCCGTCTGTTATACGTACCGCCCTGAGTAGCCATCGACTTGCTACGCCCAAGCTTAAACTCTCTCAAGCCACCGCCGTTCGCCTTGCCGGACCAATCTGTCCCTGATTCACGGCCACCAAAGGGCTCGCCAGATACTGGCCTCGCCCGCAAGACTTGAATCTGCTTCTCCAGCCGCTGCTTGTCCTGGTGGAGAGCTCTGACGTGGCTATGGCTCTCCCGGAGCTGTTCCTTGAGAGATGACATCTCCTGGTCCAAGTCGTGAATTCGTCGATTAAAGTCCTGGTTCTGCGACATGGCGCTGGCCAGCTGGTCCTTGGTTTGATCCAATTCGCGTTGCAACTCCGACTTTTCGGCGGATGATGAGGATGAAGGCTTGTCCTTCTTTTTGCTCTCGTCGTTTTCCTCGTCGATTCTAAATCGGCTCTCGACACGATCTAGCAACTCTGACAAGGCCTCGGTGGATGGTGCCTCCGCTGCGTCAGTCGGATCGCTGTCAGACAGTTTGTCTGCTCCGTCTTCCCCGTCTTTTTCCGCTTCCTCCCCTTCATCAGCTTTTTCAGTCGCGTCTTCGGCGTCATCTCCGCTTGCGTCTGCTGCTGCTGCTTCTTCTTCTTCCCCGCGGCTCGCTCTTTTTCTGAGGCCATCCAGAAGCGATCGAACGGCCTTGCGATCTTCCTCCCTCTCCTCCCGTTCACGCTTTAGCTCGTTGGACAAGAGCGCATGGTTACGCTGCAGCTCGCTTAGCGCCGTAAGGAGATCCTCAATCTGGCTATGCAGATATTTGTCCTCGGTGTTCTTGCTGCTGCTGGCAGCGGCGGTGGCCTTGGGGCCAACCGGTGTCGATTCACGGCTTCCGGAGTCGTCTTCGGTAGTGTTTGAAGAGTCCCGTGACACTGTGGTGGCATCTGTGGAAGATGAACTCATCACGCTCATGGAGCTTGCCTCGACCGAGTTGAGAGTCGAAGCAAGGCTTTGTTTAGAGGTGCTCCGACGCAGCATGCTCAGTGGCCTCGACGGCGCACTCAGACCTGGGACTAAGCCTGAGCTTCTCGGGAACGCACCGGACGACGCCCAGATGCGACCTAGGAATCGGGCGGCGGCGGTCGCGATGTCAGATGTACGAGCGGTATTGGCGGTCGCAACTAGAGATTCGCGGTATCCTTGCTCGAGCTGGGCGAGCCTCTCTCGGGTAACCGTGCCTGTGAGGCTTCCAAAGTCCTGCACAAACTCGTCTGCGTTGTAATGGTAACAATCCCACAGGCCCCTGGATAGAAGGAGCTGCATCACGTCTTCTAGCTCGGTGCAGGCAAGCAATCTAGCCTCATTCCTGCGCATTAGTGATAGTGCGACGCGCATCAGTGTCTCAGAAGCGCCCTCGGCGAAAACAACGTCGTAAATGCGAAACAGCATCGGCAAGGGACATGTGGTCGCGAAGAAACTCAAGAACCACTGCGAGACATAGGCCGTCTCCACTTGCAGATCCTCCAGGTGGCTGGACAGCAAGGGGAGATTGGCCCGCAGCAGCTCTCGGAACTGGTATATTCGCACGTGAAGCCCGGAAAGATCTGGCAGAAAGCAACTTCTCAAATCGTAACGGTCCATGAGTCTAAGGGGGCGAACGAAGTCACATCGGACACGGTTAGTATCAAGTGTATCTCAATGACCCAAGGGCAGCCGTGCCGCTTTCTAACTTTTGGAGAAGGGGAGATTGAAAGGCAGGGAGATGGGGAAAGGGGACGCAGCTTACCGGACAAGAACGCAAAATGCCTGCTTGTCGGGCATGTGCATCAACAGAGGTCCGACGAGAAAGGCGAGGCCCTGGCAGTAGCCGATCTTGGTGTCATACAAACTAAACGTCTTCAGCACCCGACCCAGCATCCGCTGCCCGTCGCCGTCCGGGTCGCGAAACATTTCAACACCCGGGAAACTCCGGCCTAGATCCTTGCCTATGAGACCCTCATAAGGGCTAGATTCGCCATTGAGTCGTTCGTATTGCTCCTCCAGGCTGGCGTCACGAGCACCAGACATGCTCTGCCAGACGACGCCTCGCAGCGGCGGTGGGATGCCCTTGCGGATCTTGTTAGACAGCAGGGTGGGGAGCCTTGCCGCGGTCTGCTGGTAGTCCTTGACGAGGGCTGCGTAGAATTCGAGATCCGTCATCGGTGGAGGCGGCAGCATCGAGTATCGCAGGGCGGCGGGTGTAGGCCCGCGTACCATCTTTCGGAGCTTAGCCATGGATGGCGGACGCGGCCTATTGGGCTGGGGCTTCTCGACAAGCTGGACCTTGACTGTCTTTGGATTTGTCGCCAACTTGGCGTTTTCCTGTTCTAAACGGGCCAGAAGCAAAGCGGTGGACTATACAGACAACCTCAGGTCAGCGAAAGTCCTTCAAAAGGAGTAGCGAGGGCTATGGACTGCGTGTCATGACGGGGATGCGCACGTACATTATCAGTCTCTTCGTCTTTGGTCTGTTCATCTTCTGTCTTTTCCAGCTCCGCCCAGTTGACTTCTTCGGGATCAGAGCAATCGCTATCGGCATCGTCAAACTCTCCAAGCTCGTCATGAAGAGTACGGCTGGCCTCTGCGGACACAGACAAGGTGGCGGTCGAGGTTCGAGAGGCGCTTGGCGCTTCGAGGCCGCCCTCTTCGGAGGCATGGCTGGCCGTCGGCAGTGTAGGCGAGTCGGGCGACTTGCTGTCGCGGGACGAACTGGTGTCTAGCGAAAGCGCCGGCGGCTCCGAGAGCCTGACAGTCACCATGGAATCGCGGGTCGTCTTTGGGGTCGCAGCTTCGGCATCGTCGACGTGCTTCGGGGCTGCTTCGACGGCTACTTCCTTGGCCGCTTCGACGGCCAAGGTCGGCGTGGACGGCTCGTGGCCGTGTTTCTCGCCGGCATCCATCGCCATCAGGACCCGCCTAGCTGGATGTCGCGAAGGTGTTCGTGTGTTGAGCTCGCTCTTGGCGGTGGGCAAAGTATCTCGCAGTGCGATGCAGACAGGCAGATCCACGAGTGTCCTGCCTCGAGCGCCTTGTCCCTAGTAAGGTATTGTCCGGGGGTGGCTCTGATACCGCCTTCCTCCTTTCCGCGGCGAGAGGAGATAGCACAGATAATACGGATAGCGCAGAAGTGGTTCGACTCGGTTCCTGGAGCAATTTGTCCCCAGCACCTCGTACTCACTACCTCCCTGGTAGCAGACAGGTCGGCTACGGCACCTGGACAGCTAAAAAGCGGTACTAGAACCCCCGAGCCTGCGCGGGTGAAAGAAAGAGCTGCCTTGGTCAGTGGTGCTCGGTCTGCGGAATACGGCAAACGCTGGGTGCTGGTGTTTCATCGAGGGGCTCCAGGCGGGTTGCGGGTTGAGGCTAGTTGGTGCCTGGATAGGAGTTGTGTGTTGACCACCGGGGTCACCGCGAATTCGGACGATGCTGGGTTCCCCGAGAAGAAGATGATGGGGAGACAGATCGAGGGGGGAAGAAGGAACGAAGCGAGAAGGGAAAAAATTGCAAAGAGCAGAGAGATTCCGGGACAGGCCTAGGCTGTGGGGAAGAAGCGGCTTGCTGTAGGTGAGCAGATATAGTCGCAGGATGGAGGCGGGAGTCAAGCAAGGCAGTGGATGTCAAGGATCGAATGGAGCCAGTATTGACGGAGTAGATTCGTGGGAAATTCGAGTCCTGTGTTGGCTGTGATGGTATTATCGTTCACCACAAGAGCGACGCGTTTTCGGGCTGAAGTGGCCTCGGAAGTGCCGTCGATGAAGGCGGCAGCTCAACTGGCGTGGGCGAGAAATTGCAGCGGCTCAATGCAGAGGTAGAGGCAGAAGCGGACCACAACCATGACCATGACGGGCTCATCAACGAGTTTCGACTTCGGGGCATGCAATGCACATGGGGTAGCATCAAGGTCAAGTCATTTGGGGTTATTGGCTGCTAAATGTCCGGGCAGTGGCGCTGGGACCGGACCCCATGTAGCAGGTACTCTACGTGCTGCGCTCGCGGCGGTAGCAGTCTCAGGTACCGTCGACCCTGAGGTGGTGGTCAGGGCGGGTCGAGGAACCCCTGACGCTATTCCGAGCTACCGCCGTACCTACCAAGCTGGTGCGCTGTGTGTGTGTGTGCTGGAGGTTTGGGTGTGAGTGGCCCGCGAGTCCATTGCCCAATGCCGGGGCACGTCAATGCAGCACATCCAACTTCAGCGCCCTGGACAGGCGGTCACTCGACGGGCCTTCATGCAGCAGCCAGAGAATCGCAGCCGACAGGTGTCATTATGATCTCGTCGGGCATTTTCTCAAGCATTCGTCCACGAGGTTGATGTACAGTATCTACCTTCTTTTCTTCCTTTTTGCTGTTCCTTTTTTTGTGGCGTCTGCACGAATCCATCACCCACGAGGCCATTAGAATCCCCTGAGCCGGTCTCTGCCCTACATACCTACTTCCAACCTCATCTCATCAGTCTGTCAAATCTGACCCCCACAACCTTAAAAAGACGCACATGAGAAGAAGCAAGCAAGCGGCCGTGATGTTTGTCCCTGCCCTCACTCTGCAATCAGAGTCATTGTCCCCCGTTTGAATGGCTCAAAAATCACTGCGCTGGTGCAAAATAACCGCCGCCATTTGCCACAAAGGGGATGCCGCGCTAGAGGGAAGATCCACCCCACAACAGACGGGAAGGCCAGGGGTGGATCCTTGCCACCTCCTGTGGCGCGAGCTGGTGGGATCAGAAAGCTCCAGCCACCAGCCGTACTCTGCTTGTCTGCCTTGTCCCTTTGTGTCGAGGCCGTTTGACGCATCTTACACGCCAGCCGGCCAGCAAATCGGAGACGTGTTTGTGGCTTTTCCTGAGATGGACTACTCAATGAGGGTGTGTTGGATGTCAATATAATTTCACCTTTTCTTACTACGTATTCGTCATTGTCTGTTTGTACAGAACATGTGATGCGGGTCAGTGCTGTGAGATGCCGCTTGCCCTCGATATTCGATGGCTTCATCAGGCTAGAGAGTCGAATAATGGCACACGGGCTCGGTCAGAGAGAGTATATGTTGAAGTACTCGTATTGGCTGTCTCAAGGTGAGATACAACACGATACTACCTACCTTACCTAGTACATGCCAGTCTTACAGTACAAGGACGATAGGCTCATCCGGGCATGCTTCGTTCAACCATTGACAAAGCCGACGATGCACTCTCGGCAGCAATATGAGATCACATCTCATAAATTCGGCAGTTGGAGGCATGAATCTTGCCACTTGTGGACCAAAGCAACTATGCGCAGAACACGGCTGAGTGAAAATTCTCACTTCCTCTCTTCCAGCTTCATCACACCGCTGTTCTTTCCTCACCAAGGAAGCTACTACCTTATTAGTCTTACTAGCATAGCGCTTCTGCAAACAGGGTTTATCATCGTCTTCAACTCCAGCCTGGCGCATTCCTTTGCAAAAAGCTAAGCTGTTAGTTGCAGTAAGCCAACGCTGCATCGAGCTAAACAAGCGAATTCTGCATCGCTCTCCTTTGGGTAGGAGGAAGAACTGGGCCATGAGCTGTTTCTTCCGCCGACGCTGCTCTCTCATAGGACTGATGCACGCCTCTGGTCTCTTCTGGCATTCTTCCGACAGCTGGGGTAGGGATTGACGTATCAAGGCCATCTTGAACCAACATGTCCATGCTTCGGTTGGATGTCTGAGTGCTTGCTCATCTTCGTAAGAGTTAGCCTACCAGTTTACGGCCTTTGGCATCAATGGCGATACACATACATACATCGCACGACAATTTGAGACGAGCCTCGACGTACAAGTGCCCAAACGTGACACGACATGCTCGCAAAGTCGGCGTAGGGAAACTGAACAAGATATTGGCCTTGGCTTGGCAGAGTAGAATCTCATTCTCGACCAATTACTGATACCTCATGCCTTGATTATAATCAGATTCCAATCAGTTAGGTACCTATTCATGTCGTCTTCTTCATGAGCAGACTCTGCAAGTTTGTTGAGATGGGACCCCGCAGTCTTCTGCGTCGTTCCTTCCCTTGCCATCCAAAACCTCCAACGTCACGATGCCTCAGGCACCTCTTACTCACAAGCAGGTAGTACATGTGCCTTACCTAAACCCCACTCAGGACATTTCTCCAACAGCTGCTGGCCATATGTATTGTCATCTTGACAAAATCAAGATCATAACTTCCCCCTTGATGATGCGGCCGTGACGGAGCATCTGATTTGCTGGCATGGCCAGTCTTTACCGCAGCTGATGCAGCTTCCTCTACGCTCCTCGCCTCCATTAATCCTGACAGCAGAAAGAGTGAGGCAGTCCTTCATTCAATAGCATCAATCAGGTCTGGAGAGAAGTTAGGATAAAGGAAAACAAGTACTGATTTCTCCTCCGAATACAGGTGTTGATAATATAGGTGTTGAAGGTCTTATTCATGTGCTCTGATAGCCTTCGACTTCTTCCCTTCTCACCCGGATTCTCATCTTTGTTCAAGTTTGCCAACGCCGTGTGGAGCTCAATGTGCAGGGAGTTGATGTTTCTCATTTGCTGCCACGGGGGAGACAACTTGCTGCTCTACAATCGGGCACAATTCGGAATTCAGATTACATGTTGAACGGGAACCCTCGACATTGCGGAAGCCAACAGTTCCCTTCAAAAAGTTGCTCGACTACTAACAACACAACGGTTTCAATCCAATGACCAGTCAGGATATTGACATCTTTGGCTGATCCTCTTCGGGCTGACAAAACTCGACGCCGCTGACTATATGCCAGCAAATGACCCTTCGACTGGGCATCATTCGAGTGCGAACGCATTCCTATCGGCTACTCTGGTTTGTCGATGTTTAGTCGGGATACCCTTGGATTTCGCCAATTGTTCATCTACATCAATCGAAAAAGAAATTGAGAGCGGTGGCGCAAAGAGCGCCATGTAAACGACTGTGAAGGCAACGAACATCGTGCGTTAAACAGGCAGGAACAAGCGTACCTTATAGAGAATTTCGAAAGACTTTATCCGATCCCCATATACCGAAACCCGCTCAAATTTAGCATGATACGACTATCCAGCGACATTGATGCGGATCATCACCAGCGAGCCCTCCCGCTCCATCTCTCTTATATAACATACCAAGAACTGCTGCCAAACAGTTTCGTCGACGAATGCGACTTTACGGTTATCAGAAAGCCGCTCCACCTGGCAACCTTGCTTGCTCTTCCATGCCGCCTCAAGGGGGCTCCTTCAACACACTCTACAGCCGAGGCTCCGTGAGAATCATCTACTGGGAGGACTTTCGTCTTGACCCTGTTCTTACGACGGTCTAAGGATGCAAAGAGCAGATAACCAGCGCAGACGGCAACCCCGGTATAGGAGCATGTATCTCTCCAGAAGAATCACCGTCTCGAGTCATTCGGAGCAGTCGAGCAATCATCTGCCAACCCCGGCTAAGAAGGGCATCACTCTTAAGACCAAATTCCCTGCTACAGTTGCAACAGGGATGCCAAACTCTAGCTATCGGTTCTCCTGAAGATTCAGATTGATGTCACGAATGAGGCGTCTCTATTCTCCACGACTGCAAGCAGATCTTCACTCCGTGTAAGTGGTCATCTGGGCTAGTCGACTTGCCCGAGGTACTGTCCGTATCTGCCCCTTTCATCCACACAAGTCCGTCTTTTGAGTTATGCCAGATGACTATCTGACGGTTCACAGGTATCTTGATCTGCAACGACCTGGTTCCAGCACCATGGATGCTATTGGCAGCGGTGACGCTGTTGCAATTTAACGTCGGAGCTAACGAACGGCCATGAACATCTCAGCCCGCATCGGCTTATCGCATCATTGATCCTAACTGCAAGCTACCTAGTCGTCGTGCGCAAAGGCCATTTGGCAGCCCGAGCCGGCGATCTGCTCGGCAGGGCGCACGCTTTCTTGGTCACGACACCTCTAAGACCTTTGAGATGGGCGGTTTGTGGTCCGTCATCTTGAACCATCCCAAGAGGCTTGTCTCACCGCGAGTACTTACATTGTACGAAGTTAGACCAAGCCAGGTATGTTCCTGTCGGAATCATCAAGATCGTATACGGACGACAACAAATGAGCGAGAAATCTCTCCTCTGCTCTAGCGTCCCTTCTCTGGAGAACTGAAACCCTGCGATGACCCCCATGTGATTCGCCCGGCGGCCAAGAGAACGAAGGGGGAACAAAAGTCGCCCCAATCGGCGGCACTTGTCTGGCATGTGGGATGCCCACCCTCTCTTCCCCTCTCTCACCATCCTGGATCGATGCTCGTGGTGTCATGCGTCCCACGGCTGCGTCTCTTGTTGGCTGGCTGCACAGAGGGGAGCATGCGGGTGCACAAAGTTCATTCATGCGGAAGAACATACATACATGGCATGTAGGCATGTATCGTATGCAAGGATGGACGCCGTACATCCATCCATCAGTCAATCAAGCAACAATGCAGGGACTCTCTGTGCCACCCCCAGGAAATGGCAGTCTGCTGCTGATCTCATGATTTCCCTGCGTCGCAGCAACATCCTTTGGAATTCGATTGACGAAAGACACGGCAGGCGGGGGGTCCAAGTGGCCGGGGGCAGCGAAAAGAGGGGGGAGAAGCCAGGCATCGGTAACTCCATCTCCCATGCCCCCAAAATACCCTTTCCCATGCGGGTCAATCAACATCTAGGTGTCCAGTGGCAGCAACTGCTTGGACGGACGACGCAAGAAAGAAGACAAAAGCGATACCGTGACCGATAAATACGGAGTACGGTAGCATTTGCAACACCACCCAAAAAGGGGACCCCCAGCTAAGCTCTATCCAGATAGACCCATGGTTGCAGCGCCCACGAGGCCAAAGCACGACAGCCGACGTTTGATGTCATGACTGTCGACTTCCCGGGCTCCGCACAGACTGTCCACGAGGCGTATTCTTCATGTTGTTTCTGCTCTCGTTCCTTTTTTCTCGGCCCCTCTCCCACGAGCTGGTTTCGCTTCTGGATCTCGAGATCTTGGATCTGGCTGCTCCTGTTGATATTGCGCCGTGAGTGGATGACGAGTGCAGGCAGGTAAATGTAACACAGAGCCGAGACATGGATGGTCAACCAACATATCAACCATCGGGGCGATCATCCAGTCAATCACTGCTAAAAAGCAGCCTCAAGTCCATCAATCCCTCACGCTGATATCTCTACTACATGTGGCGGGCGTGGACCGGACTGCTGTTAGCACCTACGAGCACCTTGCCTGCACTAACCTCTGCTGGGCTCGCCCACGCACCTAGCTGGGGAAGACCCCTGCCCGGCACCTCCAGCTCGTTATTACAGGCCTGCCTCAGCCCACTAACAGCAGCCCTTTCGGTCCTCCGTAGTGGCTCTCGCTCCGCTGTGGGCTTGCGCTGGGCAGCAGATTAGCAGGAGCCCAGCCCGGCGGCAACTGTCCAGTCCAGGCCTTTGTTTGCTCCATAGGACTCGTCCAAACCGCCCGCCTTGCTCTCGCCATCCGCGATTCTTCTTCTCTTCCTTCCTCTCCACCCCAGCTCGCAGAAGCGGGAGCGGCTCCTCGCCCTTTTTTTGCCTCCTGAACCTGCCCTGCGACTCCTCATGGCGCCCCCGGCCGACAGGTGCTGAAAACGAGAGGGTGTGAGCGAGTGAGTGAGACGGGAGACGGAGCCTCGCTCGAGCTGCAACCGCGGCAACGATCTAAACCGCATAGGCAACTCGAACTTGCGGCTCAACCAGGCAAAACATGTCGTCCATAGCGCTGCGTCGCCCTCGGCCAGCTCCCCGTCGCGCCTCTACTCGACACGAGAGCGTCTCGCCGTCCACCGTCACGCCGCTTCGAACATTCGCCATCCATCGCACTCATGCCACGGCGGACTTTACAGAAGCAGACGACGACGAGGACGAAGACGAGGATGAAGGTCACCGCTTCGACAACAACGGCAATAACAACAGCAATAGCGACCACCACAATGGGACTGCCACAGGCCTTTTCGACGACAACAATGACAGCAACATCCGTCGCCGTGCCGGCCATGACTATGGAAACGACAATGCTGCAGGACGAGATCAGGGGGGCCAGGCAGACGATGGAGAGGAGGACCGCCCGCCTCGCAGACGCAATACTCTGCCCGTCCTCCCACTCTTCTCCTCAACGCATCTTGGTATGACTTACACCTCCTCAGCGTCAATGTCTTCAATCATGGGCCTTCCAACCACGGGATTGACCTAGCTGACTTACACCCCACTGTTGCTTCTTTGTCCCAGACACGCTTCCGGTTTACAGCTTGACCCACGCAATTCGAATCATCGTGAGTGCTCGCACTGAGACGACGCTCACTTGGGACCAACTGCGGTCTCCCCAAGTCTCTCAATTCCTCATCAAGCCGATGCAGCAGCAGATCCGAAACCAACACTTCTCACGGGCCACCCTCTACGCCCTCATGGCAAACTGCCTCCAGTTCACCAAGGAGGGCCAGATGTATGCCGCCAATGCTGGCACCAGCAACACAAGGGCCAAGGTCTGTGAGCTGCTGGCCTTGAAGCTGCTCAAGGAATACTCCACTCGCGAGTTGATCGATGCGTTGGCCTACGACTTCTACCCGCTCCAAGGCTTGCCAGGTTCACAGGCACCTCCCAGGACGGCCGGCAGCACCAGCAGCAGAACCAAAAGCACTCTCCTCGTAGCGTCGCGGACGTCGACCCTAGAGGTTGCAATCAGAGCCTCGGCCAAGCACTTTCTCGCCCACCCGGTTGTGGTCCAGCAGCTGGAGGCCATCTGGAATGGCGCCATTTCCTTCTATTCTTCTGCCGATAGCCTGCACCGGGAGTCGCCATCGAGCCCCTTCTCGCGCTTCAATAGCCAGCCCAAAGTTGATGATAGGACGCCTCTCCTGGGCTCTCTGCCCCCCAAGCAGGGGCACTTTGCCGTTCCCCCGGGCAGAAGAACCGTGATGCTGTACGACCCTAGGCAGGCATCTCTACTGAAGCTGTCTCGCCTCAGAGTCCCGCGATATAGATCCTTCTTGTCTACGCTGTCCCTTGCCGTCCTCATCGGGCTCTTTCTGGCCGTGCTATCTAGACGATCCGCACAAATCACCGGCCTAGAACTGGTCTTTTGGTTCTGGAGCGCCGGCTTCATGCTGGATGAGTTGGTCGGCTTCAATGAACAAGGGTTTGCCCTGTACATCATGAGCTTCTGGAACATTTTTGACCTGGGTATCCTGGTGCTGCTCATTGCCTATTACTGTATGCGTGTCTATGGTGTCTTCCTCGCCGACCCTTACCACTGGAATGCCATGGCCTACGATGTGCTGGCCGCAAATGCCATCCTGCTGCTGCCTCGCATCTTCAGCATCCTGGACCACTACCAGTACTTCTCTCAACTGCTCATCGCATTTCGACTCATGGCGGCGGACTTGGCAGCTGTCTGCGTCTTGATTCTCATCGTTTGTAGCGGCTTTTACGTTTTCTTCACTTCCTCTACCGCCTCTAGCGATGGTGGCGAGGTTGCCTATAAGATTTTCCAGATCCTCATGGGCTTCACGCCTGCCGCTTGGGATGTGTATGATTCCCCCCTCTCCCTTTGTCCCTCTTTTACCACATATCCTCTCGGGCTCAGCCCTTTGAATCGAAGGATATAGAACTGACATGACAACAGATGGCCATCGTACAACTGGCTTGCGCGAGCGTTGCTGTGCTTGTTCCTCATCATCTGCCACTTCTTGATTGTGTATGTATTTGACGAATCTCTCATCCGGAGTCCTGCCAGGTTTGCTAACTCTTCAAACCAGGACAATTCTCATTACCGTCCTGACCAACTCCTTCATGGCAATTGCTTCCAATGCCACCGAAGAGCACCAGTATGCAAACCCTACCATGCTTTCCTTCAAGTATCCAGTTGGTGAGGCCATGAATCGCTTACGCATCACACAGATTCCTATTCGCCATCAACACCATCTCTATGGTGAAGAACGATGCTCTCTTCTCTTATATCGCACCCACCAACATCTTTGCATGGCTACTCATGCCTCTACGTTACTGCATGCCGCTTCGCCACTTCGTCTTGCTCAATCGCGTCATCATCAAGGTGACTCACTGCCCCATCTTGTTCTGCATATACTTGTACGAACGCTTCTGGCTCGCGCCGTCCATGTTTGAGCCCACGGATCTGGTTGAGAACCCGGGAAGGAACCGGGCCATTTCCTTTGGGGATATGGGCAACAGGAATATCTTCAGCCCCAGCATGCGCGTACGCGAAGAGTCGGTGGCCGGGTACCAGAAAGACAGGGCTCTTGACGAGCTCTTCATGCGCATGCCCGAGGCCACAAAGACGCAAAGGAGGCATGAGAGACGCAAGACGCAAACGGCGATCCGAAATTGGATGGACCGCAATGACCAGGAGGGTGTCGGCAGCAACTGGCCACCATCGGACAGCAGAGCTGTGCCTGACTGGCAGAGAAGGATGAGCATGGGCTGGGACCTGCGCTCCAACTCTAGGCATATGTCGGATCTCAGGTCCATCGTCAGTGACCCGGCAGACCTGGCGTCTAATGTCGGGGGGGCTTCTTCATATAGGGCGTTCCCTATGGTGGACCCTCGCTTCATGGACCCTCGTTTTGCTCACCTGATGCCCGAGTATAAAGACCACACCGACGCTGACGGAGATGACGAGCTGGTGACAAACGATGAAGACGAAGACGACCTCGGTACCAGCGCCGGTCCTCATGGCACGGCAGGGGGCAACACCGCCCCGAGCGAGACTGATGACTACTTCACAACAACTCCTACAGGCGCGCGGTCAGCCGTCATAGCCTCCTCGCACAGCTCGTCCAACAAGGGAAACGCCTCCGGCAAGCTCCGGCGACGCGAACTGCACAACCGCACTTTGTCTACAAACACCATACTCTACAATCCCGGGGAAATGGCCCCGCCTACCGAGAGTTCCCAATCAGCTTCACCTCCCAAAGCGGCCGTTCCTGCAGGCCGAAGCGGGCATGCTGCGGACATGGCGGCGGGCGAGTCGATTACGCCCACTGGCATGCGCAGCCCGCCTAGGCGAGCTCTTTTCTCTCCGCCAGGCCTCAGTACTCGCTCCACCATGCCTGCTCATGGGCTGACAGGCATCAGCAACTTGAGCAGGTCGGCCATGTTAGGGCACAGTCTTGGGAATCGAGACCGCGCTCCTCGAAGGCTCTCGTCGGCCGACCTCAGCATTCTGTCTGACAACACGAACCTACCCTTTGCTGGAGACATTAACACTGGTCTACCGGGTAGTTTCCAGACGCAGATGGCTATGGCTATGATGAAGGACAACCGACTACGGAGCTCAGGCGGATCTGACGCGGCGGATCGTGATAGGATGGGACGGCTGGTTCTCGCTCGCATGAAGACTCTGGAAGAAAGCTTTGCAGATGTTGTCAAGGAAATGCGAGACTTGAAGAGCAGTTCCACTGCCCCGACGACAAGGCGAAACTCGTCTGGTGAGGATCTAAGAATGGCATCTCCCCCTGAGATGGGCAGGTCAGATAGATCAAAGAGCCGCAAGGGCACAGCAACGCCGAAGAAGGCGACGGGCAAACGACCCGCCAGCAGATGGAGCATGAAGGAAAGCAAGCTGAGCCCGACGACGGCGGCGGATATCAAGGGCAAAGGTAAATACACTGCTTCCTCGACGGAGGAAGAAGGTGAAGGGGCAGACGATTCCCTTTTGGAGAAGAGAAGCTCCTTGTGAAGATTCCGTCGAGATCCATTTTCTTTCCTCTTTTCTTTTATTCTTCTCCACGCTCCCTTCTCTCTCCGAGAATTCGTGGGGCAACCAAGAGCATGCACTGGCGTTGGAGGAAAGCGTTTGATGGCCTTGTGTCTGGTTCCGTGCACGAGGGTTGGGGTCTCATGTGTTTTGGCGGACGTGGTCTGGAGTTGACAGTGAGTGTTCGCTTTATTTCAGCCACGGCGAGGTTGTGACATATGGGGGATGTATGGACAAGGCTTATGTTGGCTTTTTGTGTTCTCCTTGCTTTTTCCTTTTCATATCACGTTTTGCATGAAGGGCCGTGTAACACGCAGCTCGCGCTCGATTATTTCCTCTTTTTTATCCTTGTATAGGCCGACTGATGTCGGGCATGGTCTCATCTATGCGGATACCAAATAAAACAGTACACAGCTGGTGATTTGTGTATAAAGATGGTTGCAATATTCCACAGGCGTGAATGCAGGACGGAACAGAGATTTTGTCAGGGCTGTGGCCGATCGTTGCAGCATCTGCGGCTAAGGATGAGTTGCTGAAGGATGGTATCGGCCCCCCTTAAGGACGATAGTCTGATGTGTTTCGAACGCATGACTGAGTATTGCGATTCTGGATATGTTTCCATATTGCACTGAGGTGAGCTGATGCGTGAGTCAACAGGATTGATGCTCAGCATCTACCAGACTCCCCTACATGAGGAAAAGGGGCAGCGTGGGAGGAATGCGAAGAGACGGCCAGTCCCCTTCATCTCAGGGGCTGGGCGCACCTGCTCGCCAGAGCCTTGGCAACGGCCTCGCCAAACGGCCAAGGCGACAGCTTCGACGCCTTGACCGGGTCGTGAATCGTGATCCACAGAGTCCCTCGAATTTCCTTGCCGTTTCCCACGCCGTTCCGGAAGCCGAGGTCCTCCAGGCTGCGGTAGATGGCGCACTTGAGGCGCCTCTGCGTCAGGGTGCGCACCACGGACGAGGCCCCCGCGCCCGTCAACATGATCCAGAGGGGCTCCTCGAGCGTCTTCCGGCGGTACTTGTCGCGGCGGGCGGCGGCGAGCGGGTGGCCGCGGGGGTCGAAGAAGCGCAGGTCGTGCGGGTGGATGAGGTGCCGCGGGCTGAAGGCGATGGTGGCATTGTACGCCTTGGAGGCGTTCTGCAGGGCCGGGCCGGTGGTGAGGCGGCGGGCGGCGCCGTTGTCCGGCTCGAGGTTGTAGGTCGCGAAGAAGTCCCTGTTCTCGCGGTTCGTGAGGAGCCTGCCGTCGGGCTTGACGAACTTTTTGGCCTCTTCGGGGATGAAGCGCCGGATGGTGTCTCTGAGGAGGGGGGTTTTTCGTTGGAAGGGTGGTGGTGGTGTCCTTTGGCGTGGGGTTCTGGTGGATGATGACGATGAGGAGGATGAGGAGGATGAGAAGCGGATGTTTGTTGGGGGGCGTGGACAGAATAAGGGACCTTGAGAGCATGGGGATTGCGTGAGTCGCTTGGTGATGAGATGCAGCATGGGCAGGGGAGCGTGAGATGCCACTGTCATGATGGTGATGCTGTGATGGTTTGGGTCGACATGTGGAGCTTGTTTGTATTTTTTTAGGTTTCTCTCTTCGTCCGTCTGGATTTGATATGTGTCTCTTTGCTGGATCTTACAAGATGCTTCGCTGCATGAAGTGGTCGACGATATCACGATGAAGGCTGCAGAGCTTGAAGCTGCTTATGTAAACCAGGTGTGGCGCAAGGTACAGAAGACCTCGTCACTGGTGAAAGTTCTTCAATGGTCTCTAATCTCTCACCAGGTACCTCAACACGTATCCAGATTTTCATATGTTCAGAAATTATTCTATTGAAGACTTTGTTTATTAATGGTGTGGTGTGTTGGAAAGGCAGTACTGCTGCAGACTTCCATAGAATGCTGCAGATGTACGGAGTAATGATGAAGAGATGACTGGCTATTTTTACTCTTGATGCGCATGCACACACTCCACCTGGCCTGCAATATCCCTTGTTTTCAGCCACATTCTCCCGTCCGTCTTGAGATGTGGTATCCGCCTCTCCAGATCATGGCTGCGAAGACAAGTCGACTCATCCTTCTTCAACGTGAGTCAATATTTAAGAATTTCGTACCATCAACTCTTGCTCCTAGATTGAGAATCAGCGTAACCCGCATGATCCTGCTGGCCTCGAACCTTGTAAACGTTGAGGCGCTTACACGAGGCTTTGCCTGGTGACTCTCATCACGTGACTCATTGAGTCACCAAGCCGCATGCATTTTCCTGGGCTGACTTTGCGCCTGAAAGCTAATTCGCCCCAACCTTGCCTCACCTATAAGAATCTGCGAGTCGCCGACTTTTTCCTGACCTCCTGCGTCTCACGGTCACCGACACTCCAGATTCTTTGAGCCAACAGTCAAGATGCCTAAGAACAAGGGAAAGGTACGTCTTTACTCGTGTTTCTTGCGGCAGCACAGCGCGACGGAGTGAGAGAAAAGACGCAGCCACCGAAGAAAAAATAAGGGCGGGAGGGAATACGCAAATTAATTCCCAAAACAACCCCTCCCCCACCAACTTTTCGATGGTCTTCTTTTTTTCCCGACTCTCGACGCGGCGGTGAAGGAAGAAAGGAAATTCGAGGAAATGCTGTCTTTTGATGACATGGAGCTCACGGCTAACGACTTTCTCTCTTTCTTGCGCAAAATAGGGCGGCAAGAACCGCAGACGAGGAACCAAGGAGAACGATGACCAGCGCCGAGAGCTGACCTTCAAGGAGGACGGCCAAGAGTACGCCCAGGTCGTCAAGATGCTTGGCAACGGCCGACTCGAGGCTATGTGCTTTGACGGCAGCAAGCGTCTCGCAAACGTATGTCGAATCCTTTTACCCCTGAGAAATAAAATGATGCACACAAATGAAGAGGCGGGAAAAACAAGACGCATGACGCGCGGCCGATGCTGCTCCACCATCTTCCGCCGTCAGGGCAAGGCAGCGAATATGGGAACACCAAGAAGAAAGAAGAGCACAGGCTAACGACGTTCGTCTAGATCCGTGGCAAGATGCGCAAGAAGGTCTGGATCAACCAGGGCGACATCATCCTCCTCTCCCTGCGAGACTTCCAGGACGGCAAGGGCGACGTCATCCTCAAGTACACCTCCGACGAGGCCCGCAACCTCAAGAACCTGGGCGAGCTGCCCGAGAACGCAAAGATCAACGAGACGGACACGTACGGCCAGGACGGCGACGACAACGCCGGCTTCGAGTTCGGCGCCGACGAGTCCGAGTCCGAGGCGTCTGAGCCTGGCGAGAAGAAGGAGCTCGACATCGACGACATTTGAGCGTTCTCTGTCTTACTCGGCTCAGGGAAAACACCTGCGGAGGGACAAAGAAGGAAATATTCACGCCTTTGCCTCCTACTGCTCACATGAACTCAACATCATCCCTTTTGCCCGTTTCCGACCCCTCTGTGCGCTATGAAGAAGGATGGGAGGAAATGACAAAAGGTCTACAACAGCAACAAAAGGGATGGCCAGCCTGCAACCTTTGGTAGATTTGGCACGCTGTCTTCTCTCTCAAACCCTTTGGACGCAGCTTGAGGGGTCCCCCCCTCACCGCTGCTCGCCGGGTCCCACGACAGTTATCCGGAGTGGAGGATTATTCGATGGCCGCGGTGGGAGAGACGGCGCGGCTCGTCACTTGGGTGTATTTCTTGTCTTTTCACACGTTCACGTTTTCCACCTTTACTACTAGGACCGTTGGTATGATTGTTATGTTTCTTTTACTCTCATGACTACGGCTATTCCCCTTTACTTTCATGGTGCCTTTCCATGACTATATTCCTCTGTGAACATCATGAGACGTTGTAGGACGTGCCTCCATTATACCTTTTTGTGAAATCTTTTATTTCGTCACCCTCTCTTCCACCTCTTCATCTTGATTCATCCTAAACCTTTCCACCCCATCGACAGCGTACCATTTGCTACAGTATTTGAGCCGATCAATCTATCAGATAATAACATCAACTGCCTTGCCTACAACTGACTCCAGACACCTCTGGCCAGCGTGCCCCTCCAGACCGACTACCCATTTCCGGCCATACATCTCCCCGTAGACCGCAACCCTTCGTGAATGTCCAACTTGTATGGCAAGCACAGGGTTGTAGTAATTTTGTCGCTGGACTTGCCGTGTGCAAAGTCAGCTTGGCATGCAGCCATTGTGCTTATTCTCCTGTTTCCCCTGGTTATGGTATTGTGATGAAGGGAATATAGTGTCCTCTCCGGCCTTTGATGGCCGTCACAAATACCACAACTCATAAGGCGCATCTCGCTTCTTTTCTCGTCAAAGAGCCAAGTTATTTCTCTTTACCAATCGTCATCTTCCTCTTCGTCATCTATACACGCAGAAGAATCAGTATTCTGATATGTATGTACCTCATAGGTAGTGAGTAAAGGAATATGAGACAGAGAAACTTACCGCTCTTGCTGACTTTGTCCTTCCTCTTTTGCAAGGCTGCTGCAAGGGCATTTGCCATGCCGCCGCCGGCCGGAAGACTGGGAGCACTTGCGCTGGCACTAGAAGATCCTCCAACGGCTGCCGCACTGCGATCGTTGATCTTGGATCGGTCCACCTTTTTGAGTGCTCCAATGCCTCCTGCCTTCTGAATATCTCCAAGAAGGGACATACGTCCACCATCCACCTGAGGTAGTGGAGCCGTAGGCCCTGAAGAATAGCCAGAATCTCGGTTGGGCATTGCCGGAGGGGGAGGAGGCGGCGCGCCTGCTGCTGATGGGAATGGTGGCGGGGGAGGGGGAGGAGGAGGAGCACTTCCGGCTCCAGGGATCGGTGGAGGGCCGGGTGGAGGCGGGGGCGGGGGTGCTGGAGGCGCACTGCCAGCTCCCGGGACCGGCGGGGGACCAGGCGGAGGCGGAGGGGCATGAGCAGCGCTGGGCATCGGAGGAGGAGGCGGCGGTGGGGGAGGAGGAGCACTTGCGGCACCTGGTGAGGGCATCGGCGGCGGTGGCGGCACCGAAGGAGGAGCGCTGACCGTAGGCAGTGGAGGAGGCGGAGGCGGAGCTGGAGCGCTGCTGGCTACCGGCACGGGAGGAGGGGGCGGGGGCGGTACGTGGCTGACCGCGGGCGGAGGAGGGACCGGCCGAGCACTTGGCGGCGGCAATGGAGGAGCGCTCGAGCTCGGCACCTTGGGAGGCAGAGGCGGAGGGAGAGACACCGGAGCCGGCGCACCGGCATCGCTGCCACGAGGTGGCGGGGGAGGAGGCACGGGTCCGCGACTTGGAGGCGCAGGGACGCGCTGACCGGTGAAGGGAGGCGGAACACCGAACTTGTGAGGCTGGTCTTCAGCGTCCATGGGCGTCTTGGCGGGCCGAGGGGGAGGAGGAGGCCCGGGAACGGATGGAACAGCAGCAGGCGCGGCGGGCTTCTTCCTCTCATTGACCTGATGCGCAAACTTGCCCGCGTCGGGCAAGGGTGGAGGGGCATTGAACCTCGGCCGAGGGGGGGATGGTGCTCTTGGTGGGCTGGGATCGCCGTCGACCTTGGCACCCGACCGCCGCGGAGCTGGAGGGGGAGGAGGTCCGGCTCTCCTTGCGGAAGGCGACGCAGGCGGAGGAGGCGGCGGCGCCCTCACCGCGTGGCCGTTGGTCGAAGGCGACGGCAGCGCAGGGGGTGCGGGCGGGGCAGGAGGCGGCGGCGCTGCTTCGCTCTGCAGCTTGGCCTGTTCTTCTCGGAGGAAGTCGACAATGAACTCCTGGTTGTCTTTGATGAAATCGTCCGTCAATCCCTTGTCACTGAGGTCCTGGCCGAAATGCTCGCGCCACATAGGATCAAAGGCATCCAGAAGAGCAAACTCAGAACCGCCGTCGAAGCTGACAGAAGAGCCGGAATTGTGAGAGAAGCCCGACAAGTTGGAGGTCGTGGTGTCCGGCATCATGGAGACGCTCGAGTGTCGGTGGAAGATGTTCCCCAGTAAGCCGTGCTTCTGGCCTCCCGACGCATGAGCCGATCCGCCAAAGGGCGTTGCTCTCGTGGCTCGGCTGGCGTTCTTTTCTCGCTCGTCCATTTTCTTCTTGAACTGCTTGGCCTCTTTCTCGTCGACGAAGCTGAGTCCGGCAAGGCACTCTTCCAGCTCGAACGTATGAAAGAAGGTTCGGTCCTGGTTGTAGCTCCACGTATCGAAGATTTCTTGGTCCCAGATGACCCCGCGGTTGGAGGGCTGTTTCAAATTGCCAAAGCTGTTAACATGATGAACTCTCTTCCTCTCTTCCCAATTTCCCCTGCTTCCACATCTTCTTCTTCGCTATTTCGTAGATCGCCTTCACTTCCAGATTCTCTCCAACTATGCTGAAGAGACTGGCGATCAACGGGCTTTTGGGGGGGAAAGCAATTCGAGGATTATTCATACCGAGATATCAACCATCTTGAGCCAGTAGGTATTGCCCACCAGGTCGTTGGCCAGGACAACGGCGCCCTGCAGTCCTGAGTAGGTCCATTTCGAGCGATTGGGGTAGGCGACGTAGAGCTTGGCGACGGCGACGGCCTGGATCTTGTTGGACTGCTTGGGCACGTGGCGCTTGACGGTGTCCTTGTCGTCGTCGCTGAGAATCGAGGGCATGTTGGCGGTAGACCCGCTGGAGGGCGGTCGCTGAGACGGAGACGGGCGGCGGAGTCAAGGGGCGGACGGACGAGGTCGAGGCTGGAGGATGGCGGGAAATTGACAGGAGGAGCGAAGAGTCAACGAGCGACTTGTTCGTATAGCGTCGGTTCGGCGGCGTGGAAAGAGGGGGAGCGCCTAAGGTTGGTAGATGAGATGGTAGCTTTGACCGTCTCCTCTTTTCGTCTGGCAAGCCAAAAGTTGGCGCCCGCTGTCAAAAAGGCAGCACAGCAATCGTCGGTATTTCACTAAGGACCAGGCAGACGCGGGCGATGCTCTCGGGCCGAAACGACGGAGCTGATGGGCTGCTTGTCACGGGCGTGATCGAGTCGGACGTGCGCCTCCAGCAGCGGAGGCATCAAGGGAGAATTGCGAGTGGTTTGCAGGGCGAAGAGCGAGAGCGGGAGGGAAGAGGGAGAGGTGAGGTTGAGTGAGTGAGCCACTCGCTGCTGTGGACAAAGCACTGCAGGTGGCTGGAACCGGCCGGGAATCCGCACATCAGGCAGGGCGGTGGAGCTCTGGCGGTTTCTGGGGGTTCCGCTTCGGGGGGCGTTTGTGGAATCCGCAGCAGCTGTGCGAGGCACGAGCACTATAAATTGCGAGGATGCGGGCGCGGATAGGGCATGGTGCTCCCTGTAATGAAGTACAGAGCGCTAGCATCAGCGGCTACAGGCAGATTGGGGCGTTCAGTCGATTCACTCAATGGCAGCTTGAGCGGGAGTGAACAAATCAGCAATCCATCAACCAATGCTGACTGACCTTCAATTGCTGACAGGACTTTATTTTGCGGCCACCACGAGGCCGCGCCAGTCCCTTCGTCATCTCGCAGGAAAGGCACGATGCCTCTTTCGACGGCGACGATGCTTTACGATTCCAGAACGTAGCAGAAGCTATGGGTCTTGTTGTCTGATATATCTACTATCTACCTACGTAGTACTCCGTAATTGTACGGGATCCATTTCGGGCAGATGCGGGTTCAAACGCCATAGTACGAAAATAGATTCATATGGAATGGTCATTTACAGTGACATTCATTCGACCCTTACATCATGATCATGGCCTCTAGGCATTCATTCATACCCCGCCGTTGCCTTATGTACTTTGAATGATTCAAGGGGCACAGCGAATCCTCTGCGAGAGGCCGTGTTACGCAGCAAAGAGAGAAAATTATTATTAAATCATGTATCATTAAAGTCGTGGTCGTTTGGCCTTGTTGCTTATTTGTTCAACTCCTCCTTCCTAGCTTGACGCTCCTCCTTGGTGCCCTGCTGAGGAGGCATCTCCTTGGCCACGGCTGGACCCGGGTGAGCTTGATGCGCGGCAAACTTGGGGTCGACGTTCGACTCGTTGATGGGCTGGATTGAGAACTGCTTCTCGCCCTATACGTCTGTCTATCAGCGAATGCCATGTCTTGTTTCGGCGGTGTTAGAGAACAGGAATAGGTAGACAAACCTCGTTCTTCTGCTGGTTCTTGCCAGAGTCCATGATGGTTCTAGTGCGTGTAGCGGGTATCTTTGTGTGTATCTTTGTATGTGTGCAGCGTTGCGAGATTGTCCTGTGACGAAACAAAATCATGCAATTGTTGACAGTGGAGTGATGGTGATTGCAGGTGTAGGTTGGCGGTAAACCGCAAACTGCTGTCGACTTATATATCCTGGTAGCCTATGTAAGCGCCTTGGGTAGGTTCAGACAGCTGGAGCCCGCAAAAGTTGGCAGGTTCAAGCAGACCGGTGGCGTTAGCTGGATGACGTTGGCCGAGACGTCATTGGCACTCACTGCATTTGTCCTGTCCGGTCCTGTCCAAGCCTTGGTTGGGCCAGCTGTGCGACATGCCACCCTGTAGGACCTTTGGGTAATACCATTTTTGGGAGAATTGAGATTCAGACGCATATGAAGTATCACTGCAATCGCTCTCTGGTGTTTCATTTATTGATGAATGCACTCGGTACTTTTGGGCCCTGCCTTGGTGATGTAGTGTCATGTCATTGCTTGCGTCCTCAGGATCACGTACAAAACGGCTTAGGAATGAGTAATAAGGAGTACTAGCAATAGAAAAGTATCACGTGAAAAAGACCAAGACCAAACGGCAATTCCCCAGCGTTAGCCGTCACACTAAAACGGCTCCGTCTAGGTAACGGACGGGCACCTCATGCAGCTAACATCCACTGCATCTTAGAACGGAACTCTTACAGCTTCAACTTCACGCTTCGGCCATGAAGCATCATCACCATCCCCTCGGCGCCCCGCATGTCGACCAGCAATGCGCCGCAGCCAGTCAAACTATCGCTGCCCCTGGTTGGTTCTCCTGCTGCCAGTCTCCCCCCGGTCTCTGCCCACGGGCTAATCCAGTCCCCATAGGAATACCAGCAGCAGCTGTTCCAGGAGCTCCGAGCTGAAGATGAACTCGTGATTCTCGCCCGTGGCCTGGGCCAGATGCGCATTGTCACGAATTTGCTGCACTCCTACGATGCTGCGGGAAGCAATCTCATTGTCGTTGTCGGCGCCAACGAGCGCGAGAACAATTGGATTGGCGAAGCCCTGGCCGAGCATGCCGCCATCAGTGCGTCTCCCAAGGCACGCGGCTTAACCGTGGTCAACACCGATCTTCAGACCGTCGGTGCCAGGGAGAAGATGTATGCGAATGGAGGCATCTTCAGCATCACATCTCGCATTCTCGTGGTCGATCTGCTGACGGGACTGCTGAACCCCGAGCTCATCACCGGCATCATTGCTCTCCACGCGGATCGAATCATCGCCACGTCTCTAGAGGCCTTCATTCTGCGAGTGTATAGGCAAAAGAACAAAGTGGGCTTTCTCAAGGCCTTCTCAGACAATCCGGATCCCTTCACGACGGGGTTCTCGCCATTGGCCACCATGATGAGGAATCTCTTCCTCAAAAAGGCGTCCCTTTGGCCCAGGTTCCACGTCACCGTTGCCCAGTCTCTTGAAGGCAAGAAGAAGGCGGAAGTCATTGAGCTTGAAGTGCCCATGACGGACGCGATGAGGGACATTCAGAATGCCATCATGGAATGCGTCGAGGTCAGCATTCACGAGCTGAAGAAGGGCAACTCGGGCTTGGAGATGGACGACTGGAACCTGGACAGCGCCTTGCTCAAGAACTTTGACGTAATGGTTCGCCGGCAGCTGGATCCAAACTGGCATCGCGTCAGCTGGAAGACACGCCAGATTGTCAACGACTTGACTATTCTGCGCGGACTTCTCAGCAACATACTCACTTATGATGCCGTGTCCTTTCTCCAGCACCTCGACACCATACACGCCGCGCATTCTCCTCCTCCCGGGTCCACCCGGCAGTCTCAATCCCCTTGGCTGTTTCTGGATGCTGCCCAGACCATCTTTGACACCGCACGCAGGCGTGTTTACTCTGCCAGTCCCAAAAGTGTATCACAGAGTGGCGAGAACATTGATTCTTTGCGCCCCGTCCTTGAGGAGCTACCGAAATGGGGCATACTCGCAGAGGTTTTGGAGGAAATCGATCGAGACCTTTTCTATGAGCCACAGGTCCGAGATGACTCTAACGGGGGCATACTCATCATGTGCTCAAACACGGATACGTGTCGGCAGCTGCGCGACTTCCTTCAGACTATGCATATCAAGCCAAAGAATGTAGACAGGGGCGGGTTTTCCGCCGCAGATGACCCAGAGCTTGAGCCCGAGCGTGCCGAGGAAGCCCACAAACCGTCCGCCAACTTCATGCTGAGGCGGAAGCTTCGAAACTATCTGAGATGGAAGAAACAGTTTGCGCAGGTCAGCGCCACCCTGTTTGCCGAGAACCAGAAAGCCCTCAACGGGGCAACAGACACGCGGTCAGGGCACGGCGGCAGCCTTAGGGGCGGCAAGGCACCAGCAAACAAACGACGGAGAATGCGCGGCGGAGGCAATATCGGAGGCTCTATGATCATGTCCGGGCGTACCGACAATGGGAGTATTGCGCAGTATTTCGAGAAGCCTGGGGAGGTGGCCGATCTGATGGCGGAGGTCCAGATCACGGAAGAGGAAGCGCTGCAGCAGAAAGACGACATTGCCGCCGACCCGCTCGAGAACATGGAGGATTACTATCAGCTGTACGAGATGCAGGACTTGGTGATTGTTCACGCCTACGACGGAGACCAGGATGAGCACGTGCTGGAGGAGGTCAAGCCGCGCTACATCATCATGTACGAGCCCGACGCCTCCTTCATCCGCCGCGTGGAGGTGTACCGCTCCTCACACAACGACCGCAACGTCAAGGTATACTTTCTGTACTACGGGGGCTCGGTGGAGGAGCAGCGGTACCTCTCCTCTGTCAGGAGGGAAAAGGACGCCTTCACCAAGCTCATCAAGGAGCGGGCGAGCATGTCGCTGGTCATGACGGTCGACCCGCACGGCATCGAAGACCCGCAGGAGGCCTTCTTGCGCACCGTCAACACCCGCATCGCCGGAGGCGGCAAGCTAGCGGCCACGGCAGAGCCTCCGCGGGTCGTTGTCGACGTGCGAGAGTTCCGGTCCTCGCTGCCGTCTCTGCTGCACGGACGCTCCATGGTGGTGGTGCCGTGCATGCTCACGGTGGGCGACTACATCCTGTCGCCCAACATTTGCGTGGAGCGAAAGTCCATCAGCGATCTCATCTCGTCCTTCAAGGACGGCAGGCTGTACAGCCAGGCCGAGACCATGTTCCAGCACTACAAGAACCCCATGCTGCTCATCGAGTTCGACCAGAACAAGTCCTTCACGCTGGAGCCGTTTGCGGACCTCTCCGGCAGCCTCAACAGCGTCGCGCCCACCAACGTCTCGTCGGATCTCCAGTCCAAGCTCGTGCTGCTGACGCTCGCGTTCCCCAAGCTCCGCATCATCTGGTCCTCGTCGCCGTACGAGACGGCCGAGATATTTGCCTCGCTCAAAACGCTGGAGCACGAGCCCGATCCGATCGCGGCGGTGCAGGCGGGCCTGGACAAGGATTCCAAGGTGGAGGACCAGGTCTTTAACCAGGAGCCCCAGGAGATGCTGTCCAAGGTGCCGGGCGTGACGCCGCAAAACATCAAGAGCCTGGTGCTGGACACGGAGAACATACGGGAGATGGCCAACATGACGGAGAAGGAGCTGGAGCCGATTGTGGGCAAGACGTCGGCCAGGCAAATCTACGGCTTCTTTAACAGAAATGTGATGGAAGAGGAGGACTAGCCTAGGGGTTTTACGTGTATAGGGAGATCCTAACCCCCTTTCCTCTCCATAAACCCCACCCTGAGTGGCATCTAAACGACATGGCGTGTGATTTGATGGTACACAATAAGCGACATAGGGACACATGCACGAGAGAGAAGAGTGTCGGTGACAGCGTCAATTGTCATTCGATGGTACACAACAAGCAACACTGGGACACATACGCGAGAGAGAGAGAGAGAGAGAAATGTTGGTGACAACGTCAATTATTCAGACTATGAAATGGGTAGTAGTAAAGCAAGACAAAGGAAAGCCCATAATATGCCACCGCGTCCGGGGGTTGATTAGAGGTCCAGGTATCTCAAGAGTCCAAAAAAAGAAAAAAAAAACAGGCAAGGAAATTGGTGGTTCGTCCTCCACACGATCGCAAATAGACCTCTCTGCTTTGCTCTTTGTGGAGATGTGAGGGTGGGTGGTTCGTTTCTTTCGCGTCCATGTGTCGTAAAATCATAACCGGTTCGTGAAACGGGGAGCATCGATGTTCCATCACGCTCCTTCTCTACTTCTCACTCTTCCAGCTCAGATTTATACGGTACTCCTAACTCTGGACCCTCCCATGCCTCGATGTCTGTAGCGACGGTTGCCGCCGGAGCGACCGCACGTCAGGCAGGAGATGATGATGCCGAAGAAGGCGACGATGCCGTTGATAATAGCAGTGAGCATGTTGCCGATGCCGCTGATGATGGCCATGATGACGCTGCCAATCGTGCGGAAGATGGCTTCGAACTGTTGGAGATTGAATGTTAGAAGGATTGGTCTAATAATAGGTAGTAATTTGGAAAGGGAAGGGTGATGCTTACACAAGAGACGACGGCACCCATGATGACTGATTTGTCTTGTGGACTTTGTATGTGTTGTTGTGTGTGGTGTTTGTAAGGTGCTGTAGAGCGTAGTTTGGTAGGTTGGCTTGTTGTCGAGTTTCGAATAGAAAGGTTTGATTGGTGGTGGTGTAGAAGTGGTATCGTTTGTTTTGGTGATTGTTGATGGGGAAGGAGTCTTATAGAGAAGAAGAGGAAAGGAAGGAGCAGAAGGAAGGGGTGGCGACTGCACTTCTCTTATACACAAACTCGAAAGAGCTAACGGTCGTTTGTCCCCAGTTTGTCGCCTCTCACACAGGGAAACTGCAAAAGACGATAACGTACGAGTAGCAAGGGAGGGAGGGAAAGAGTGGTACGTGCATTTGCCATGGAACTTGAAAAAGCGCCACACAGGTACCTTGCCTTGGCATTCAGCTCCATGATGTACATCAAGACACACATGAACATTGAGATGACATTGTTGACGGCATCCCTGGCTCCTCCCCTCCCCCTCCTGCAGGCTCCTGCCGCTCACCGGTTCTTGGACGCAAAAGAAGAACCCACATCATTCTTTCGCTGTCTGTCCGCTTTTTCTTTCTGCTTCTTCTTCTTCTTCACTATCAGAAAAAAATCTAATTGCAAGTCCCTTCCGCATTGGTGTTTGAGATGGATGGCTGTATGGACCACCTGCCAATCACTTTCGTCATACCGGCTTCTGACATACATAACACACAATTTCGTGGCTACGGCACGGCTTGTGCTAGGCCGTACTATTCCAGTAACATCGCCTTTGGGCCAAAACGCTAGATCGGAAGCGTCAGTTGACAGGAAAGGAAAATGCGGCAGGCCGTTGGCCAGTCAGAGCGCTGTCTGGCCGTCCAACAGCCTTGGGCAGGCCAAGGCGACGGAAGGAAAAGAAAGAAAAGAAGGGCCTTCCATGACGTCAAAATGACTTTGCGCTGTCATAGCTTCATCACCAGCCACAGCGGCGTCACCACCACCAAACCGTTAGAATTCAGGTTATTCGCCCAAGGTATGCCACAAAGAAGAGATTGTACCTTCTGCGTGCTACAGGACACTGATTCACTCGCGCAATGGAATTCATTCTCCCTCGTTCTCGTCAAGAGTCGCTCTCCCCCCTGCGGCGCGTCTCCTCCGGCGGCTGCACATGTATGTACATGGTCCAATCCGGTAGCGCATCTTCTCCGCCTCTTGTTGCGGTAAGGCGGCCGTCCGCCTCATCGTCTCGTCTCCTCCTAGGCCCTCGCTTTTTGCAAGGTTTCACTGCTAAGCTCTCCGGTGGACCCCCCTTGACGTATGCACCAACCCTGGTCCTTGGGGAATCTTGATTTTCCCGGCCATTCTTCGTCTGTGCCGCCTCGCCTTGTCGGAGCGAAGCACGTTCGTGTGTCAGAGGAACGGATCGTGATCTTGGATACGGGCCTTTGTCCGTATCTCTCAATGTACATACTTCCCGTGGATTGCATCAGCGTTTCCGGCGATTTGGTCTCTCTGCCTTATCTCATCGTGAAAGGCCATCTCGAATGACGTCAACGTGTCTCAAACTCAATCCCAACCGTACTTCCATCCTTTCTCCCATCTGTTCTCAAGGTACGTACTCTTTTACCAGTGCATGCTTGCTTCTCGATGGCTTCACATGCTTTGCATGTGCGTGAACATCCTTTTTCGCGTGTCATCCATCTTGCCCCTTTTTTTGAGTTTCCCGCCCTTCTTTTCCCCTTCTTTTTCCCCTCTACCCCCCTTCCCCCCTCTCTCTCACATGTTCCCAAAAAACAGCCCACCTGTCCGCCAATTCCAATCAAGCCTCCTGCAAACGACATTACCGCTGCAGCCATGTACTACGGTCACCGTCTCTCAGGCACAGGCACAGGCACAGCAGGCACATGTTGCTGCTGCTGCTGCTGTTGCTGCTCACCGTATTCTGTTCCTGCGCCCGCCTACCGCCGCCATTGGCCCATGACCAAGCTGGTTGCCTGATGCCCGCAGAGGCGGTGTCGTCTGTCAATCGACTGAAAATGCCGGCAATTCGTCCATTCGAGCAGAATCCGCGAGTCCTCTGGGCGGTGTGTGCTGCACGCCTCCTGCACGGCTTGCTGTATGCTGCACGCTGTAGGTAAGGTACGTTGCAGTGTGCTGCTGTACAAAGTGTGCTGCACAAGTGTTGCTGTATTGCTGCACGAGTATGCGCTGCTTGCGACACGCGTCTATCGTACATGGGTGGCAAGCAATGTATTATCATTTTCCAATACTGCCACGAGCCAGACCCGGAGACTGAGGTGAGATGCCCTCCCAAGGATCAATTCGCCCGTAGACTATCGTAAATCATCCTGCTTCATCTTATCATCCTTGAATGGAGTAACGTCCAAAAAAAAAAAAAAAAAAAAAAAAAAGAGCTGAAGATTGTACACCCCAATTCCATTCATATCCGCCCACAACGCCATCTATATGCCAAGATAATAAGGGGAGAGGCGTACAAGTATGGACGAGCAGCCAATGATGGCCATCCCTTCTTCTTCGTTTTCTCTTCTTCTCTCTTCTTTTCTTGCCTGTCTCTGTCGGTACCCACGACTCACTACGTGAGATCATCGCGAGAACCACCACTTCTTCTTGTTGTTAAGTGTCCGTTGCATGTGTGCCCGTAGCAGCAGCTCCCTGTTCCTCGAGTCAAGGATGCCCAGGGCAGCGCCGTCCTCGTAGTAGGGCTGCCCGCGAGATAGCCGAGGCCGCTCATCGCCCGCCATCTTGATGCGCTGGATCCTGCGTAGCCTGGCCAACCCGTACCAGCAGACCACCAGAGAAAAGATCGTCGAGACGGCCGTGACCGCCGCGAAGCCCCAGTTTGTTTCCTCGATAAAATTCTCCAGGTTGGCTCCGTAGAGGCCGGCAATGAATGTGCCCATTGCCAGTCCCAGCGTGCCGATGCTGAACTTGAGTTCTAGAAGCATGAGGGCGTTGCGATTGGCGTCGAGGATTGCTCGTACGCTGTGGCACAGCATTAGAATCAACACAACAAGATATGATGGAGTGGAAAGGAACGAGCTAAACTTACAGGTCCTCCGTGTTCCGGATACCAGAAACCAAGTTGCTAGCTTCCTGCACGATTTCATCGGCGAGTTTATGATAGGACTCCAGCAGCATCTCAACTTCTGTGTGATCATCGGTGCTCCGATACAAATCGTGCACCTTTTCCGTCAGGTACATGGCGGCCAGGTCATCATCCGCCTCCAGTAGTTCCTCAATGGCGTCCCGCACCAGTTTGGCCTTTTGTTCGAACGTGCTGACTCGCTTTGAGAGGATCAGGAGTTGGCGCAGCTTCTGCCGGTCAATGTCGTCCTCCAGCTCGCTGAGGATGCGCATGACGGGCTCTCGCACCGACTCGAAATCCGCCTCCAGCTCCGACGTGACCGACGTCAAGACGGCCTCGAGAGCACGGAACTCGTAGGGCAGTCCCGGCACCCCAGGAGGAGGCTTCTGCTGGAGCTTCCCCTGAAGATCGTACATGAAAGCAGACTGCGGGTAAGAGGTCTTGGAGCCGTACACATCGAACAGGAGCACTCGATCGCGCTTGATCAAGACACGGAGATGTAGCAGGTTAAGCAGGATAGCCTGAGGGCGAACGAGAATGTGCGGGAGATTGGATGAGTCGATTTTGCGAAGATCGCGAGGCAGTAAGCCGTACTATATGTCCATGACCCCTCGGTTAGCATTGCCATTGTTTGTCGGGAGAAGCCGCGGCGCATCATCGTACCTTTGCAATCAGTTCCGTCTTTTTGAACTCGCCATCCATCAGAATCACCTTGCCGTTCTCATCGACCTCTGTGCATCGTAATCGTGGCTCCAGCGCCGCCTTGGCGGATAGGATACGCCGGTTGTTAAACATGGACGAGCCGTGATCCGCGTCGTCGCGAGAAGGCAAATCGTCTGGTTTGAGCGTCTTGGTTCCTTTCCGCGCTCCAATGCCCCATAACTTCTCCTGCCAAGAGGGAGCTGAATCAGGTGCTGGATCTCCATCCTCACCAACTGCTTTCTGGTACGCCGCCGCCGACGTACAAAAGGGCTTCCTCTTGAGGGTTCGCGCGCAGGCCTTTCGAAACACCTTTCCCATTGGGAACGGTTCCAAGCTGAATATCGATGCTTCGAGCTCGGTGAAGTGCATGGACTCGCCGGGCTTGGTCACGGCCGAATGCGCTCTGGCGACTCGCTGCCCGGGGGCGCCGTTCGTCACTCGGCCGAGGCAGCCATGAGCGCAGCTGTAACTGAAGAACGAGACGTCGGTCTGGGAGCGCAAGAATCGCAGAAGGCTTCGCGATGGCACCGGCGATCGCAATGCCGCGGATTGCATCGCTATAGAGTGGCGCGGGCACAAGAGAGCATCAACATGGACACTTTTTGTTTTTGGTGGTTCTCAACTTTGCCGTCGATCGAGTCGATTGCGTCGTCTGTAGCGGCACTGCTGCCTCTGATACAGCAGGTAGAGTCGTGATGATGAAGTAAACTTTAGACAATATGGAGACTTAAGAGTCTCAATGATAATAATTAGAGAGACAAAGGAGTTGAAGTTGGCGGCCCTCTTTTGCTCAGCTCGTCGACCGTAATGTCCAGCATCAGATCGATGGCAAGAGGTTTCTTTCCAAAATTTACTCGCTATCGCAATCAATGCGCACGGACCACCTGCCGGTCTTGCCCACCCCATGCTGAAGGAAAAACGCAGGAACGCCTCAAATGATAAGCTACAGCAAGAACGGGGAAGGTACGAACTACGGAGTACATATCACTTCTTGCGCAAGGTCAACTTCCATTCCATCGTCAACTTCAGATTGTTTTTTCTCTTTTATCAACTCTCGGTGTTGTCGAGAAACTGCAGAGTGCCTCAAAACGGCATCCTTGCAGCACTTGTACGGTATCAATTCGTCGACGTCATTTGCTCAATGTTACATCCTCCATTCACGCTCTTTTGCAGCGCCAGAAAGGCACGATGACTGGACCAGCCCCATGGAGCTGAGAAATCCATGGGCACCTGTCTAGCGATTGATACTCCAACCTGATGCACTCCTCCCGGCACAGCAAGCCCCAGCATTTGCACAAAGTCATCGAACCTCTGGAGCACTCCTTCGGCTGAAGTCTATTCACCGCCGTCTCGGCCTGGGCTTACCGCAACGAGACAAGAAGCTGTCGGTAGTCGAGCCGCGAAGGGTTCCGGCTCCACCTTAAATCGCCTGGTATTCCTCCCCAGAAAACGATCCCCAGACCCGTATGGTTTCTCGCTGGCTCAGCCATCGTTGGGACCCGGCTTGGGCATACCCAATGTCAAATGGTTCGCAGTCGCAGATAGATATCTAGCGACCGCCGTCTCTGCTCATGGAGCTCACCAAGATCCACGTACGGGGCAAGCGCAAGACGCCCGTCACGAACCGGCCTCAAGCGTTGTGCGAACCGCCTGTCAAGGCTCTGCGGACTAAGAAGTCTCTGTCCTCGGTCATGGCAACTCGAACAACGCGCCACCGGAGCACGCTCGACTCCCTTCCGGCGGAAATCCTCGAAAGCATCCTTCTACACAGCGCCAACCTCTCTCTTCCCCGGGTGAGCAACTTCATTGGCATGAAGCTTTCGGGTCGAGCCACACTGTTACGTCTCTTCATCCGGGCATTCCATGAGACGTGGGAGCAGTGGTTCGGCATCCCGACCGACCCCGCGATAGTCCATGGGCCTTGGCTCCAAGATGCCCAGCATGTTCCGTGCGGCGGAGATCCCTTATTCCAGGTTCGTGGTGTCTTCCTCCTGTCTCCCTGCTCTCAGGGCCCGTAGGATCAAGCGGGTGGTCTCCATATGTGGTGCAAAGCGGCCAGCCTCGGTCGGGAATCCATAATGCTAACCCGGTCTTATTTGTGTGCAGTCCCAAGTGCTCGATCAACCTTGGATCAGCATAGACTTGATCTTGCAAGCACAGCAGAATTGGGCCGATAATCACGGGCGAGGGCGCCACTTTCAACACAGTGCTTTCTGGGTTCATGATGCTCAAGAAGTCGGCCACGATTACAACGGGGGATTCTCTCATTTTAATGCGCGAGAGTGCTTCGAGGCAGACTACCAGCAAGCGATCAAGTGGCCAGCTTTTGCAGCCCGAGGGATTCATTGGTTCTCCCAAGATATCCATCCCTTGACACGTATTCCTGATCGACTCATTACCGGCCCCTGGGACGATGAGATGCAGCGGCAGCTCTTTTGGCTTTGTCGCGGTGGCTACATGACTTGCGGAAGGCTCTTCACCCAGCCCACCTGGGAGGTCAAGATTGAGCTCATCCGCAACGCCATGCTTAATGCCGAGGTGCCCAATCTGCTGGCCATCAACTGCCTCTTCCGCACCTGGGTCTTTGATGGCCTGCCTGCAGACGTTGTGAGGAAGGAGATCATCGGACTGGAGCGTCGTATCGAATGGGGAGGCGACCCTAACGAGACGAGAGAACTGCTACGACGAGTCAGAAGCGCCCTTTTCCTCTCGCTACATATCCCAGACCATAGAGCAGACCTTGTGGTTCGACGGTCTGACATCTAGGTTTTCTCTCCACCCTTTCCTCTCGTCGGCCGACAGGCGTCCATCCCTTTAGGAAGCGTGCGCTGGCAGGGCATCACTGCAGCTTGCGGATGTATGACGACCTCACCTGTACGAGAAATGGACGATTATGACGATAGTGGTCATGAGGATGATGGGACGGGCAATACCACGTATTCGCCGGCTGTTCTTCTCATCCACCTCCTCCCAAGGCCATTGGGCAGCCCTCACGTATGCAGGGCACAGTGGAGGCCATTGCCTCTGGGCCAAATGCAGAGGCCAGGATGATATTTGAGACTGCTGGTCGCTATTTCTTGTATAACCGGTGCTGCAGCATCGGTGCATTCATGCATCAATATCAACCGATGGTCAGGTGAGCTTTGGGTATGGTTACACAACATTCGTCGAACGGATACACAACTGGTGTACACAGAAAATCCGCGCAAAACGGTCCAGCAAGCCGGCTGGACAACGCGGTCCCTAGGTTGACCCTGACAACGGCCCGTCAGTCTCTCGTCTTGTCACGCCCACATTGAACCGGAACATCACCATTCGGTGGTCGCGCCTCTCTCCGTCTCCCTAAAGGGCTCACGTCTGCCGAGCTAGGACAGCTCATACCCAGGGCTTTGGATAAGCTTGAGGTCAACAGACGAATCAGCCGCGCGGAAAACTCGAGTTTTGTATCACGCTCAATGGTTGGCTCACATCCACGTCTGTCATTCTTGGAGAGGCTGAATCATTCGGTGGCCCCCATCTACGGTACCACTTCAGCTACGTGCTGTCTCTTATCACTTCCTTACCTTTATCTCAATTCTTCCCCTCAATCTTCCTTTGTTATGTGCGCATATGTATGTGTGGTCTATTCATGTGTGGTTTACGAAATGCGAGCGCATAACTTATAGGCAGCGAAGGAAGAGGGATTTTCATCCGTCCCCAATAATATCACAAAGCACTGGCTATCAATGCCTCCAGTTCATTCCTCATGTGGCCCGTCCTTTGTCCGGCTTTGATCGAAAAGCTACTCCCATCTTCCGACTCCGCGGGGAGGCCATTCAAGGGAGGGCAGTCAATGACTGGTCGATAACAGGGAGGCCATTGACGCAGCAACACGTAGAACTCTCAACAACAGCTGCAGCTATGAGGCATATGTGTCGGTCTACTTCCCGTCAACCTTGGCGAGGCCAGCAGAAATGGAACATATCCCACTCCACTGGCACACG
This sequence comes from Trichoderma citrinoviride, assembly GCF_003025115.1. NCBI lineage: Eukaryota > Fungi > Ascomycota > Sordariomycetes > Hypocreales > Hypocreaceae > Trichoderma > Trichoderma citrinoviride. Next base: position 1,606,400 of record NW_020194709.1, on the reverse strand, counting down.
AGTCGCGACATGGACCGTGACGCGAAGGCAGCCCCCCGTCTCATTCACGGTGTTTTCACAATCTGGCCGGGCCAGCCCATAGTACCCTAGACGTCGCCGTGAACGAGGACGCGAAGGCCTTACCCATCGTCTGGCTCTCCGGGGAAGGACTCACAACGGCCAAGTGACCAGGGCCGAAAGACTCCACCGTGGTCAAGAGAATCTCCTCTTTTGGAAAGTTGGCATCACACAAACAAGATGCTCGCTTCCCATAGGATTGCGACCTCTATCCAAGCGTATCTGCTACAAACATCGCATACTTTGAGCGCGGAGCTCAGTTTCGACGTTGATACAAGCCCACTGCATAGCAAGAGCCACAGTGTAAATGGAAATGGAGCGCGAGCAACGAGCAACGCTCACCAACGAGCAACCCTCCATCAGTCGCCACCGCTTACCCGACTAGGCAAGCTCCCGGCCTCAGGAAGCTGGCAACGAGTGAAATTTTTAGGGCCCCATGCTCCGAGACGATTTTCATGACTCACTCGGTAGGCGGTTTCACACACGCAAGCCAGAACAGCCGTCGGGATTCTTAGGCATCTCAACCAGGATGGGACAAGGCGTGTGGCTTTCTCCCCCCTCTCTTCCTTGTCTGGTCATAAGCCCTCTTCTCCTTTTGTGAGCAAGCGTCTTGGGTTCTTCCTCGAAGCCGAAGTCCCACAGGTCAGCATACTCCGTGCCGGCATCACTTTGTGCTTCTGAGAAGATCGGCCAAGGGAAGCATGCTCAGGTAGTGGACATGTAGCAGTATCCGTAAGGTATTTGTCCGCACCTACCAGTTGAACTGGCTATAGCTGTACAGCTACCTATGCTCAGGCGGATCTCGTTGGGCACTTGTCGGTGCTTGTAGCTTTGATTTGATCGCTCAAGTATCACGCATGGGGCAAAGGAAAGCCAGCAGCTGCTCGTCATCATGTCTGATTATTCCTCATCCGCTCACTTCCATCCTCTCTACGTACAGAGAGGGGTATCCAAGCGGACGAGGCTTCGTTGGCCTAGTAGGTAGAGCAAAAAAGAAGAAAAAAGTACAAAAAAAGGTATGGTCGCAAATGAAATCAAAAGCTTCTAGTCGTACAGTAAACACACAAAACCAGCCTCCAAACCTCCCACCGCTGGGTACAAACCTTCAAATTGCTTTCCACACTTTACAGGATATCTTTCGTGTCACCATCGTTGTAGCCATCCATATATAATTTCCCTTGTTTCTGGATGTAGAAACAGTAAAAAGATTAAACGCACTTTTTTTCCAAGGCGAAGCCGCTGCCTTGGAATACCATGTCCGGTGTTGTATGATGATTGCAGAAACGTACCCTCTGCCCGAGGGGTGCGATATCAAAAGCTCTGTTGTCAACGAGACGCCCCTGGCCTCCCCCTCGAGCGCCATCCATGTGAACCGTAAATTCTTCTAACAAAGGGAAGGGGGTAAAAGTGCAGCAAAAGAGAGAGTAACGAAAGAGAGGATCGGTGATGATGGCCAGACCAGATCCGTGAGAAAGGACAGCATTAGATTGATTGGCAAAAACAGTTCGCGTATAAAGCTTGACAATGTAACAAACGCCCCGTGTAAATTTCAGTTAAGGATGCCCCAAAAACTTGGCTCCCGGAGGCCGTATGAGTGGTTGCCTGTTGCCGCTTGATAGCCACTGGCCGCTTCGGCAGAGCAACAGAGTCGCTTCCTCGTGTCCTCCGGGCTGGGGAGAACAGGCACCTGAAAGTAAGGCTCTGATCCATCAAGTCGTCGCGAGCGAGCAATTGGCCAAGGAGCACTCCTAGCACCTTGAGGCGCGCAATGAAGGATCTCGCGGACATGCTCATGCAGAGGCTGGTCGACCGACGCGGTTCTGCTACGCTTAAGGCTGGCCTTGGGCGCAATGGGCGCTGAGGGCGTGAACTGGGCACTGCGGATGCTCTGGCTGTGCAAATGCTGAAGAGCGCGTGCGGCGTCTGAAGCGGCGTCCCGTGACATACCTTCCAACTCGCGCTGCTGTCTTGCCAAAGGGGTTTCCACGGAAAGGCCACCGAGTTTCGCAACCGGGCCGGTATACGATTCGGGGGATGACGTGAAACTAAACTCTTCATAGCTCTCTGATACGGGCTGGATAGTCGTCCTCAAACTCGACCTCTCATTCATCGCTTTCATCGATCGGGATCGCGACTGAGCCGTCAACGAGCCGTTGAGGGTCGCGCTAGCGAAAGATGATGCAGACGAAATGGAGGACGAGCGAGAGGTGTGCGAATGATCCGAAACCATCGAGTCGGGAGAGGACACGGTCGAGATTGAATTGGCAAGAGAAGAGCGGCGGGCGGGACAGTAGTTCAGTGGGGGCGTCGACGAGGTCGCGGGGAAGCGCTCCAGGTGTTGGACGGTGCTGAGGTTGCCAGCTTGAGCCACGGCCAAGCACATAGCGCTGCCTTTTCCGAGGAGGTGGGATGCCGCACTCACTGCAGGAGTGCAGATACCACTAGACTGCGGCGTCAAACGCGGCGTCGGAAGAGGTCCCAATGTTGGTGCCATCCTACCAGGAGTGGTCGAATGGGCCATCGTCGGGGTCGGCTCCAAGGGCATAGCAGCAGGGAAGTACTTGATGGGAAGCTTGGCAACACGGCTAGCGTCCTCAGCCGCAGCCAGAGCCGGGACAGAGACACGCGGGTGCTTCTGCTGCTGCTCCGTGGGAAGGTTGAGAATGCTACGAGGCGACAGTGCGCAGAGATCACTGGATCTCGCAGGCACGCGAAGGGCAGGGATGAGCCCCTCGATGTTGGTTAGATCCGGATCCAGTCGCAGGATGACCTGCTTCCACTCCAGCGTCTGCTGGGTAAAGGTCTGGGAGAGGGCACCAGGGGACGGTGGGGGCGGGGGCGGAGTGTGCTTGAGGACGATCTCTGTCCATCTCTGGAAGACGTCGTCTGTGATGTGCAGCTTCCAGTTGACGGCAAGCAGGAATGCGACCTCGTTCTGGTTGATCTCTTGAACATTGAGGCCAGAAATCTTGCTCCAGGCTCGCGCAGAGTAGTTGCGGTCTTGTAGGTATTTGGACGCGAGAATGAGGGCCGCGAGAAACATGCGCCGGCCGCACTGAAGAGCCCGGTCGGCGTAACGGTCCTCGTACTGCTCAACCGTGAAGCCACGCTTGGGGACGTGGGGCTTGATGAGGATGAGGTAGTACAGCGCCACCTGCAGGGTCGAGTAGCTGGTGCGCGAGCGCCGAAGCGTCTCCTGGATAAAGGTGCGCAGCGGCAGCACGGTCCGGTTGCCAGGCTCCGGGCGGCACGGGGCAGAAGAGAGGGGCCATATGGCTTCCACGATCTGAGTGGACGAATCTGCGGACGTAAAGGCTAAGCAAGGGGGTCTCGGAATCGCGGACTGTGTCAGTATTAGAGAGGCACGTACCGACAAGGCTATCAACAAAGTTTACTTTGCGGTCCGGTTGCCGCGAAAGCAAGGGCGGGGGGCATCCCGCACCACCGGCAGCTGCAGCGGTGCGTCGGGGGTTTTGGCGCAGCTCCAAAGGAACGACAGGAACAGGCGCAACCTGTTGGCCTTGGCGCTGTCTGCTCAGAACGTCGGGCCGACGGCCGAGGGCCTGGTGATCAGTCGAGGCGGATGTTGACGATCCCCGTGAGGCGAAGTAGGAGTGGCATGAGTCGCTCTCAGACGAGGTGGAAAGAGAAGCATCGTCCGAGGCCTGGGAAGCAGAATCAAACCCAGACCATACAGAGGAGGTAGAGGCGGAGGCGGATGAGGCTATGGAGGAGCTATAGGGGGCGTATTGACTCAAGGGGTCATAAGCGGGCGAGATAGTCGTCCCAGACGTCATTTTGTGAGAAGGTTGCGTGTGATTGGGGGAGAAGGTGCAGTTGTAGAGTCGTAGGGTTACAAAGGTGTAGAGTCGTTGGAATATAGTGAAAGCAGACTTGTATGTTGTCAAGCCAGCGTGCGTATTTCCAGTCGCCGTCAAGGCTAAGTCAACCGGAAGGATTGTAACAGTTTCGAGGGTGTACCGAGTCGTGGTTGCTTGCTTCTACAGCAATAGCATTCAATGATGCGAATGCACTGCCAGCAGAAGCGTGTTCGAGATGAAAAGAGGAAGGCCTTCCTTAGACAAGAATATAGGCCGACTTTTCACGAACGAGCAGACCGGTGGACGAAGCTGAGACGGCGACTGGAGAGGTAACTTTGTAGGTTGCAAGAGGCATCGCGAAACCAATGCTCTGGCGGGCTGGTTGTGGGAGGGGTTGATGAGACTCTTAGAGCAAGTCTATCATCGGGCGCAGAGTCGGAGGCCGGTTGAGATCGGTTGTGTTGTTGCTCGAGGCCCTGGGCCTATGACGATGGTGCTGTGGCTGTGAGAGGACGGGCTTTCGGTCTTGTCTTGTCGACGCGACGGCGGCTACAGGGATGGTGCGAGGGTCGAGTCGGGACCAGGGATCATCGAGATGGAATATGCAGGTACGGCTGAGGAGCTGGAAGCTATCAGGGCACCGGCAGGCAGCGTGCTTTGTATTTATCACGGCGACGAGTGAGATGTGACTCTTCGCAGCGTGGCCTGAAGGCTTAGGGGCTGAAGCAAGGCGGCGACTGGAGGTGACAGCCTGGCGGCGTGGCGGGAGAGGAATAGCGACTTTGACGCCTGGCAGGGAGTGGATACAGCAGCGTCGGGTCGGCTGTGTGACTCTTTCGCGCTGAGGTGGCGACTGACTGGGCAGGTGGCCGCCAACTGGCGATTTCGGAGCACAGCGCCCGAGCAGCTAAGGCTAGGCAGTGACAGTGAGTGAGACAGCGCCTGGAGAGCCGGGGCCACAGCGCTCGTCAACTGAGCAGAATAGGTGAGTGGCGAGGCCGAGTGAGTCGATTCGCCCACCGAAAAAAAAATAACAAAGGGAGGGAAGGGAGTCGAGTGATTTGATGGAAAACACACAAGGACACAGGAAAGGGCCAGGAGTCGGCGAGAGAGCGGTCAAAGGAGTAGCACAGGCAGCAATGCACGGCTATCCTCGAATTCTTCTTTCGTGTCTTCTCTTGTCCAGGTCAGCAGGACCGTGAGTAGGTAGTGATGATGAGCTGTGTTGGCTAGGGGTGGGAAAAGAGGCCAGAAGATGCGATGGGGCCGGTTGGTGTGCGTATGGTTGCGCCGTTGTCCAGGTACCAGAAAGACAGCACAGGCAGGCAAAAGGAAGCGCAATAGGAAATCGGCCAGAGTAATAAAGAGACAAGACGTGGCGTGACGGTAAGGAAATAGAAAAAGAAGAGATTCCCAAATATTAGACAGGTAACAGAAACGATGAAATGCGCCGGAGAGTAGAGAGGCACCAGAGCAGACTTCGAGAGTCGCTGGCGAGGTTAATACAGGGCGATAGCGAACTCCATGGCGACGTTCGATGGGGGAAGAGAAGCAGAATCAATCATGGCCATGGGGGTCGTGGCATATTTTTGAATGGCCGGCAGAGGCCAGAGTCGGACTGAAGCGCCGCCAGCCAGTCAGGAAATGCGAGCGGGACGCAGAGACACCAAGTGCGGGAGCACAGGAGAGCCGGGGTACGAGGGTACGAGGGTACATGCGACGGGACTTGGGGACTTTGGAAACGCGCAAGGGGGTGCTGCGATGATGCACCTGGATTTTCTCGACCTTTTTTCGTCGTCGCGGTCTAACCTGGTCCGGCACTAATACAAGAGAAGGTTCAAGCCTAGCACCACAACTGGCAGTCAGGACCTACCAGAGCGCTTTCTGCGCAAAGAAGGTACGCAGTACTCAGTACCGCATCACACGCCGTGCAACGACGGCGTCCTCCGTAGCCGGTACGAACTTGCGAGCTGGGAGGTGAGGAAATTGCGCTCGAAAACGTCTTGATGCGCTGCGAAAATGGGCAGCAGCCATCGATTCGGCTGGCTCGTCGCCGCTTGCTTCTCCAACCTGCGGCCTGGCGCGCGCTGATTGGTTCAGAATGGCTCCAGGAGGTGCCCCGCCCCTCTCTCCCCTCCTGCGGCTGGCGAATGGCTGGCAGGCGCGGACGCTCCAGTGGCCCAGCCAGCACACATGGCGCAGATTCCGCCTCCATGCTGGCTCTCCACAGCTTCCGCAGAGGCGCTGCACTCACGTTCTCAAGTTGTGCGTTGGATGAGTACAGTGGCAGGTACTTCGTCGGTGCAGCCGACTTTCCTGCCTTGACAAGTCCCGAGGACTTTGCGCCTTATCTCGTCCTGACGTACAGAAGTGCCTGGATCGTCGGCGCCTCGCGAGGGGGATCTGAACTGTCATAATCCTCCTATAGGTATCTTCGCGGTATAGCATAAGATGGAAAACATGGCGGTAGAAACTGATTCCGGTACGGAGTCTCAAGCATCAGAGGTATTCAGTCATCGTTTGCACTGCGTGTGCACAGAGCGAAGCGCAATCGTGGTGGCTTGGTGGCCTCATTGCCTCGGGCCTAGTGCGTCAAGACCTTTTGGCCGCTTATCCCGGCCGCAGCTTCAAGGTTGCTCCTGTTCTCGTGCCAGGCTGCCGTGCTCTTGCCTCTGCTCGCTCTGCTTGAAAGTTGCTTGCTTGTTTGCTTGCTTGCTATTGTTTCCTTGCCGCTGCCATCATATTTCACCTTTTGTGCCTTTTCTTTTGCCGGGTATCTCTGCAATACATCCGTCCCCCTTTTGCCCTCGTCGTTCCATCACTGATGTTCTTTCGATGCATCGTCTTTGGCACTTTACGTATTGTATTGCTCCTGCTAACCGAGTGACGGTCTTCTGGCTCCTGCCACTGCTCGACAGATGTGTAACTGCTGCCAAAGCGACGCACGGACCTGAGGCAATGAGGCAATGAGCGGCAGGCAGCGACCATTCAACGACTTTCCATTATTCCCCGTAGCCTGGCTCCTTTGAAAGGTACTCGTACTGTGAGAGATGCTTAGGTAGGGGCACGACAGTGCTTCCTTCCTCGATGCCTGTACGGAGAACGTGGTAAATTTACCGCTCTTGACAAGTGCTGCGCGGCTGAGACAAAAGGAAAAAGGAAGAAGAAGAAGCAAACTCAAGACAAGCGAGATTTCAGATGTTTTTCCCTCCCCAGTCTCAGCTCACTCCTTCGTACCGCGTTTCTTCTGCTATAACACAGCCAAACAACGATCCTCTACTCCGTACTCTCGCTGGGAGTACCGTTACGAAGTCATACGGCCACTAATAATAACGATGGTGGCGGGATGGCGGGAGGGGAGGCGAGATTGCTGAGTCACCGCTCCTGTGGCTTACCTTGGTGCGATTTTCTGCCCACATGCTCTCCGTCATTGTCTACAGGGCTAATGTTTGCGGAAGAAATACGAATTTAGCAGTACGAGGTGACGAAAACAACTGAAACCTCGAATCATCGAACTCGGTGTGAGTTCCTGTACTGGGACGAAGTACGAAACACAAAGCGCAAGGTCCACACCGGCAGTCAACAGCTCAAGCTTTTCTCTCCAGGAGGGGGGACGAGAGATCGAACTTACGAAGCAAAGCACTCGCGGGATATCCAGTTCTCCCCTCGAAGATGTGATACGCAGCGCCATACTGCCGCATCTTGCCTTGCCTCATGACGAAAATCCCGGGCCTCGGTACGGGCCACTCTTTCGCCTCCTTCGTATCTCAGTGCAGAGAGTCTGCCATACCCAGCCGCGGTCTGTCGTATCATGATGTTCAAGTCTTTTCCTTCCGTTCTTCGCATCAAGAACATGTCGCGATCACATGAGGGAAGCACAGCAGAAGCATCCCACGTCCAATCTGGACGAGGGCGCAGCAGCTTGTTCGGACAAGGCCTAGCGGCAGTACCTTGTGAGACACAAGCTTCCAGGTTGCGTTGAACGTCCTTCGTCCTTCGTGCTGCGACCATGCCTTCCATGCCTCAAACCTACAAGGTGCCAGGCTTTAGAAAACCTTAACTAATGTTTAAGCAAGTGTCTTGCTCCGTTCGGCGCGTGTTATTGAGGTAGTCAGCGGGTGCCTGATCTGACAATTCTGGAGCAATATCATGGACGAACAACTTCGTACGAATACTGTTCCGTCCAAACAAGTCCGTCCTCTCCGGCCGCTCCATTTTTCATTGTCGTGTTCCGCAAGGCCTCCACCGAAATCAGACAACACCGTTCGCCTCGCCGACCGGGGGGTAAAGGTGTTCGAGTGGCTTGCGTGTGGGTGAGTGTAGTCATTGGGGGCAAAGGCGGTCTGGCCGCTGTCAAACAACCAGCTCAAGGCATCGAACGCTACTCCAAACCCCCGTCTGCCGGTGCGTATGCAGTGTGTTCGTCTTGTATTCCAAACTAGCAGGAATGCTTGCAAGGCCCTCGTCTCGTCTGCTTCTCAGTCACACCACCCCGGGAGGAGCAGGAAAGGTCTCAGGCTGTCACAAACATGAGTTGCCCGTGGTGCTGCCTATCTTCCGGTCAGGGTTACAAAGCAGCAATCAATGGCACTTTGTACCAACAGCATCTAGCAGTCAAAGTGCCATCTACTACTTACGGAACACTCCTGGAATTTTACTTCTACCGCCCGCCCAGGCGCCTGGGACGCTCAGACGCTGTCAACGAACGCATCGCCTCTGGGCTGACCAAAAGAACGCCGAGGCAGTGTGCAAGTGCTAAAGGCTGACACTGCCAGCTGCTGGCGCGCCGCCTCTTTCCGCCATCTATTTTCGAAGCCAGTGGATGCGAGGTTGATTGGCAAAGGCCGTTCCAGCAGTGGACTCAGGGCAGGCCAGGCTGCTTTTCGCTGCGGGGAGCGTGCTAGTACGACTCTGTCCTAGCGAACCACGGTCCATTTACGGGTCGTCAACCCCTGTCCGTCTATCAAGCACACGGTGCCTTGACTGTGAGCTCATCGCTGGAGACGCATCCAGACGGCATGTCGTGCATCGTTCGTGATGGAGGGACGATCCCCATCAGCCACTCTGGCCAAAGCCGACGACGACCATATGGAGTCAGCAAGCCCGTATAGTACTGTACTCTTCTCGTGACGGCCTTGCTTCATCACTGATGGGATGCATTGCATGAATGGTTGTCGGAGGCTGCGAACGTGCATCTCCTCTACGGAGTGCTTGTATGATATATGAAGTACTAAGGTAAGGTACTTGGCACCTCCGTTTTGTGTCATCTCGTCCAACTCCTGAACCAGACCTTTCAGACCACTTGGAACACTAATCGCAATGAAGCATACAGCTCCTATTTCTTTTCGACCTCATCTTCCGTCGCGGCCAAAGCATGTGACAAATCATTCTTATCTGGTCACACAATGGGGTGAAAAGGAAGTATACTCCGCAATGATACTCCCTCATGTACGGAAGACTGCAGGACTGATTTCATTTCCCCAGCCACGTCCTCTTCGAAGGGCCATGAGGCAAGGCAGCGTGGTGAGCACTGTTCCGAATGGCGGGTTGTTTGGCCTGACAGTTGTTAGTATGTTAGGTACCGCACAAAGTTGAGAGACACCATCCTTTGCTTGCTTCAGGGCCTGTAATCGCTCAAGCGAAAACGCCGTTGTTGGCACCGCGTCGTCCTAGACGGTCGCCAGGCTAGTACTCAAGCGCCTGGATGCAGGCTCACACCACACGCAAGAAACAAAAGAGACATCCATGAGAAATGAGCGTCGTTCCAGGCGGGTCAGAAGCGCAAACTCGCTGCTACCCTTCCTCCCCCTTTTCCCCCCTGCCTACTTTGATCCCCTCTCTGTATGCTGAGCAGACTCATAGCTCACCCAATTTCACACCTGCAGCTTCATGTTGCACCATTAGGATAGTCACGATGCAGCTTCGCCCGAGATTGCGTGGCTGGTCATTTCGAACCTCCCGCTCATGCCGTCCGCATCGAATATGCTTGGGAAGCGAGCATCAAATATTGCATATGGCCCTGAGTGCCAAGAATGCCACAAGCAAGCACATCGCTCGCTCCAATATTGCCATCCCAAGCCACGAGCGAGCACCGGGCGAGGCGGACGAATTCGCATCGTCGTCTGCAAGCATCAAATGCTCCTCTTGCACACTGCATACTAGAACTTCGATTTCTTGCGCGAGATATTGCTGATACTGCTCATAGTGCGCTACACCACCCATCCTTATGTTTTGCCCACCGTCGCCGTCTCCTTCGCTCCAACACCTTGCCAGAACTTTGTTCATATCGCAGCTCTGCGAACAGCACCAAGCCTGCTCCTTCAGGATCACCCAACCGGCACGACTGACAGTGGCTCCCGGTCAAGGGGCCAGTCTGCCTGCCGCGTTCCCTTACGAACTCTGTCTTGAAGCTGTTCCACGAAAGCGAATCAATTGCTTGGGGAGTACTCCGGTCACGACATACTGCTGTCGTTACTGTACTCGTACTAGCATTGGTGCAAAGTAGGTATCAGCTGCAAAGGCCACGGCTTCAACCTTGCATGGTCTGAGTACACCCGGCGAGCTACGATGCAGTTCAGCCACCAAACATGAGGGGTCATTTCAACAAGCCCGGCGAAAGGAATCACCCATGATCCGGTAATGGTCCTATTCGTCGTCAGCCTGCAAGCCGTGCACCTTGGTGGCCTAAGCAAACAACGGCTGTGACGGAACAGGTACGCGGATTGCATGAGACATGCGCGACCATCATAATTTCCACACTTTTCACGTCATGCGGGTCTCCCCCACAATCTCTGCTTGTTCATACATACATACTACAGTACGCATCTACTTATCCATTTTCCACTGCATGCGCCTGCAGGAGGGCGTGAGGGGAAGGCCAGACGATGGGGGCGGAGGTGAAGAGGGGAGACAACAGGAGGGAGCCATCTGTCCGCAGCTCAGCAAGCATGAAGCTGCCACGACAACGATGCGACTCTGGATCCCATGCTGCATCCTCGAGCCAAACGAGTCAACCAACGGGACAGGCGGTACCATCTGACTCTAGAAGGCCGCCATCAGCTTCCGCGCAAACCACTTCCAGGATGAGTGGTAGGCTTGCCGCTCTTTCAATCAGTCTTAGACACGTCTCTGGATCATGCCAGGTCCATCGCAGCTCGCGGGAACCCTGGCGGTGATGCCCTTCTTGAGCCACGAGAGCACACTGGTTGGGCCTAATTGTAGGTGACTGAAGACACGGCGCATCAGACAAGAACACGAAGAAAGACGGAACAGTACGCATTACGAAGTACGAAGTACCTGTATCCAACATTTGCCCCAAGTCTTATCTCTGTTCCTGGCAGATGCGCCAAATTGCGAGACGCTGCTGAGTCAAATCAGCCAACCACCTGGCGAGGGAGCATGGTTGGCTCTTTGGAGAAGAGGAAGTAGACGAATGCTCACATCCTCGCCTACCTAATATGCAGCTCATCCGCAGATTCTTACATTTGCCAGGCGCAAACTCCTTTCCGGAACACCGCTCACAGCGATGTCCAATAAATACGTTTCATTCACTTCGGCGGCGACTCTTATCTGCTTCGAACAGGATCTAGGAACACAACGGCGCAGCGCGTCTCTGCTACTATTGGCGGCCTGAATCGCTGTGATTCGAGATAATAAGCAAGCGGCAACATCCCTCGAGTAGGCAGCGACGTCTTTGCATCGTTGTACGAAGCAGAATCCGAGAACCTGGCGTTTGCGATTTTCCACTTATACTCTTTGCTGTGCCTGACAGACTTCTGACCACGTTTCCGCGCGGTCACAGCAGGATAGGCCTACGGATTTTCTGCTTGCAAGAATGTTCATCAGGCGCTCGAATTGGCGGTGATAGGTGACCTTGATGGCATGCGAATTACATTGGCCCATGCCTGTTTCACCGGCGAGTGCATGAGGATACCGGTCGCAGTTCCTCATTGGTACCGAGGCGCCAGGCTCTTCCGAGTGGGCGGAACTGCCTAATAATCGGTCGCAGCCCAATCTAGTGAGGGCCGGCGACGCTGATGACGCCCAAGCGGCGACACTCGTGGAGACTCATACGGGCAATCGTGCATGACTCAGCTAGCATGTCGTCGTGTCAATTTGGGCAACTTCAGCTATCGCCTCGTGCGTCGAAAGGCGCCATCACCGCCCGAAGTCGGAATCGAGCACTGCGCTTTGGTGATGGCTCGGCCGTTTGCTCTGAGACCTAGGAAGACGATGCAGAATCCGGGCAGCGCCATGCGCGCTCGACCGTGACATCGTTGTTCTATGGGGTCCTGGAGAAGGTAGTGCTGATATGATGAGAAGAGATGAGCCAAGTCATCCAGTGGAGCCCCGGTAAGGCATCAAAGACGTGTCGGTGACATTGCTGGCAACTGTACGGAGTACATATTGGAAGCTTGCCAGTATTACAAATGCTCGATGCCTCTCGATCGCCTATTCTTGGTTTCTCCATTGGTCAGCTTGGGCGGTCGGCGGCAATTCTGCATGCCCAAATCAAGGCCGAATGTGTGGTTTCCGGCGAAATATCCAAGCTCCTACGAACCTCGCATGAGCTCTCTTGACAGGCGCTCAATGGGAACAAACCACGTATATTGAACTTCACCGCATGTTGATATCAACAGAGCTCATGTGACTTGACAACACGAGCAAGGTGCGGTGCAATGGCAACGATCGATATTATGATTGAGCTCTTCGCTTGCCCCTTGCTCGATTCTGCCTACATTATCTAGGGTAGGCGAGGAGAGGCCAACAAGAACAACTGACTTACTAACAAAGGACAAGGAGCTGCAGGGGCTTCGACGCCTCCACTAGCATCCGATGTGGTAGTAGAAGGTAATACGAACTAGGACCAAATACGATACAATGGTCGATGAGTCGACGCCGCAAGCTGCTCACTTCGAGGCGCGCAAATGCCTGATGGCTTCCCGCATTCCGAGATCCACAGTCGGTGTCAATATACATATCGCAACTCATGATATCACGAGCGCGGCACAGCAAGCAGCCAGGACCGGAGGCTGCCAGGGGTTGCAAAGCTCGGTGGCGCCAAATCACGCCTCGCTCCATCCATGTGCCGCTATCGTAGGCAGCCGCCTTGCCATGTGACCGGATGACATCCGAAAAGCTAAAAGGCCGACGAACATCGTGAGAGCTGACCGAGAGTGACTCGAAAGAGTAACGAAAAGAACATTCCAGCAACTCCTTACGGAATCCCCTGGCTGCCTCGTGTCCCCTTCAGGGTGCCTTCGCTGGGTCCGAGATCCAATACACAACGTGAGGCACCAGCTCGAAATACTCATCACCAGTCATTCCTTTCCAGGAAATGGGCTACATGTTTTCTCAGTGTGCAGACATTGTGCAAATCCATTCATTTCATTGACCTTGTGAACCACGGCATTTCAGCCTACCATTCCCTTGCGCTCCCGGTAAAATAAGCTACGTAATAGTATAAGCAAGCTCGGCTACTCCCCCAAATTTTCTGAATCCGACGGCATAGACGAAAGACCTTCTCTCCCACATGCTCCTGTCAAGCCTTGGCACGCACAAACATAGTACACGAGGCGGTGGAGTCACGTCGTGAGCCATCATCTAAGACGCCATGTAGGTGCTGGCATCAACGCCCTCCTTGGGGAACTCTCTGCAACATCACATCTGGTTAGCTTGCTCCAATCTTCATTCTGGCTGGACTCTGGGTGAACGGTTTGGAGGGCTTCTTACGGAAGAGCGACTTCGAATCGCTTCTCAATCTCCTTGAGGACCTCCTGATCCTGCTCAGTGCTCACAAAGGAGATGGCCAGACCCTTGGTACCGAATCGACCGGCACGGCCGACACGGTGGAGGTAGGAGTTGGCATCGCCGGGCAAGTCGTAGTTGATGGCCAAGTTGATTCGCTCAATGTCGATACCACGTCCAAAGACGTCAGTGGCGACGCAGATGCGCTTCTTGAACTCCTTGAACTCCTTGTAGCGGCGGATACTGTTTGTCGCAACATTAGCAATCGCCTCCTCGATTCAACTTCTCGAGACCGTGGAATCGACTTACCGCTCCTCCTGGCTGACTCCAGAGTGAACAGCGATGGAGGGGAAGTTGCATTCGCGGAGGAGCTTGTCCAGCTCGGTAGCACGGACGGTGCTCTTGACGAAGATGATGACCTGGTTGAACTGGAGATCGTCGAGAAGCTCGTTCAGCTTCCTGTTCTTCTCGCGCTCCTCAAGCTTGATGTAGTACTGCTGCAGGCCGTGCAGAGTGAGCTTGGTGTCTTCATCCACGTAGTGCTCCGTGGGGTTTTGCATGAACTTGCGGCAGATAGGCTTGATGGCGTCGGAGAGGGTGGCCGAGAACATCATGACCTGCTTCTGCTGAGGGGTAGCGCGGAACACATCCTGCACGTCGGTACGCATGTCTGTGCTGTGTTAGAAGAGAGGAACCGCCTCGAGCCGTACGATGGCATGTTGCACTCACCAGGCTGGTCGAGCATCTTGTCGCACTCGTCCAGGACGAAGATGCGCACGCTTCCGAGACGGAGGGCCTTGTCACGGACAAGGGCCTTAAGACGACCGGGAGTGCCGACAATGATGTGAGGGCACGTGTCCTTGTTCTTGAGCGTCTCAACGTCGTTCTTGATGGGAGTACCGCCATAGAAGACACCAGTCTTGATGTCGGGCATGTACTTGCTGAATCGGTTGTACTCGTCTCGGATCTGGTAGGCCAGCTCACGAGTGTGGCACATGACGACAACAGAGACCTCGCCATTAACGGGCTCGACTTGCTGAAGCGTGGCCAGGACAAAGACGGCAGTCTTTCCCAGACCGGACTTGGCCTGGCAGATGATGTCTCCACCCAGAAGGGCTTGGGGGATACAGGTTTGCTGGACTGTCGATCGCGAGGTGTTAGACTTTGATTTGTAACCAAGTAGCAACGAACGATGGGTGATGAGCGTCAAGGTCCGTCCATCGTCGCAGCATGAACATGATTTCCCAACTTGCAAGAAACCGCCAGTCAAAACTGGGATCGACTTGCGCCTCAAACCGAAATGGTAAGGGATCTTGAAGCCATGTGTGATCCCAGCCGGTGATCGTCCGCACATGCCCTAGAGATGTAGGGACATGCATTCTTCCTCGTCTCTTCTCCCTTCCCAACGTGGCTTGACTATCTCCAAAGCCTTATCTGCACCCGCTGTTCGACGAGTGCTTTCAGGGGACAGCTTGACACCTGTCCACGCAGCTCATATCGGTAGAACTCAAGGGTTCCTTGCGAGTGGCGACGTGGGCTTGCTTTCGTGGAAGCCACAAAAAGCCTTTCAGCCCAATGGAGAGTCTTTGCCATGCCAAAGAAAACGACCGTACATCCAACGATGATGGCCATCGACAGTCGGCTGTGGGGCCAACGGGTGGTTCGAGTCGATTTAAGCTTCCACTTCTGATTCCCTCTTCTTCTTTCTTTTCTTGCTCGGACTCTCTTTTTGTCTTGCTTGCGAGATGGACGGACGCTTGCTCTCAAGGAAAAGGGAAGCAATTTTATGATTGTGTAGATGACTTAGGACGGTGTTAGAATTTCAGGACTGACCCTCCGAAGGATGCTCGAAACCGCAGTCGCCGATAGCGCGCAGAAGCTCGGGCTTCAGCAAGAAGTCGCGGAAACCGGTGGAGTGGATGCCCACGTAGCTGCCCTTCTTGTCGACATTGTTACCGGAGGTGGTCTCGCCCTTCTTGCCGTTGGAGGCGGCGGCGGTCTCGTTGGCGCCAATCTCCTCGTCGGAGTAGTCGATGAGATCTTCCTCGTGAGACATGGTTGGATGTTGTGGTTGATGGGGAAAAGTCGAGAAGAAACTGTCGGGACAAAGAGGCTCTTTTGAATGAGAGGCGCTAGCAGGTTCGGCGCGTCAGAAGGGAGGAATAAAGGCGAAGAAATAGATGGAGAGAAGAAGACAGCAGGACGGAGGAGGAACCTCAATTACCAGGCGGAGACGATGCCGGAACAGAGGAAGGACAGAACGGACAGGAATTGGGTTGCAATGCCACGTATCGAGGACGATGGGCCGATGCGGTGGATGTGGATGAGGAAAGAATGAGGCTGTCGAAGAGGGCGGAGGGAGGGAGAAGGACAAAGGCGAAGGCGCGCCTGAGTAAGCCGTGGCCCGTGCGCGCACAGCCGGCGCGGTCACGTGCTGGGCGCCTAAGGGAAAGTGCGACAGCGTCGTACATGAGGTAAGCCATGTGCGAACAAGGCGCCGTACGCAAAACTACACACTGTATGACTTGGGGCAGGCGAAAGATTACTCACGGCCTTTTTTCCAACAGGTTGGATTCTCCCTTGCTTGAGCCAATATTACTACTACTGCGCGTCTTTGTGAGCTCTAAACTTTTCCTTACATATTTCATTACTATGGCATGAATCACGATCTATTCTCATACAATACCCCTGGAGCCTTATATCCCGTTAGAGGAGGCATTCAAAGACGGAGATCATGGCCAAGGCAAAGGGCAATCCTGGTATTCAAAACAGGCACATCTACACCCGGGCTTCATATCTTTACCAGGCAGCCGTTTATCTAGCCAATTGCGCTCAACGAGCAGAGCCGGGCACCAATGAGGAGACAAGCTTGGAGAAGTCCCAACATGATGACGACAATGCCTCATCTCGGTCGAGAAGAAATGCATCTTCTGGCAGGGGAAACGGCCAACCAAACCATGACAGCCCAGAGCGCAAGGCAACGATGAACCTGTCTCACCAGGTCGTATCCGACATGAGATCGGTGTCTCTGAAAGCCCAGATCCGGCAGAGCCCCTCGATTAAGCAGACCATCTGCAAGTACTGCGACGCCGTGCTGATCGAAGGCAAGACATGCCACTCTTCCGTGGAGAACCCGAGCAAAGGTGGAAGAAAACCGTGGGCCGACGTGCTCGTGATTCGGTGTGACACGTGCAGCAACGTGAAGCGGTATCCCATCAGCGCACCGAGGCAGAAGAGAAAGCCCCTTCGGACTGCTGGGATTTCTGAGACCCCGAAGACGGAGCGAGACGGCGCTCCGCCTGTGCCTGCGCCAGCTCCCGCGCTGCCTACGCGATGAGATGCCAGGGCGGTGGATATATGTGATATCACATCTGTACTTTCGAGATCCCCATATGCAAGCTGAGAAGAGGCCAGCTGAATACTGCAGAGCAGAACAGCACGAACCGTCGAACAGTCGAAAACACCCAGTGCATTCTCTGCGGAGGCTGCTGATTGCGCAAAGGGCCAAAGCGGTTGTTCTCGAAGGACACAGAACTACGCGATACTCAACGTGGCATGTGGCCATACCATTCTCCTCTACTTCAGGAGCTGCTCTGAACATGATACCCCGGGACGAGGCATAGACACTGCACCAGATATCTCTCCGTTGGGGAACCGGCATCATGCACAAACGCGGAAGGAGCTTTATAACAGAAAGGCCCTTGTTTCATGCTCCATCCCAAATAACCAGTCGGACATTAAAGCAACACATCCTGGTATAAATCTGATCAATGTTGGCCGCTCGCTCAAAGCTTCATGAGAGCTGAGCCGGCTGTATATAAGAAAATAAGGAAGAATTCCCACATTTGCTCATTAAAATCATACCGCATTCCCATCACTGTAAACTCCGCTTGAAAACAATTCACCAATCCCATCTCTGAACGCGTCATCATCACTTCCCAGGTTCCTTCACACTCTCTTCCCCAAGCACTTTACTCGCAGCCATAAACCTGCAAATCATCACTCCCAGTCAGCTTCCATTCACGGCTTCATATCGGTGGCTGCTCCAAGACTCACAAGCCGCCGTGCCAGCTGCCCAGCCCCCTCATCGCTTCCGCTTGCACGCTCGTCATTCTCAACAAGTTCTCCGTGTCCGCTAGATTGGCCGATAGTTGCGCCAGCTGCGAGTGAAGATGTGTCTATTCGAGAAAAGGGAGGTTAATACGACATTCATGTGACCAGCACTTGCAATCAGTCTCTCATAGACAAGGACAATTGCTGTGCATAGGCAGAAAAAACTAGATAAAGCATAAGGAAAGCTAAAGGAAGAAAAATAATCATGCAATCGCAGTCTCACATACCAACTGTCTCGACTTCATCGCACTCCCACTCGTCATTATGCTCTGTCTCCCAAGTCCCTGCGATCCACCCACATTTCGGGACGCCATCGTTCGCTCAGCCTTCTCAGAAGACAACTGTCTGATGCTTATGAAGAGGAATCAAGAATCAGCTGATAAAATGATGCAATTAGGTGAAAAGTCTCAGTTGAAAGCTGCTTGTTTAGACGCGTAGCTGGAGAGGTTGATGCGAGTTGTTGATATCGAGGCGCCGCCCCTCCACGCCAACTCACGTGATACACCTGAAGCCTAACTTCACGACTTCCAAGTTTCTTCCTCCAACTAAGGTACCTTGTAAACGTCCCCAATGAGCTCAAGAATATATATTCATGCACTGTCCCAATCCAGGCTCCGAGACGCAATGTTCCGATGAAGCCATGTGTTACTGAAACTGTATCTGAGCAATTGAAACTTGATTGCCAGATGCATCCCGGCGCAGCCATTCCCCGTGTTGCGCTGCCTCGAGTTCAAGGGGGAAGCGAGGAGAGCAAGAGAAAAACATGAACAAGTTGAAAGAAAGAAAAGGCTCTGCCGTCAGAATCAGCATGCCATATTATATTCGGACTACCTTCTGAACGATGCCGCCCGTGTATTTTCCCATCTTCCCGTCATTAAACGCTGTTTGCCCTGCCATTCTATGTCTTTATTGTGTGTTCAACTATCAATTATTCAAGCATCCTGCCGCCACTCGATATCTCGCTGTTTGTTTTGCTGCCGCTTCTGTATCGTAGACGAATCTAGCAATCGTTGACTGCGTGATGGCGATATGACATGACGTAAAATGGTCATTGCCGCGCCAATCTCCTGGCGATATCCTATTCATACAATCCTGCCATGGTTGCACTTTTCCGGACAGACGATAGCCGATTGTTCCTCCCACATTAATAAAGAATAATAGCGGCGTGTTGCTGAAAGAAAAATGAACAAAGAAAAAGGGAAGAACAATATCAAAGACGAGGACAAAGGTGAAAGGAAAGAGGAGAATTCGTTGAAGAAGGCGAGGGAGAAGATGGAGCCCACCACCAAGAAATCTAAAGATGCTATTTGATTCGCAATGAAGAACGGAAAGGAAAGTAATGCCGTCGTAGCTCAACCGCTTTTCTGCAAGGTTTTTATTTCCAAAACTCAGGCTTGGGCTGATTTAGAAAAAGAAAAAGAAAAATGAAGTATGCATTCGAGGGCCGACAAAATGCGCCATGATCGCCCCTGAATGTTCCTCTAGAGGGGGTCGATCAGTATCGACGTATAAGTCGGTCCACAGAGGAGACATGAGCAAATGCGCGATATGATGAATGAATGATTTCGGTTTCGTTTCGTTCCACGTGTATATACGAGACTTGATAGTCCGGTCCAATTGCAAAAAAAGCGCCAATGTCGATCGATCAGTAGTCCAAGCTCATCCAAGTGGTTGATCTGTGATAGTTCCACTACGTTGTTGATATGTTGTCGCATGAAATCTGAGGGTTGCCGTACAGGGGAGGGAAGATGGTACGCCAAGCAGCCTGTCGGTTATTGCTTTCTCGAAGGCCTGAGTCGATTGGTAAATGCAAGCAGCCGAGCAGAGGACGTTTCCTCGCCGACGTTGTGCGTGTGTGGATCCCGGAGCGCGAGATGGAGGTATGAGAGAAAGGTGAAGGGTGAGTTGAACGCGAGGTGGGCGATTTCAGATATCGTTTGACGAAGATGATGCAAGCAGCGGTTCCCTTGATCAGGTGAGATCAAGGTTTCAACTGCCCCTGTGGCCGTTGTTGCTGAAGACTACCTTGACTGCCATATGCCGACCTTTCGGAGCCGTTTTCACCACTATCCGCGCTGGCACTCGCGCTGCCGGTCAGACTACGGGCATCTATAGTTTTGGGGGGATTGAGAGGGCTCACCCCAATTTGCTGTTCAACTTGCTGAGGCGCGACCGCGTTGCCTTGCCCGGGGGGATAACGGGGAACGGGCTGTCGAACGCCGTTGGGCGGAGATGGTTGGCCGTTCGTAGGTCCGAATCCGTTTGGTGGTGAGGGTCTACCATTTCCACCTCGCATCGAGGGGCTGTACTGGTTTCCCGGCGAGTGACTAGTTCGTCGAGGGTAGCCACCAGTCATGGTCATGCTGGGCCCTCCGCCTCCGCCTCCCCCGGGACCGAATTGCATCTCATCCAGCCGAGCGGCCGTCAGAGAGTTGGCACGGGATCCCGCACTCATGGCACCGCGGTCCACGGCTCCGTAGCGATTCGAAGTGAAGCTCAGCAACGGGTCGTCGAGGATGTTGTCATTCACAGTGGGCATTTGGCTGATCTGGCTCATTTGGCTGGAACGATTGCGACCAAAGGGCCGAAACCTGCTGCTCTTGGACGGCGGCGCATCTCCTTCAAGATTGCGCCGCATCTGGGACGGAGGCGGTCCGGGCACCTTGCGGTTTTTCCTCGAGGTGACGCTCATCATGTCGAAGTTGTCTGGATCTATCACGGGTACGTTGCTGGCCATGGCCGGGTCGAAGTAGTCGTCGTCATCATCATCGTCGTCAAACCCACCCCTGGATGGTGGCGGCCCGCGGCGAGAAGGAGGCGCAGATGCCTGGGGAGGCGGACCACGCCTCATTCTCATCTCCTGCTCTTTCAAAGCCAGCTCGCGCTGTCGCAGCTGCAACTCTCGCTCTCTGAGGCCGAGGTCCGGGTTTTCAGACCCCAAAGTCTCTTCCTGACCCTCCGGAATGTCATCGTACAAGACGAGGTGGGAGAACTCCTCCAAATCATTGCCTTCCATCGAGCCACGTCGAGATGCTGCGCGGGAACCTCCACCATTCATGTGCTGTGACGGCCTGCCGTAGCCATTGGGCCCGCCGTTCGCCATGGGCGGAGGCCTGCGCATCCCTCCCGCGTTGCTAAAGTTGGACGACGTTCTGGGTCGGGGTTGGCGAGGCGGCATTCCGTTGCCATTGGGCATCATTGGGCGGAAGCCGGCCTGGGACTGGCCTCGAGGGGGAAGTGGTGATGCGTTGTTCGGCGAGCCAGGGGGGCCGTTGCCCAAAGCCATCGCGTCGCCTTGTTTCGGCCGGTTGCGGTTGACAATGTTCAGATTGTGGAGAATGGCATAGAGAGTCTCTATCCGGGGCACAGGGACTTTTGCATCGCGAGCGAGTTTGATCGGGGAGCCGAGGTAAGTCTCGACCTCCATTGGCCGCCTGGCGATAAAATCCTGCCACATGATGCTCTCGGGCTGATTTGGTCTTGTCATTTCGTCCATGATTGACTGCTTGAAGTTTGGGGCGAACTTGCAGCCATTGGCCTCGGCGACGCGCAGTAACTCGTCAATGACCTCGGAGACCATGTCTCTTACCCCCATTTTCTCCAGGAGCGCCGCATGGTTGGATGTTTCGAATATTACGCTGATGGGGTGAAATGCAATTGGACTTGGTGGGCATTCTTCCGTTAGCTGATACATCCACAAACCTCAAATCCCCGGCAAGGGGTCTGATACTTACCCAATGACTCTTTCGTATTGCTGCTGTCGGATGTTGGGGGATACCTGACTGTTGACCTGACCGGTGCCAAGCGTCAAGGAGATGGCCTGAGCCATGTCCTCTTGTATGGACTGTGGGATGCTGGCATTGGGGTTGGCAGGGCCGATCCACACGTCAGTTGAGCCCTTGTGCTCGAACTCGCTCTGTCCGAGCTGCGTAAGCTCAGCCCCACAGACGAGGGACAGGACAACATTGGTCGGGAAGCGTTCCTCGATTGCGGCTTCGATTCCGAGCGAGTGCGTCGTGTTGAGAAGGATACAGGTATGCTGAGGAGTAACAACAGATTCGATGACGGCCGCGAGATCGTAGACATCGGGAAGAGCCTTCACGCAGAGGATGACGTAATCGAACGGACCGTCTCGATTTCCCGCAGCATCTTCTGGGTTTCGGACAACTGTGAACAGGGGGAGAGGGAGTGTGAGCGAGTCTTGTCCTGTCTGAAGAAGAAAGAACGGGGAGCCAATGTTTTCCCTTACCATGCCGGGGCTTAAAACGCTCATTGCCAAACGTGGTGGACCTGCAATTCGAACATTAGGATATGACAGACGGGTAGATGCAGGGCCGCCCGTGGCGCCGACGTACTTGAACGAGATGCCGTACTGGGCGACGTGCTCGAAGCCTGACTTCCACACCAGCGTGACGTCGCAGGCATTGGTGGCCTGGAGCCTCCACGACAAGAAAGCCGAGACGGGATTGCCCCCAACTGAGCAGATGCGCATTAGCTGGTGACCACTCATGACGAATGGCGGGACAGAGAGCGCTGTATTAGACAGCGGCTCCGTCTGTGACGAAAGTTTCGGATCGAGACGCTGCGGGAATGCCAGAAAAGAAACGAAAAGCACAAGGAAAAGAGAGACAAGAAGTTGGAATCAATGGAAGGAATTGTTTTGGCCAAGCGAGGCTTGGGAAAGAAAAGAATAACTTGGAGACGGGACACTAAAAAGTTTGGGACGGGCGAGGAGCAAGGGTGGGCATATTGGGTGCTGAGCCAAGAGGGGGGCGTGCTGTGAGCAAGGGCATGGGGTGGGATGACAAACCTGATAGAATCTTGAGACGGGGCGCCTTGGGTGCCATTGTTTCGTCGAAACCCCAATGAGGATTAGCTAGATGGCTAAGATCTGAGAAATAAGAGGACAGCGGCCTCTGACGATGGCCGTTGTGGCCGAAGTCCCACGGCGCGCGAGCAAGCGGGAAGGGTTGATCCCTGTCGTGCAGGCCAGCGCAGTTATATCCGTAAGTGTGTCTGTATGTACTTTGTTCGGCGGGAACAGAACGCGACGGTGGCCAGCGTACAGTTGGCACTCGGCGCAAGAGTGCTATGATATAGCAAAGTTGTCGACACGGCTATGTGAAGTCGGCCGCAGGTTGAGCTGATTCAAAGAGGGAAGTGAATCGGTTGATGTCGTGCGGGCCGGAGTTCGATTCGAGACCACCCAAATGCGGAACAGCGCGAACCGAGTTTCGACAGTGGAAGACGATAGTACTTCGGAATAGCGATGAAGGCAAAAGCAAAGCTTCACGGCCTCAAAGCGATATTCTGGTAGCTGAGTGAACTAACCGTTAGGAGATCTCTCGAGAGGCTTTCCCCCAGCGTGCGGCTCGCTGGTTGGCTGCGGGAGAGAAAGGGGTGGAGGGGGGGTTGCTTACAGCAACGGCGGCAGACAGATAACGAAGGACAGCCAACAACTCAGGCCTGGTTCCAAGACTGAAGACCCGGGGATGGTGGGACGGGAGGGCTGAATGCGATGACTGGACGGATGGGAAATTATCTGGGGTTTCCGTAGGACAGGACAGGACGAGCGGGCGGAGTTGAGTCGAATAGGAACAAGCATACACGGCCAAGACCACGCGCTGATGTGCTTCTCGAATGATGAACTCCAAAAAAATCCCGGAATAAAAACGAAAGAAAATAGCCCTGGGAGGGGCGTGTAGTATTCGGATAGGCGATCGGAATTATGCGGTGCGTGCAAGTAAAAGAGACTGGCGTGAAGGCGTGGACGGCGATTCTGCCGGTATTCTCTGGTCTGGCTACGCGAGACGGCCGCCAGGGTGTATGGATGAGCGAGCGAATGGAAAGGCGGCCCTCTGTCGGATCGATGGGGACAGCGCGCCAGGGAAAAGGCGAACGGCCCAGCAGTCAAGCACGTCCGAGCCCCAGCCAGCTGAGAGGAGAGAGATGGCTTCTGCGTCGGCAGCAGTAGGGAGCGGGTTCGATTAGTCGCGGTGGATAAGAGTAGGCACAGGTGGAAGTGGGAGGTGGCGGAGGAACCGCCTTTCTGGTTAGCAGGATGGAAACTCACTTGGGCGGGACAAGGGCGAAGGAGGAAGAGCCCAAGATGTCCAAGGAAAACCGGTGCTAAAGAACCGCGAGCCCACAGGGGGTACTTTGGCCGGTTGGGCGCTCCAGGTCATCAGCGGGACAAGGGCGCACTCACTGTACCGGCATGGGCTGCCCAGGCTGCACTTTCAGCACTCTCAGCGGCCTGGCCTGCTACAAGGGCCCGCCGTTCCGTGCTGCCGGAGCTCCCTGCGGCGCGCCGTGCCCAACAATGGAGCCCTAAAGGTGGCCTGGGCGGGATTCAAGGTTGTGATACCGATAAGACTTGGAAGGATGTGGCGCAGACCAAGAAGAATGAAATGAACACGGGATTCTCCTCGTCCCCTCGACACACACAGAGGGGAAAAAAAGGGGGGGGAAGGACAAGAGCAGAAGTGAGAGAGGGAGGAGGAAGGGGAAATTTCACGGGCCTCACGAAGATAAGTTGCTGAAGTAGCCTTTAGACACCTAACACTTGGAGGGAGAAGAGAGGAACCGAACGAGCGCAGAGTCAGGCCAGATGGTACGACATTGACAGCAGGCATCGACTCAAGGGTACATGTACCGTAACGCCAGCCTTGTGACGCTGGCAAGAGGGAGGCCCGAACAATGAGGCCCAGAATCGCGTATCCAGTACCGAGTTCGGAGTACGGAGTATTCTTACAGGCACTGAAATCTCACGATGTCTCGCGGCTTAGATTGGCCGTGTCCAATTCCAGCGCTGGGCATGCATGAGGTAGTACAAAGTACCGTATTCCGACTTGCAGTCTCTGAAGGTGACTTCAGTTTGTCGCCCTCGTACGGTTGCGTATTTGCGGAGCCCTGGGCCGCGTGGGATTGCATGCTCGCACAAGCACAAGCATTCCAGCCTGCCTCGGGAGCTGCGGCGCCAGGGGGCACCAAACGGGTCCCCCTGGCTCCCCTATTCTGTTTCAATGTTCCTTGCCTTGCATGTGTGCTCAGGCCAAGTCACCAAGCATGGGAGGACAAGCAGCAAGGCGCAGGGGGTGCTGTATTGTAACAGCGTGTTGAGCACTTGTAAGGTGTATATAATGGAATATCAACATGCCCTCGCTGCAAAGTCATCCATGTGGCATCAGATCCTCGGAGGCTTTTGATGCCGGTGCGAGCGGTCACGTACATATATGTAAGGTAGCATGTACCTGCATCCATGAATGGGCGCCCAGCCGGAAGCAAATCACTGCAGCAAAAGCATTCGATGCTGTGCCAACATTTAACACATTGGATGTTGACTGTTGTGTGCTGTAAGTGGTCTATAACAGCCAAGGCATCTGTATATCCTCATCAATGTGTGATACACCGCAACGCACAGCTGTAGGCCCTCCTTGCTCCAGTGCCTCGTTAGTACCAGCGTTTGGAGAGGTATCAAGGCAGTACTCTTGAGGCGTTCTCTATCGTTCAGAGCTTGTCAGCCGGTGGTCTATGAGTAATACGGAGCTGCCCTGCCGCCCTTGGGACTGCGGACGGTAGCGGGTGCCAGAGGGAGAGGGGCCGAGACAAAGGGAGCACACGATTATACGAGCTTGAACTGGCAGATGAAGGGATTGATGCTTGATGCATGATGCAAAAAACAGCCCAGAGGTGGTTCGAAATTGCGCACAGATGCTGTCAAGCGGGGACCAAAATAATAGGGAATATGAGAATTTTGAACACACAAGGCGAAAAGTATGCACACACGAGATCTGCAACTTGCCCACTCAGAGAGTGCTCTTGTTGTTGTTTTGTATGCGAATATTCATTTTGCGGTCCCTATTTTTTTGGTCCCCGCTTGGCTGTCCACGAGTGTTTCGCAACTGCCAAGCCTTAACAACACAAACTGGCAGAGAAAGAACGTATGAAGCACTAGTAATACCCAGTGTGTTCGCACCAATCCGACGTTGAATTACATGTGAAGTCGTTCTGCTGTGCCACCGACAGCAATTGCCCATGCGAATTGACTCTGGCTAGCACCATGGCAAAGCGTCACCAGCAGACGCCGCCAGCGCTAATAAAGCCTGGTTACATCCACGCCGCCTCTTGGTGACATTTTCGCAGCGGCCCGCTGACCAAATCCAAGCTCCGAAATGCCCGAGTGACACGGGCGCAAAGACAACCTGACTGACTTTGATGTCCTTACTCCGTACATGTTGCCGGGTTTTCTGTGCGCCTCTAGATTATGCAACCCATATCGCAACTTTCCTCCAGCAGGTAGAGGTTACCTTGTATCTGGACACGACCGCCAGTCGCTTCCAGGTTCCGAAGAGTCCATTGCCGCCGAGGTTTGTGATCCATGGATTGCGTTTCCCAGCAGCATCCGATTATACTACAGTACACACTTGGGTAGTATTCGCATTCGCGGAGTTCTCTCTCCGCTGAACCAACCAAACTTGTAGGATCGTACTGTCGCTGCCTGCTGCTAAAAGAGCTAAACATGATCCTGTTCAACGAATCCATGGAACCGTAAAGCGGCTACAGAGAGATATCCCCACCCGACACTAATTTCACGTGTTGGCACCCACGATACTCCGTAGTAGTTGAACTCCCACTACCCAGTGGCTCTGGTTGATGGAGTTTAGAGCATTCGGAGCTCGAAAGGTACACGTGCCGAGTACCTTCATGTACCGAGCAGGGTTGCCGGTCAGACGGAATAAGCTTTCCAAGATTGCAATCTGTTCCAGTCAGATTCTCGACGAATTGGAGTCTCATCCGCCGTCGTTCTAGCCTCGAAGCCCCTGCTCTTCGTTTTCAGGCGGGAAAGAACAGAAGACGTGGGCAATCGGGAAAGAAGAGGCAGATCTGCGCAAGCTGGGAAAGCACAGGTCTGGGTAATAAGGTACAGGTACTATTGTAACTGGCAATGACTGACGTAAATTGAAGTTCTAAAAGTCAATTGGTCGCTTGGCGCGTTCCTTGACTGTGGCTCTCCCCTCTTCCCGTTTCAATTGAGTTTTCTCTTCTCTCCCACTTTCCGCGGCCTTACTGTACTCGTTCCTGATGAGGCGTCTCTAGCGGCAGGCACGAGTGACCTCGGAGGTGGGGACATTTTACGGAGAGGCCGGAAGAGGGCATCGATACCTATGCTGTATCTCCATTTCACATGCCGTGTTCGGTCGCTAAAAAAAGAAAAGAAAAATCCTGTGCGATGTTGTTCGCGGTGCGACAATGAAAAGGCTGGTCACCCCTCCTGCGAGATCTCTTATCCGGGCTATTCAAATGCCGTACCTGGCACTTTTCTGGAGCTATGCTAGTAGTGTTACGGCCGTTGTATGAGTAGAAGACAGTTGCTTCACAAGTCTCTGCTTCTCATGTATACACGCAAATGGATCGCTCGATCTAGGTCGTTGATCTTCATCATGGAGAACGACGAGACAAGCATCATGTTCAGAAGCCCTAGGCAGGCGCGAAGTACTTCCAAGTACCACCGTACCACCGCTAGCAGGCACTTGGCGGGCTGACACAATGTCGGCAATCCTCAAGGCCCCGACAGCTTCAGTATTGCGCGGCCCCCGCATCAAAACTGGGAAAGAGGAAATTACCACTTGAGCAGCCATGCATTAGCTCGGGATCCGTCAACCGTCCATGGCATCATAGATTCGCAATCGACCGCACCTCACGGACTATCGCTGCAGGAGAGGAAGTGAGAACCCAGCAGGGGACATACAGGCGAGCATTGCAGTCTCATCTTGTTTACTCCTGGAAAGCGGGATTCAATTCAAATGCCATGGAAGGAACCATGTTCGCACAGCATCGAGAATGAAGCATGTACAGACGGGACTTCGTACGAGTACGTTGTATCATGGCACTGCCTTATCCATGCGCATGCCTGTCTTCCGACTGGAAAGTGCAACGTGACACTACCTGGCCGTTATTACGACATGCAGAGGATGAAGGAAAGAGCGAGGAGGAGATATCAGAAAAGCTGAGCGTCGATGCTTGAGCTCAGTCTACGACATGATTGATACACACCTCCGAACAAGCAAGCAACGAAACGCAGCAGCAGCAAAACTGCCGGGTTCGAGTCAATGCGTCGTCAACAAGCCCGGCGCTGCTGTTAGATCGATTTCGATCCAGCGGCTACGTGCAAATTAGGCAAAAGGCGATGCAGCCGCACATGGAAGCCCCCCTGAATAGCGCAAGTCGACGCGCTTTTTGACAGCCCTTCGCTTGGGCAGTTTTTATGGAGCGCCCACGGAGCATGACACAGAATTCACAGGCTACGGGAGCAGACTGACCGGCTGGCTGCCTCTTTTTCCCGGACCTCATGACGACAAGACCTTCTCGATTTACATGACCACCGGCATTGCAAATGGCCCTGCTGGGATGGCGGCGAGCAGCTGCAGGTACGGAAGTGGGTTCGTAGAACGGAGAAAACACAGCCGCCTTACCCGTCCCCATTCGCCCTCCCGAGATTGGACCAGGGTGACAATCGCCAGCTCTTATCTCTCGACCTGGGTCAGAGCAGTACTACTGCTCCAACTGTCTTGGCCATTGCTTGCTCGAAGCATCTGAATGAAGGTACTACCTATGGACCAAGATACTGTACTCCGTATGCGCCGTTTCGGATCAATGACTTGCCCTTGACCATCAATGATGCAACCATTCAGGGGCCATGGTCTCCAGAAGCAAAGTGCTGAGCGCAACAGTACGAGTACTGCTATCTTACCTACTCCTCACGCATACGCATGTCTTTCGCTCCGTCACCGTTCATTATGGGCCCGGTGAAGAGTTACTGGGGCGAGCATTGCGACTCCTAAGCGCAGCGTACAGATCGTGCCACGTGTGTCTTATCCGGGCTTGCTCTCATTCAGAGAAGACAGATGCCATGACCTGATGTCTGCTCTATCTCACCCGCTTCTGACATTTGACGCTGGCCAGACGCAAACAGCAGGCTCCTCCTGCTGCTTGGTGGCCTGTGAAACTGAGGAACCTCGTGCTGGTATGTAGTGTTTGTGCTTCCATGAAGTGAGACCATGAACTTCGTACAATGACATTGTAGCTGACTGTGTGGATAATCAGGATTGCGTTGTCTTGGCTATGCGCCCCCCCTGAAATCCCCCAGCCGGAAAAGCGGTTCCCCCTGTCGATCACTCGGAGCCTAAGCCGCCATTCATTGTATGATCTGCTACCACTACGACTTGTACGCATGTACGGAGTACATGCTTGTACATAGTACTACTGGTACTATCAATCTTGCATCCGCAAGGAACGCTGGGCCCGTGTTAGATCTGATTTTGCGTATCGGTCGATACGTAGCCATCTAAAGGACTCGTCTAGTGGCGGTGCTTGACATTGACATGTCTTGGACTCCAAGCTACCAGGTATATTACTGTACGACCACAAGAAGCAAGCTTCACACCTGTTTACCAAGCGATGGCGACCGCCTTGCGGCTTGGTACATTCGCAGATTACCTGCCACTCGTTCACACAACAGTTTCGCATCTTCAGTTTCCGTCCGATCTCTCCTGGAAGATTGCTACTGCTCTCTGTGGATGATATATCTGTTGAAAAACTTCAACATTTGAGATGACTTCGTGACATGCAGTATTGATACAGGGTACTTCGTCCAAGGCCTCTGAGCCCGGAAGCCACCTCTATTCTAGCTCATCGGATACTTATGCTATTATAGCCGTTGGCGAATCTCTTGTCCTTTCAGTATTCTCAGGTGGCAATGTCAATGCAGTGAAAGTGAGAATGAAGGCTCTCCTCTCGGAATTTCACTGACCTTGGCTTTTTGTACCACATGCTGGTGTTGATCTCCCAATGACGTGGCAAGATATTGCTCGAACCGCTGGCTATGCTATGGTATATATATTCTCTCTTGATCTCGGAGCTCCTTTGGCCCCAATAGCGATACCGATCCGGCATTGGGTTTCCAACGGGCAGCTGATCTCCGCGGCCTATGTGTGCCTATATATGACCCTTTGGGCGGATCTATCAAGAAGACCGCTTGCGTTACGCTCACGGGCGTCTTTCGATACTCTATTCCCACGATTCGTACTCCATTGCTCTTGATGACCAAACAGCTCATCCTTTGTGGTAACTCTCTGACGCTTCATCTCTCTTTTTCAGTTCTCTTATCTTGATTCCATCATGGCTGAATGAGATGTGTTCAAAGAGTCAAAGTTGCTCTCCTCTCTTGCCAGGTACACAATTTCTCATGCAGTGCGATTGTAGGAACGCCTGTTACCCCAAGAACCTCAACGGACTTAACATGAACATAGGGAGGGGTTGTCTCCAACGGCGATGAGAAATATCAAGCGTCCCCTGGATTCAGCTCGATGATGGTCCGAAGGGATGACTGGACATATGGACAATGCTCCGCAACTGAAAATGTTCAAGTCTCATGTTTGTCGACGACGACGGGTCTTGCCTGATCGCCTTCACTAGGAGAATGTACACGAAAAACCATTCGGCAAGTGAATGTGATAGTAGAGAGCCTGGCGACTAGGAGACGACCGAATGCTGAGGATGTCTCTTTCGAACAATTCGATGGTGATTCATCCTTGACCGGAAATGTCTCCTGCTTTCCGATTCCGATACATGTGAGATGCTCGAGAGCAGATTCGGGTTCGAGATCTCGCCTGAAATCGACAAAATGATGACCTGGATTATTCACCATCATGCATTCGTTGCTCAGTTGATAGCGGCGTACTAAGCACTCTGTATTGGGTGGGTGGTCGGCTTTTTCCTATGAGGTTCAGCGTTGCTCGCGTGCCTCTTCACCGGCCTTTTCGTCTGTTGCCTCTGATGGTTCATGGTTACTCTTTCGTCTGTAACCTCTGTGTGGCTCATGGTTACTCTTGTATCGTCCTTCCTCCATACCCTCTGTACTTCAAGCGCGGCCAGCTGATAATCAGTTCTGACCTGGTACGCTTTTGTGAGCATCGAATTACTGATAATTGATTAGAGCTATGAGACATTGTCCAAAGTCAAGAGAATACCACCAAACATGGTTTCCACCAACAGCAACATTGAGGATGGAGAAGCGACGATGTCCACGGGAGCGATGTTGATCACGGCCTAGGAAGATTCGATCAGTGGGACCAATGCCGTCATGCCCTGCAGCTCACCATCGGCTATTGGGAAAACCCCTACTACTACGACAAAGTAATGAATCCCTTCGGCGTCACGACTTCTGTTTATATGTCCTGATGTTTAAGGAGCAGATGGACGCGGAAATCCTAGGGGCCTGATGAGGGACATTGTCTTCTGACGGGAGAAGACTTCATATTCGACATGCAGGGCAAATGATGCGCATCATCGGCATTTATTGATCTGCTCCCTAAATGAATGCCGAACCTTCCCCTCGTCCTCCTCCATTTACTGAGCTGAACATGCCAGGGCGTATCGACAATGGAGAAATGCGGGACCAGCTACACCATGAAACCGATTTGTGACGAAAGCGCCAATAATGCACCCAGGACGAGACAGAAGAGACCAACTGACCCAAGCGACTGCTGGAAAGAGAGCCGTCGTATGATGCAATTGCCCCAGATCGAGAGGAACTCCCGCCGATGGCGCGTTTCGTCATACGGAGAACAGCCAATGCCGTGGAAATCTCGGTGAGACTGAGGCGTAGTGAGGCGCAGCCGAGGAGCCAGGGGCCTGGAGCGGCGCCCGATCTTGAACGCGACGGCGAAGCCGGTCCGGGGGTTGGGCTCCACACGCCCCCGGATCTCTCCAACTCCATATCAGATATGAGGAACGCCCGCCGGCATCTGCCCTCATCATTGACTTGGCCATTCCACGATATAAAACCACCAGGCTGCCACTGCTCGTCTGGCCTTGTTCGCCGACTGCAACGCAACTCACCTCAAATACCGCGCCCTGAATTGGACCGAGCCTGTCAAGTGCTGATCAAAGCCGGACTTTTTGTTACAGCCCATCTGCTGGCTACGACGACATGACAATGGCAGCCGAAAGCGACATCTACACGCTCCACTACTTCCCGTTCTCGCTGTATTCGCTCATGGTACGATTTGGGCTCGTCCTGGGGAGGCGATTGAACCCAGACTCGGCTCCAAGAGTCCAGATCAAGTTGGTAAATCTCCACAGGGAAGAGAACCTTTCGGAGGAGTATCTCACCTTGGTGAATTCAAGAGGCCAGGTAAGTGTTTCTACAAGAGCGAGTTCCATTAATTGCTGGCCACGGAGATTGCATTGGCGAAAGCACATGACCCTTGATATTGACACTGCAAAGGTGCCGGCACTTACCTCACGTGCGCTCGCATCGCCCCTCACAGACAGTCATGATATCTCCGAATGGTTATGTGAGAAGCAGCCGGAGCTTGTTCCCGAATATCACCGGATAACGATCCAGAAGATCATGGACAAGTTGTACAGCTTCCATGCCATGGCCCTGACGATAGGACGCGAACAGAAGAAGCATGGCATTCCCAATCGAGCTGCAGAGCTGCTAGAAAAGAAGGACTTGACGGAGCACCACCGCAGAGCATTGGAGATGAAGAGCGTCTTGTAAGTTGCCCACGGAGGCCGACTGTTAGTCTGAGGATTTTGCTGATGAGCATTCTTTCTTTTTTTGCTCAGCCACGAGCTATGCTACAGCAACATGTTCACCCCCAGCAGCATCGACGATGTGGAAGCCAAGGCCCGGGAGTTTGTGCAAGAGCTTGATTCAGCCCTCAACGAGTACAGCAAAGGGCAGCTTTGGATATTTGGAGACAGGCCAACTATACTGGACGCACATGCCGCAGCACTGATAGCGAGGCTGATGGATGTGAGGCGACAAGACTTGCTGACGGAGAGAGTGCAAGAGTACGCAAGGGGAGTCTTTGCGTCCGAGGAGTGGAACGAGGTCACGCACGGGAGGACAACGCTTTGGAACGTCTCGTTGGGCCACGTTGCCGACTTGAATCCACTGTAAACTGTGATTTGTTGGCTTTCTCATTTTGTCTTGTTCCCTCCTCCTCGACCTCTTTCATCTCGAATGTCTGGGCATTGCTTGAAGCAGCTGCCTGTTGTATATAATATGAGACTCAATACCCAATGTCCGAATGTAGCTATGAAGAAGACCAAACGAAGACATAAACCCGAGAGCATATTGGCTCTGCTGAATAAGAACAGTATTGACGAGGCAATGGCTCTGTGCACATCGGCCGAAGGATATACTCGGCCGTCTTTAAGAAGCAGCACTGCTTTCCATGTGAGATCTATCTGTCAGTATGTCCAGGCATAGCTTTGCATTGGACGTTGTCAAAACGAGCAGTTGACAAAAGGTGATGGAAGAGCATGACCAATTACCCGGCATCGGGTCATTGCTTTTGGAGCTCATGTAAGCTTATGATTGCTATGTATCGATTACATCACACATGTGGCACTTTGGTGAATTGTTACAAGCATCACAGAGTTTCGAGATATTCACTTTTCGGCGTTGGCCGCTTTTGCGGGGGAAAATGGAATGAGCACAGTAGTCGAAACCCATACGGTCGTGCCGTGGCGAAAGAGAGCTCAGGTGTCGAAAACAAAAACAGGGTGAAAAAGAAGCAAAAGTACAGCAAAAACTGACAGGCCGACAAAAGTGCCTTGAACCGAGGAGCAAAGGCCCGTCTGTCAGAGGGCGGCAGCGGCCTTTATGTACAGTTCAGTCCTTGTAAGAGGAAAATACGGCGCTGGAAGAGGGAACTTCTGTTCGCCTTGGCCGGTCCGAGTCAAAAGTTCCGCACTGTCGGGTGGCGGAGCGGAGCACAAAAGGAACATTTGAGGAAGGACACCTGGATGGTCAGCGACCAGCTTGTGCTTCGTTCGTGAGGATGAAGCTGTCGCGGGTGAGGGAAACAGCAGATGGAGGGAACTGATACGGCGTTGAGCGGTAATTTGACCTCGGAGCAGGACTAGCAGGCAGAGATGGCAGAGATATCACTGTATCGTCTACACGTCGATCGGAGATATCAGAGGGCCCAGAACACCCCGGTTTTGCAGGGGACCGGATACGGATATCAGAGCTGAGAATTTCTCTCTTTGTGGCGTCTGCACGCTGTTCGGGTGGTGGGTGGTCACTGCCAATGTTATGGCGTACAGTGTGAAGTGGTGAGGACGGGACGTCGCTTCCTTTTTTCGTTGGGAGACTGGGTTAGACGCGCCATTCGTCCACTCGGGCTTCGTCTCATCATCTGCGGAGAATTGCAAAATCTCTCAGAAAATCAACCCTCCATGTCGGACAAGACCTGTCTCTGCGCGAGATGGACGGTTCGTGCTTGCAACACCACGCATCTGGGGTCCCCGAGATCGGATTCATGATGGGGATGAGTGATTAGGACTGAGCCTATCGTGGACTTCAGCTGCACTCTCGCGATTCGAAGCCAGAAGTACGCCATGCGAGGGGGGAAGAGATAAGGGCCTTCACCCTGGAGAGAGGTCGAGGCTAGGGTCCCCCCCTCTGGCTGCATCATTGGCTAGACCAGCCAGTTGAAAGCAGACTATTCTGCGCCTCGCAGCTAGGCACGGCAAGCAAGTGTGTGTCAGAAGCACATGCTGCTCGGCTTCGGTATCTATCACTGGAGGGCACACGAGGCTCGGAAACAGGCTTTGGGCGGTCAAAGACCAAATGTTTTGGCATCGGGTACCGGGTATCTCATCAGGCTGCGCAGAGTATGTTCAACATGCATCATACGAGCTTTTGACAATACATATCAGCAGGTTGTTATTAGGCGGATATATCTTCGAATGCTTTGTACGGGGCCGTCGTGGCTTGGAGGATGGGAGGCCATTATCGTCCCTCCCCAGCTTTGGGGGCTTGCGTGGATTCTCTGGGAGGACCGTCGCACACACTCCGTGCTCCCGCGCCTTGTTCCAACTGTCTCCCACGACCAGCCACGGACTTGGGATGGCCCCAAGACGCTACGGTCCATTAGGAAGGTCTGGTGTTTTGCACGCTGTCGTTGGCCAGGAAGAGCAGGTTATCGCTAGATTGGCACCGGTGCTCAGCCCACCACCAAGCCGCAGAACACTATCGATCGTCTCGAAGCCAAGCCTTGCAAGCCTCTTACTCTTCCGCGTGGCACACAGCAGCGCTTGTTGGCACATGGTGGATGACAGGAACCGACAGGGGCACGACGGTTTAGCTGCGCACTGTGCTGCGCCGTCTCTTTGTCTCGGTCTGGGCTCGAGCGCCACACTGGCCATGATTTGGCGGGGGATTGTTCAAGATGGAGTCGGCTGGACTCGTGAGAGAGAGAAGGGCAGCTAGAACGGCGCTCAACGGACAGGGTCTGTGATTGGTAGGGCGCAGATGTTGCTGTAGGCATTGCATTGCAGTATTGCAGCCCATGGGGTTAGCGTCCAAAGCGATTATCTGCGGGTGTTGTGTGCTGCTGCGGTTAGTAGGTCGTCGCACTCGCCTTTCTCTTCCCACCTCTGCATACCTACAACCCTTCCTCACCGAGCAAGACAGAGAGAGGGCGAGAGTGAGAGAGAAGAGCCAAGTCCTTCAGACAGGCCTCGCCGCGAACCGGTTTGACTGCGACTCGACTCGGCTCGGCTTGTTCGATCTGTCGACGACTAGGCGGGCGACGGCGATAATAAGCGACGACAAGGGCGACAGTCCTAGCAGAAGCAACGCCAAACACCACTCAGACCAGCGCCGCGGATCGTCGACGTTCGACGACGGCATCGGCTTCTCACAGTCGACATGTTGTCGTCCTTCTTCCGCCGGCGCCATGAGCCGGAGCACATCACCCCGATTCCCGGCCCGCTGGAGACGGAGCTGCCTGGCATGCAGCATCTCCAGCATCTCCAGCAGTTTGAAAAGGCGCACAAGCTCGACCCCAACCTGCCCATTGACGACCTCAACGATGTCGACGCCGCCATAGCGACTGGCAATGCCGAGAAGGGCATCGAGATTGAGCACGCCCTCATGGAGGATAACAGCCCGTATCCCGAGGTATGACTTATTCGCTTGTTTTTCAACCCGTTGGCGCAAAATGAGATGAGACGGAAAGCCATCTATACACGGAACATGAGATATCATCATTAAGCAAGGATGGTGTAAGCTGATGGGATGAATCTTCCCTTCTACTCTTATAGGTGCGAGCCGTTGTTCGAAACTATGATGTCGACGTCCCTGCCAACACCATCCGCGCCTGGGTCATCGGCCTCATCCTCTGTACCGTCGGCTCTGGCGTCAACATGCTCTTCTCGCTTCGCAACCCGAGCGTCGCCATCACGACGTACGTCATCCAGCTGATTGCCTATCCCATCGGCCGCGGCTGGGACTTGGTCATGCCCGACAAGGAATGGAACCTCTTCGGTTTGAAGTTTAACCTTCGACCCGGCAAGTTCAACCACAAGGAGCACGTCATCATTGTCGCCATGTCCAACGTAAGTATCTGTCACTACCTTACAGAAGGAAACGAAGAAGCTTGATATCTGCCTCGAACCCAAGTTCCATACCTCTTTCTGTATCTGCTCAAGCTGACGATGTCTTGCCTTAGGCTGCCTACGGCGGTGGCGTGTTGTATGCGACGGATGTTTTGCTGGCGCAGCGCCTCTTTTACAAGCAAGACTTTGGCTGGGCTTTCCAGCTTCTCTTCGGCATCACCACGCTGTGTACCGGATACGGCCTGGCTGGTCTGGCTCGTCGTTTCTTGGTCTGGCCCGCCGCCATGATCTGGCCCGCCGATCTGGTCAATGTCGCCCTCTTCTACAGCTTGCACGACCACTCACCATCGGACCCGTCAAAGACGAACGGCTGGTCCATTGGCCGCTACAAACTCTTCCTCATCGTCGGCTGCGGCGCCTTCATCTGGTATTGGTTCCCCGGGTGGATCTTCAAGGGCCTGTCTTCCTTTGCCTGGGTCTGCTGGGCTGCCCCGAACAGTGTCGTCGTCCAAAAGATCTTTGGGCCCAGCCACGGATATGGCTTGATGCCCACCTCCTTTGACTGGTCCGTATACAGCGGCTTCGTGGGCTCGCCACTGATTCCTCCGTTCCATGCCATCGCCAACGTGCTGGGCGGAATCGTCGTCTTCTTCGTCATCATCTCCATGGGAATCCACTTCAGCGGCACCTGGTATTCCGATTATTTCCCTGTCCAGTCCTCCGACTCGTACGACAACCTGGGCCAGGTCTACAACGTTTCGCGAATCCTGGGCAATGACTTGAAATTCAACGAGACAGCCTACAAGGAGTATTCGCCTCTCTTCCTGCCGACTCAATTTGCCCTCGCCTATGCCCTGTCATTTGCCGCCGTTGCCGCCGTCCTCATCCACGTTGCTCTCTACCATGGCAAGGAGATCTGGAACCAGTTCAAGCTGGCCCGTCATCAGGAGGACGACGTTCACATGCGGCTGATGAAGAAGTACCGCGACGCTGAGGATTGGTGGTACGCAGGTATGTCACGTTTTCTGTTTTTCCCGGCAAAATCCCTTGCTTCATATCGTGTAGTTGTAAAGTGCTGACGAAAGCCATGTGTGTAGCGCTCTTCGTTGGCATGGTTGCCATCTCCTTTGGCATAGTCGCTGGCTGGGATACCGGCTTCCCCGTCTGGGCCTATGTCGTCTGTTTGCTACTTCCGATTGTGTGGCTCATTCCCATCGGCATCGTCCAAGCCATCACTAACATTCAGCTCGGTCTCAACGTCCTGACCGAGTTCATCATTGGGTACATGGTTCCCGGCCGGCCCCTGGCCATGATGATGTTCAAGAACTATGGCTACATCTCCATGTCACAGGCCTTGTACTTTGCCCAAGACTTGAAGCTCGGCCATTACATGAAAGTGCCCCCTCGCGTCATGTTCACTTCGCAGCTTCTGGCCTCTGTCTGGTCTGCCATCGTGCAGATTGCCGTCATGAACTGGGCGCTCGGCCACATCCCCAACGTCTGCGACCAGCAACAGGAGAACGGCTATTCGTGCCCAGGAGGCCGCGTCTTTTACACGGCCTCGATCATTTGGGGCGCCATCGGACCCGCTCGCATCTTTAGCAACGGGGCTCTCTACGCATCACTGCAGTGGTTCTGGCTTGTCGGAGCCATCACTCCCATTGCCACCTGGCTGCTGGCTCGCCGCTGGCCCAAGTCCTTCTGGCGCTACGTCAGCTCCCCCGTCATCTTTGGAGGCACTGGCCAGCTCCCTCCGGCGACTGTCAACATCTACCTCTGTTGGGGCCTCGCCGGCATTGTTTTCAACTACTTCATCAGGCGACGATACACGGGCTGGTGGTTGCAGTACAACTACGTTGTTTCGGCGGCGCTGGACTGTGGTCTCATTATATCCACGCTGCTCATCTTCTTCACCCTGTACTTGACCAACATGAACAGTCCTCACTGGTGGGGCAATGACGCCGCTGTGCATACAATGGATGCTACAGGAGATGCGATATCCAAGAGAGTTGCTCCAGGCGAGATTATCGGACCATCACAATGGCCCTAGAAAGCACGTGGAGTTGATTCCAAAGAAAGAAAAGACTGAATTCAGCTGGACAAACGGCGTTGGCATGGTTAGCAATCTTGGTTTTGGGCATGGTGTGTACATAGGTTGTGTATAAGGATGCCTCTCTGTTGCGATGATTGATCTGCTTTGGTTCCTTTCATTCGTTTTCTTATTCAGTCTATGATGACTTGGTTCGGACAGGGATGGCGTTTTAAGGAAGCCTCGGCTATACTACTTGATGTTCTGTTTTTGCCTTATTTCTTGTATGAGAGGGTTGACTTTTGGCATCAGCGATACCTAATGACGAAACCAGTCAAACTTGAGATGGCACTACTTCCAGAGCCATGTGTGATGTTTCTTGCATTTGCGTAGAAGAATCACTGGGCGAGGCTGATGCATCTACCTTTTGATAAGGCACCTGAACTTTTCAGCAAGCCGTTATGAGCAAGGTATGAATTGGCATCGAAGTATGCATGGTGGCCTAATGAGTAAAGCATAGATGGGTACGCAACAGTATCCAAGTTGACTTGCACTGAGTTTGAATGAGATGACTCTCAACTTCAATAGAGCAGATGAGGGAGGCGTCCATGCATCAGCCTACACCATTTAGACTACTGCTGCTAGTAGCACCAAAATCCGACCAGAAGATATGCTGAGTCAGCTCAAGATTGAGATAAGAAAAAAAGTGCATCACGTGCACAGGCGAGAGGGTATCATCACGTGGTTTAGACGGGCGGCCAGGCCCACGCCACTCCCACGCAAAAATTAGGGCTGGCAATTCGACACTCCACCGCGAAAAAGGCGTTGCTCTCCCGTCCAAATTAACAATCTGTGAATCGTCATCCCCAGCTTCACGCCTAACCACCACCGACCGCCAAGATGAGTACGTTATACTGCTGTTCCTGCTCGCCGCCTCGAAGATCCCGTTTCTACGAACCCGAAAGAGCTCGCATATCATGTCGAAAGATTGCTGCGCGATGCCCGAAATACCTTTAGGGAGAATCGAGGACGGGATCTGGCGAAGAACTCCTGTTGGGTCATGAAATAAGGCTGACTGTTGATCCTGCGTGTAGCGAAGGGTACCTCCAGCTTTGGTAAGCGTCACAACAAGACGCACACTCTCTGCCGACGATGCGGTTAGTTTTATATCCTCAGTCCACCGGAAACGCGGCATTCGTGATGCCTCCGTCGCAACAGACCGCCCCGAAGGGAAAAGATTTGATCGAGACTTGTGGCCAGAGACACGGATGGGAGAGGGAAAGCGAAAAGGAGATGCCACCGGGCTTGGAGAAGTGGCTCTCGTCTCGACGAATTCAACCTGAGGAGCGGTCAATTGCGACGGATGGCGGATCGAATCGAACGCTTCGACGAAATGATTCGGCATGCTGATTATGGTTGGAACAGGTCGCCGATCTCTGCACGTCCAGAAGCATGAGTGTGCCTCTTGCGGATACCCCGCCGCCAAGATGCGAAAGTGTATGTGCTCTCCCAAACTTGTTCTATCAGTCGAACACCAAGAGACGCAAACTGTCTCCCCTGTCCCCGCTACCTTACCCCAAGCGCGCGAGAATTGACGTCCTAACGAAACTTTCTCTTTGCAGACAACTGGAGCGAGAAGGCCAAGCGGAGAAGGACTGTCGGAACCGGCCGCTGCCGCTACCTCAAGGACGTTTCCCGACGATTCAAGAACGGCTTCCAGACCGGCGCCCCCAAGAACGCCAGGGTTGGCAAGAAGTCCGCTGAGCAGGAGTCTTAAGTGACAAACAACACTTTGGAGTGAGCGTTTCGGAGCTCTCTTTCTGCTTCTACTGGTTTTTTGTTTTTTTCTTCGTCGCTACACCGGATTCTTATGCACAAAAGGGTAGAAGAGGGAGAGAGAGAGAAACGAGGAAAATAGAAGAAACCAAAAAAAGAACAATAATCCCCGCGTCCATGAGGTTTTAATGAGTACTGGCGAAACGAAACACAACTTTTGCATCTTCTCACTCATCTCTTGCCCGCCCTCTACCAAGTGATGAGCGACGTTTTCCTGCCGGATCAACTTTTTTCAGGTCTTTCTTCTGTTCTTCTTTTTCTTCTTTTCCTCTTCTCGCAGCATGGATTCGAGTGGAACGTGGCGGTGGATGTAAAATTTGGGCGATTGATCAAGGAAGGCGGCTGGAGCATGGGACAAATGGTGTTTATGAGAAAAAACGGACCGCAACTGCTTTTTACTTTCGCGCCAGAGATTCCGTTAGAGGATTCAGGCGACGAGAGTTATGAAATGGCAATCCTGATTCTTCAAGCCGCCTGTGCCTTGTTCTTCGCCTCTGCTTCTTGATGCAAGCTTTGCTGAGATGCTTTATGTGTAGAATGCTTCCCATTCATCTCATCCATGCGCTCCTCCATCTATTCATCCAATTGCCATTTCCAATGTCCAGTCTCCGTAGTAGATGCGCCTCAAGATGCCATTACACTTCATCATTACCTAGTAAGACTTGTCGTCCACCCTTAAGTCCCCCTCTCAAACACCTTGACATTCCCGTCCGCCCCAACGTGGTACAAATACTCTGCATCCTCACCTCTCTCCTCTTTCCGCACCGCGATCCTCACCACACCGCTGACATCCTTGGCCACGCCCGTGTCCAGCATCCTAAGACTAAGGACTAGGTCGGCGGCATGTGCCTGCGCGAGCACCAGCGCCGCATGAGAGCGCTCCAAGGACGTGGTCTGAGCGCGCAGAAGAGCATCGTCGGCGGACAAGGCGAGAATGGTCGCGTGGACTCGCTGGGCATTGCATTCTTATGTTAGCTCGTGAAGTGACGAATGTCCTCTCCATGACTCACCTCTCTAAGGGATAAGAGCATTCCCTCCAGCGCCAGAGCTGTCACGTCGTCTTCTCCAGATATCGCCAACAGCTCGTCTAGTTGATCCACGATCAGGATCTTGGAACTTGATCTCACATCTCCAATGGCTGCTTCGATGCCTCTCCTCACGCCTTCCAGCTTGCCGCTCTTTAATATCCGCCCTTTGTCCGCAGTAGCTTCTGACCCTTGGCCTCCTGAGAGCAGGCCTGTCAGCCCGTCCACAAAGCTGAACTTGCCGGCTCTACTGAGGCCGTCCAAGTCCAATCCCTGGCAAGATTGTTATAAGTACCTAAAGATTTGATGGGAAGAGTGAATGATCATTGTAGAGGGGTCTCGCAACTACTCACTAATCTGCTCGCGCCCTCTCTCCAGAAAGTCAAATCTCTCATGAAGCTCACAAGCACGACTCCGGAGTCTGTCCCTGCCTCGTCTCCGCCAATGCCTCGTCCCTGAAGTATGGAGTAAAGGTACCGTAGGACGAGCCAGTTTGACGTCGCTCCCATGATGTTTGTCAGGACTATCAGGGATGCCTCCTCGGGTAGCCCGAGATATGGCTCAAGAAGGGGCGGAATCTTGCGTGACATGTTCCCGGTCAAAAGCGAGGTTGAAGAGGATATGGAAAAGGTATGAGATCAAATGCGTTGGGAAGATGAATTGAGCAATAAAGCTTGATACAAATTAAGCTGAGATATTGTCAAAATAATACTTGGAAAGGGGGGAGCAGCAAACAGACAAGATGAAGTTGAAGCACAGCAGTTCTCATTTCTCTGGGATTAGCATCAAAGGCAAGTCCCGGTCGACGATTTTGAGGAAAGAGTCATGGTGGGGGCGGGGACGGTGCGAACACGCGCTTGAGTGCTCGCACGGTGCGTACATCACTGAGCACATACTTTCATATTCTACACTCGCTCGCTCATACCTTTGACATTACGCACACTTTTTCATGCTTTGCAAAGCAAAACAAGATTGTTAATGTGAAATCTAAGCTGAGACTCACCTCAGATTTTCAGATACACTATTTGCTCTCAGCTTGTGGCCTCGACCGACGCCCTACAATGCATTGTATCTACTATATAGATACTTCACAGATGCCGAAAAGCTTACACCACCAACCCCCCCGACCATTAAGGAGGATAATGGGAGAAGCATTTCATTGCTTAGATATTCCAATACCTAATTCTGGATTGGGGAAGGCAGTCAACGGTACCATATTATCATTCTTTCTCCTTCTGCCTATGGACCTTCAGCTGACATCTGTTTCTAGACTGGCGTCTATCTACAGCTGCGGCAGGTCGATATGCCCTCCATGCAGCTTCCCCATATGCTCATATATACCCACGCCCTTCGGAAAAGTCATCAAACACACCCAGCAAATGTGAGCCTCGCAGGCTATGCACGTCATGTGGTTGCACCCGGAGATCTTTTCCAGTGGAGTTTTACACTTTGGGCAGTCCTTGATGCCCAGCTCTTTCTTGAGCTTGGTCAGCGCCTGGTATCCTCCCGACTTGAGGTCCTGGTGTTCTGCGCACGACATGCCGACATGCGGCTCATGGCAAGCGGAACAGGTTGGCCTGAGACAATTGGAGCAGTTCTGAGTTCTCGCCTCTGGGGAGACTCTATAGATGTGGCCGCAGTCTGGAGTGGGACAATAGCGGAATTCGTTAGGATGTCGCTTGATATAGGACGAAAAAGATCGTTCAAGCACGTCCTCAAGCGCAGAAGAAGAGAGATGCTCCTGAAGATCTTCAATAGTCATGACATCCTTACAGTTGCCTTGGTTCCCATGGCAAAGGATGGCAAAGTCTGCGGCAGTCCCGTCTCCTGCCGTGCAGCTACTTTCGAAGCATTCTTGGCAGTAAACGTGGCCACAGCTGGTCTTGACGGGGCTCTCCGCTTCTGTCCAGCAAACAGAGCAGTCCTGTGCCGCTTCACGGAGTCCATGCTGCACGACTGGCTCTGCGACTTGCTCTCGGCCTTCCATGATCGCCAGAGCAACGTCATAGTCTTCCAGCGAGCCGGATATGACAATTTTCTTGGGTGTGGAAATGATGTCAAACGATGCCTTTTCGGGCCCAAGTCTGGCAGCAATTTTTTTGAACCCCCCATGGCAGGCCCAGAAGAACTTGTGAGGTTCGAGTTCAATGACCCTGGCGGACGTCGACAGTGACTCGACTCGAATCAGGTCAGCAAGCCGACGCTCCGCCTCCTCGCAACGGGGCTGAGACCCGAAAAGACGCAATTCAGATTTGCCTCTATCCCGGAGAATAGTCACGGAAAGCTCTGCCTCTAGCTTCTTGATGGCTTGGAAAAGCTGACCATTGGCTTTGAGGGAGGAATCCCAGAGAGTGATGCCGTCCGCCTTCGCAACAACGCCGCCAAGAATAGACTCGAGGTCCGCCTTGGCAACCGCAACATCATCTGCCGATTCTCCCTCGAGCTTCAAGAGCCTGAACCTCTTTAGGGGATCGGCGCTGTTGTACGCTTTGAAGAAGACGTTCTTGTCTTTCCAAGTCTTCTGCTGGGTCAGAATCCTGTGATAGACAGCGTTGTAGATGTTTGTGCCGGCTTTGAATTTGGCCGAGTACACCATCTGGACAGTCAACCGCGCCTTGCGATGGAAAGGTAGCTCCTTTTTGTCGAGCTCTGTGACAGCTCTCCGAGCATCGGACTCGTCCAAGAAGCGAGCAGTGGCTTTGACTCGCCTGGCGTTGGTCTCTAACGTAATCTCAAAATACTCCAAAGGTCCAATAGTCGTCAAAAGTGAGCGTATCATGACCGAAGCCTGTTCAGCGTCGGTTGAATACGTTGGCGGGCCAAATTCGACATGTTGAGGCCTGTTCCGCTCCAGTGTGATGGCTTGCAAGATGTCCTTCCTCTCGGCGGTAGATGGTACGTCAGTCAACATGACTGTCCAGTTGACGCGGTTCCTATTAGACGGTGACCACGCATACGAAGGAAAAGCCGACTGAGATTCAGTAGCTGGCCCCGTTGTGACTTTCTGATCCAAGATCCGATAGGTACCCTTCGAGAACAATTCCCTCACTCTCTTGGCAGTATCTGCGTTGCCAAAGTTTAACCAGGCATTTCGGACCGCTTTGTGCCACGATATGTGCACCTTCTTGCAGTCCACCCGTCGAGCGTTGTGGCCCGAGGGCATGGGCGCAGCGATTGGCGTTGCGTGTAATTTGACACCCTTCCATGTATAGCCAGAGTGGAACATGGCACACAGCCTCTTGGAGAAAGACGGATCGTCCGACCTTACAGACGCTCCGGAGCTGCCATCCATGTGCAACATATACACGTCGTCGACGCCGATGTCGAACCCCCTTTCAACGAGCATATCCCGAACCGATTGCTCAGGTGTGCCTTGCGGCAATCCGTTGATACGGACGGCAGAGAAATCGCTGGGCAGGCGGATCTTGGATACGCGAGCACCGGCCTCGAATTGTACGAATGCGCCTCCGATAGTTCTCGAGAAGTCGTCCTGCTTGGGTTCGTCCTACAACAGTTTCGTCAGCATTCATTCTTCATTTGACCGATCCACCACTCCAAAGT
The DNA here is from genome assembly GCF_003025115.1 of Trichoderma citrinoviride. Taxonomy (NCBI): domain Eukaryota; kingdom Fungi; phylum Ascomycota; class Sordariomycetes; order Hypocreales; family Hypocreaceae; genus Trichoderma; species Trichoderma citrinoviride. The sequence continues at coordinate 1,561,785 of NW_020194709.1, read as the reverse complement.
CTCGAGTAAGGATGGAAATGATCTTTGTGAGCTTTCAGGGTGGATCACGAACCTCAACTGCATCTGTTACAGCAAGAGGAGCAGGGGCGGCATCTCGAGGGGCCAAATTGGCCAAATTCTCTTCAGCATGACGGAACAGACATTTCTCCCCATATACGCAATTCCCAGCCTTGAAGAATCTGCAAGCTGGCTTTGCACTCTCAGGAAGTGCAGTGGCGGTAGGACGGTCGTTTGTTCCGGTTTTCTCGAATTGCACGCCTCGCTATAACGACAGAAATTAGCGGTCATCCTCGCGGGCTGGGATCTTCACGAGGAAAGGAGACTATGTTACCTTTTGAGGTTCCAGGGGAAACCTAATGGGAATACCGCTGGTATGAGAAAAGGAACATGAAGATCCCTTGGTGCACGATCCCATCTGGAAGAATCGACAAGGCGTGGCCGCTCGCCAATCCTGGGCGGAACCAAGATGCCCGTTCCCCGTTGATGAGGCAAGGCGGTTCGTTTTGCCATTCATGATGATGAAGAGCTGCTCAAGAGGTCCGATACCAGGCGTATAGGGAACGATTCGACCTTGCTGGGCGACTAGATCCTGACTTTTTCTCTCGTTGCCTCCAGGGAAGCACTTTGCAAGATTGGGCACCATAGGTTGCAGTAGATACTGCTGCCTATACCATGCATATTGTGTCACTTCGTATTCGTGCGTGTTGAGGAGAGGCTCACACTGTACGGTCGACCTGCATATTGCTGTTGGACCTGGAGTTCGAGTTGGATGCTCTCATTGGTCTTTGTTGGGTATCGGCAGATGGTACTGCTCGTCACGGTACTCGAGGCGTACAGACGCGCAACATGCATGCAGTATGAGCTACATGGCGCTACCTGTAAACTGGGTATCGAAGCAGAACGGATTCGAGATTCCATGACATTGGTCCCTATTCGCTATCACGGTGCAGATACAAAGTGGCTGCAGATGTGACGATATATATATATATTGTGTACATATGTAGCCTGGTAGCCATATAAAGCAAGGTATGTCTCACTACCGATGAGTGAAACGGGATATCTCTAGTTAATCAATGCTGTAAAGACTAACTTTGTCATATGCATGCCCCCCGTGCAGAGAGAGCCAAAAGAAACCAGAAAAGCAAATAACCTCCCAAAACAACGCCGTATGATGCTCGTCAAAGCAACATCTTGTGTGAACATGACTCAATCTTCACCCTTTGGAAGGAAAGAAAAGACAAATGCACGTATGCTGCCAATTAGAACTTCTCCATGAGGTTCTTGCGCGCCGTCCACATGCGGGCCCTCTTGCCAAAGATGTACATGGGAATGGAGCAAAGGCAAAAGATGAGCTGAATGACGCCGAGATAGATATACACGCTCCTTGAGCCATCATCCGCCAGCCACTGGGAAATGAACAGACTGAACACCAGGCCGTGAAGCACATTCTTGGAAAAGTTGAGCGTCACCAGGGCCTCGCCAGCGTACTGGCGGTAGCTGTCGACGCAAAAGGTGATGGACGTTGTCGAGCCGAGGGAGCAGCCGAAGGAGGTGATGCCGAAGAAGATGGTGGGGACAATCCAGCTGTCCCTCTCCTGCGCCGACCACCCAAATCCCATGAGCCCAATGCACGTGGTGAGGAGGATCGGTATGGCCATGATGAGGCGGAACTCTGGCTCGTACATGCCGCCATTGCGACGGGCCATGGCCCGGACGATAATATCGCTAATTTTACCCGCCACGCCGGTACCGAGGATGCCGCCGACAAAGGGTGACACGTATACGAGACCGGTTTGGAGAGCCGTGAAGTTGTACCCATCCGGATTACGGTAGATGACAGCCAGATTCTCGGAAATGACGATCAGCCAGCCAATGGAGCAGGCATAGATGACAGCAGACCAAAGGACGGCGGGGTACGCAAACAGGATGAATGGCCTGGCCGCGACTTTGAACCAGTTGTCGTTGTTGAGCCGTCCGTGATAGGGCTTAAGCTGCTGGATGAAGGTCTGAGCCGGCTGGTTGCGGAGGTTGTGGGTGTACATCTTGACCTTGGGGGGCGCTCTAAAATTCCATGAGGGCAATCTTTCGTTGTCGAGGTTGGGCGCTGTCGAGTAATACTCGGCAGTTACCGTGCTATCCGCTGCGCTGTGAGTGGGATGGGATGCTGGATGGAGTCTTCGGCCGCGTTCAGGAGCCAAGCTGGGCCGCGGCGACGTGAGGGAGGCCCGCGGACTGTGGATAGACGGTCCGCGCGAGGATTCTCCCCGTTTGCCTCCCTCTTGATCAGTTCCCTCTTCTTTGTGGTTCTCCAGCGGTGGGTCTACGAATCCCACTTGAGGACTCCCAGACGGCAACTCCATGTCTTTCCCCAAGGGTTCTTGGCCCTCATGCGAAGGAAACGGTGGCTCAACGTTTGGCGTAAACTCGACATGTACCTCTCTGCGACGCTCGATAACTCCAGGAGACCGTGAGCTCTCGGGCGACTTCCCCCGAGGCGAGAGTGGGCCGGCAGATGCATGAGCCGGGTCGGCATGGCGGGATGACAACCGGCGAAGGAAGCTAGGTCGTCTGGAAACTCGCCGTGTCGGCGTTCTATCCCAGAAAGTCTCTGGGACGAAGAGAAACAGTAGGACAAATGCAAATGCAACGACCATGGCAACAATACTGAGAAGAAGGTAAAACCCAGGTTAGAACTTGAACTTGGACAAGGAACAAGAGACGATGGCGGGCTTTGGAGAAGGAGTGGACGAAGAGGATTTGCAACGTACAAGAAAGCCCAGCGCCAGCCGAAGCGGCCAATGATGGCAGCGCTGACGAGAGGAATAATGTTCTTGCCTCCCAAAAGCAAGAGGGTGTAGATTCCGATGCGGTATGCGCGCTCGTGGAGGAAGAAGATTTCGGCAATGGTGGCAGACGGCAGACATTCCACTGGGGACACGGCAACGCCCTGGAAGACTCTGGCGGCGATGAGGGAACCGAAGCTGGGCGAATATCCAGCCCAGATGCAGGTGCCGATGAAGAGAATGGCTCCGGCGAGATACACGGGCCGTTTGCCGAACAGGATGGCCGTGGGAGAGGCAATAACGGACCCCAGGCCCAAGCCCATCATGTAAAGGCCAGTGGTCAACGACACGCGCTCGACCGAGACATCAAAGTCCTGCGCAACGTTGGTGAATCCCGCAGCGATCAGGGGCGTCATGCCGCCTCCGATCATGCAGTAGAATCCCAGTGACAGGAGAGCGCAATCTCGCCGCCAGGTTGGCCAGTTCAGGGGGTCGTTGACGGAATCTTCGGGTTGCGGTTCCAGGATGATCTTACCGTCGCCCGTCTTCTTCTTGCCTGCGGACTCATTGACCGGCTTCTCGGACTCGGGCTGTTCCCACGGAGATGGCTGAGTGCCGCCGGGAGACACAGCAAAGCCAACTGGAATGGATGAGTGTGAAGTGCGAGCATGAACATTGCGCAGACCAAGTGGCTCATTGCGGTCACTAGCCAGCAGCAAGACGGAGCCTGCAAACCAAGGAAGGGCGTTAGGAAGCTGCTTAAAAGTGCTGAAGCTGAAGACATGGAGAAGAATGGACGCGTTTCATAGCGCAGACAGCTGCTCACCTGGAACCTCGATAGTTTCCGGATCGTTCAACATGCCCATGCTCCATTTGGCCGGCCCAGCCTTTTCACCGGCATTATCAGCTCTCGCATCTCCGCGACGGCCGAGGCGCCACCGGCTTTGCTTGGGTTGCCCTTCGGGCGCCATATCGATTGATGCGGATGAGACCAAACGCTAGATACAGCCGCCACGAGCGTTAAGAGTATAGAAGCTTCAAATAACCAGATACCGAGATTGACTTTCAAAAGGAAAGACTGGTCAAAGATACATGGGGGTAATATATTCAGCGAGGGAATATCAAGGGAAATGATGAGATAGGCTTGTAGGCGCGGAGGGAGAAGATGGTATGGTGTTTCTCAATGCTGTGTCGTTATGTCCAGTCTAAGAATAGCTGTGAGACATGCCAGAGAGACACGCCACAGAGGCAACGGTACGATCCAGAAAACGGCCAAAAGGGGCAGGTTTCAGATGAAGGACAATAAGATCCGGGTCTGGAGCGATGCGGCGAGACTGCGAGGGCGAATAACAAGATCGGCGAAGACCAGCAACGCGCAGGCTTAGATTCGACACAGGATGTCCTTTTGCTTGTGGCGTCGAGAATATCAGGGACGATATGGCAGCTAGAGGATAAGAGGGAGGAGAAGCCAGATAAGAGGTGAGTAGGGAGCTGCACAGGAGAGAGAAGATGAGGGATACGTCGCGGTTAGGGGGAGAGGAAGAGGAACATATACAGGAGGAGGATGGAGGAGAGGAAGATGGCCGAGCGTGGAGGAATGAAGTCAGTGTCTCGAACGTTCTTGCTCCGCACGTGCTAACTAACAGTTTAGTCGACTGATGGCTGGCTAATCAACGAAAGAAAGGCCCCGAGATCTTGCAACTTCCATCTACCTAGCGCGAGATCTGGCCCACCTGGGATGGAAGAGACCAGACGTTATCAGACCCTCGAGTTGCTCATGATGCCAGTGTGTCTGGTCTGGAGGGCTCGGGCGAGTCAAAATCAAGGGTATCGATTCCACTGCTACCTTGCTAGTTCCTCGTTCCAGCACCACCTTGATAGACAATGGCTGATCAGCAGCAGAGACCACAGCACTAGCCGCTCCCAAACCCCGGACAAGGGCACAATGGCAGCGCTGGATGGCCCAACCGCAGGCGATACGACGAGTCAGGTGAAGCGCCAGAGCTGCTGCACATGCCACTGCCTGGAAACCCCCACTGGCTCAACGGCTCTCCCGCCATGGATGCGCCCTAGCCATTCCATGTTTGATGACGGCAGCGGGGACCATGGGGGGCTGATATGAGCCCTGGAAGTTGGCCTAGTTGACGCCTCGTGCTGTTGCTAGCGACGTTGTGGCACTGGAGCTACGGACAAGGAGCTCCCTGATACTCCGTACGTTGTGTTTGGTTTCTCAGCGCGTTCATCGCCAAAAGCAGTATCGAATCGACTCTAGACAAGAGACCAGCACTTTCTGGAAGAGAGATTTGATGCGCCTCACCTCGAGTCTTCCTTCGTACATGAACATGCAACCGTACGGGTCCTCATCTGCTGGCCGGGATCATGGATCAGAGATGGATTTCTGCTGCGGCTCACGCGGTCGAGAATCTTCCCCCGCAAGATCCGCAAACAGGCGGTGATGCTATTACGCTACTACCTTACCTGCCAAGCTGCACTATACACGCGCAGTCGAAGCGAGCACAGGGCTTGCACCTCCATCCCTTGTTCCACTGCAGGCTATTCGCCATCGAGCCCTTGGCACCTAGACGCTCGTCAGGCTTACGGGGCAATGGAGCACTGCTTCTTGACGAGCATTTGACAAGCAGCAAATGCCCCGATTGCTACCTGATCAGCGACTAAAGCTCCGTTGTTCGTATCTGATGCTCAGCACCGCAGAGAGTCGACATGACCCCGGACCACCACACCATCAACGACGTCACTCTGCAGCGAGTCATCCATCATGCGACGCCTCTCGACGGCCGCCGCTCAGCCTTGGCAGCGTCTCGTGGGCGACTATCGGCACTGGCTCTTTTTCTGTTGAAGCCAGGTTTATCTGACTCGAGTCATTTACGTGTAAAGTATAACATCTCATATATGCACCTATGTTATACATCGAATGGAAAGGAAAGTAGAGAAGAGACGGAAGAGAAAACGTCAGAAAGCACTAATGATAGTGTATCAGACGAACAAGAAAAACACATGCAGACATCGGTCAAGACAACGTCAGCTTTCCATGAACCCATTCCATTCTGCCCACTTGGTATCTAAAAAACGAAGAAATGAAAAGAACACCTAACTCGCTTTCCTTGCTTGGGTATTCTTTCTTCTTTGTCAAGAACAACAAGAAATCTTCCTCCATCTTCTCGCCTATTCCCCTACGATACACAAGAAGAAGTCAAAACTAAGAGAGGAAAGAAGAAGAAGAAGAAGAGAGAAGAGAGTAAGAAGATTATCGCCTCTACATTAACACGCAGTCTCCGTCTTGCTTCTCGATACGGCTTCGCGAAATACGCTCCCTCGGACGGGCCTTTTCCTTTCCGGATCGCTTCAGGTCTTCCAGCCGTTCTCGGGCCTTTGGGAAGTCCTGGGCTATAGCATCGAGTCAGCATCAAACCTATATACGATATGAAATAGATCCTTCTATATGGATGGGACTCACCAGCTGCTCGCCAATACCACCGCTTGGCATCTTCCAGGTTGGCCGGGACACCTATTCCCACCTCTGTAAAGTATCCCATCGCGTACTCTGCCTTGGCCAGTCCGGCAACGGCAGCTTTCCTCGCCCACAGATACGCCTCGGTATCGCTCTGGCCGAGGACGCCTTCGCTGCCGGTCAGGTACCAGCCGCTCAGGGCCAGCTCCGACTGGTGCTCCTCCTGCTGAGCAGCCCTCGAGTACCAGACAATGGATAGTCTGGGGTCGATTGGGCATCCTAGCAGTCCGTACTCGTAAGCACAGCCCAGTCGGAACTGCGAGAACTTGTAGCCAATCTCGGCCGCCTGCTGGAACAGAGACAGGGCGTACTGCTCGTCGCGGATGATGACATCGTTGGGCTGGGCCGACTCGTACAGCAATCCGAGCTCGTGAAGGGCATGCGGGTTTTCCGCATCGGCCCGCTCGGCCGCCCGTTTCAGCCAGCCAACCGCCTCCCGCGGGTTCTTGGGCTGGCCCAGGAGCCCCTTGAGCAGAATCATGCCGACCTTGTACATGGCAGGCGGGTCGCCCAGAGTCGCCGCGCGCTTGTACCACTGGATGG